>NC_138300.1:61040000-61255000 GCF_965601325.2 Salmo salar
AACACACGGAGTTGGGAGGGGAGTGTTGAGAGGTTGGGAGGGGAGTGTTGAGAGGTTGGGAGGGGAGTGTTGAGGAGTTGGGAGGGGAGTGTTGAGAGGTTGGGAGGGGAGTGTTGAGAGGTTGGGAGGGGAGTGTTGAGGAGTTGGGAGGGGAGTGTTGAGGAGTTGGGAGGGGAGTGTTGAGAGGTTGGGAGGGGAGTGTTGAGGAGTTGGGAGGGGAGTGTTGAGGAGTTGGGAGGGGAGTGTTGAGAGGTTGGGAGGGGAGTGTTGAGGGGTTGGGAGGGGAGTGTTGAGGGGTTGGGAGGGGAGTGTTGAGGGGTTGGTAGGGGAGTGTTGAGGAGTTGGGAGGGGAGTGTTGAGGAGTTGGGAGGGGAGTGTTGAGGGGTTGGGAGGGGAGTGTTGAGGAGTTGGGAGGGGAGTGTTGAGAGGTTGGGAGGGGAGTGTTGAGGGGTTGGTAGGGGAGTGTTGAGGAGTTGGGAGGGGAGTGTTGAGGGGTTGGGAGGGGAGTGTTGAGGGGTTGGGAGGGGAGTGTTGAGAGGTTGGGAGGGGAGTGTTGAGAGGTTGGGAGGGGACTGTTGAGAGGTTGGGAGGGGAGTGTTGAGGAGTTGGGAGGGGAGTGTTGAGAGGTTGGGAGGGGAGTGTTGAGAGGTTGGGAGGGGAGTGTTGAGTTATTTTGGAGGGGAATCCATCAGGTTATGAGGATTACTGCTGTAGAACAACATACATAAAGATCAACCTCTTCCTCTCCTATTTAAAATGCATGTTGAAATATGCTACCGTTGACCTTCCAGTGAGAGAGGACAGCTATATTTATCAGATCCTCTATTACTCTGCAATAGTTTGAATGGCCTTTAAAGGACGGCATATTTAACAATGAGGGGCTATGGTCGAGGCTAAGGCCTATAATTTAGCCAGAGGATCAGTAGCTTCTTGCCTAGCTGTGGATTGTGTGTAGCCCAATAACACACAATCCACAGCATGGCTTCCCTGTGGCTCAGTAGGTAGAGCATGGTGTTTGCAATGCCAGCAATGCCAGGGTTGTGGGTTTGATTCCCACGGGGGGCCAGTAAAAAAATGCATGAATTGAAATGAAATGTATATATTCACTACTGTAAGCCTCTCTGGATAAGAGCATCTGCTAAATTACAAAAAAAATGTAAATGTAAAAAAAAAAAAATGCATGGCCTAGCAGGCCTTTGGAAATATTTCAAATATAATAGTGGGAAAACACAGCTTGGAAAGCAAATGACTCCTGCTGAAAAGATAAGACTGTAGGCTACCAACATATTTGCTCAATTATTTTGAGATAAGCTTTTGACACGGATGTATCAGCCATCACCGGCAAGTGAGCTGCGCATCATTGGGTGAAACTGGGAAAGCATTTTTAGGACTATAATTTCCTCCTCATATTGTGTACACACACACACACTGGATCAAGACAAGGTGGTTTTTATTGATCTCAAGATCCTCAGTTTGTCAGTGTCAAAGTAGCCTGTCAGTACAATCATTTTAGTGACTTACAGTAGTGAATGCATACATTTCATGCATATTTTTATTTTTTTTGTACTGGCCCCCCATGGGAATTGAACCCACAACCCTGGTGTAGCAAACACCATGCTCTACCAACTGAGCCACAGGGAAGACCAGAATTAAAAAAGATTCTGCCCGAATTGCATGAAATTAATTGATAAAAGGCCACATTTTTGGGGGGGGATCCTAGGCTACGAAAAATATTCCACAAGTGTGCAAATTCTGTAAGTGACTCTACTACTCTATGCAAAATGTGATAATATGCATGCAATGCTTTATTATAGAGGTGCTTTTCTCTCTCTCTCATGCCTCAGAGCTCCCCAGGTCACCCCCCTCTTGAACTCACTTTTTGTTCTGGGACCTCCCGATTTATGAATTAAGCACAGGCTATAGTATAACCTGTTAAACACAGCCATTACTTGTTTGTCCTCATGTGGTTGATTGATTGATTGATTGATTGATTGATTGATTGATTGATTGATTGATTGATTGATTGATTGATTGATTGATTGATTGATTGATTGATTGATTGAATTTCTTTGACAATTTGTAAAATACATACATAAGGATGTTCTAGCTGGTGATGCCTCCACATACAATTTAAGAAAATCATCAAGGATTAACAGCTTATTTCCATTGTGTTCCTTTTGAAGAGGGAAAGAGGTAAACAGGAAGAGGGTAAGGGGAAGGAGAAAGAGGTAAACAGGAAGAGGGAAAGGGGAAGGGGGAAAGAGGTAAATAGGAAGTGGGAAAGGGGAAGGGGGGAAAGAGGTAAACAGGAAGAGGGAAAGGGGAAGGGGGAAAGAGGTAAACAGGAAGAGGGAAAGGGGAAGGGGGAAAGAGGTAAACAGGAAGAGGGAAAGGGGAAGGGGAAAGAGGTAAACAGGAAGAGGGAAAGGGGAAGGGGGAAAGAGGTAAACAGGAAGAGGGAAAGGGAAAGGGGGAAGAGGTAAACAGGAAGTGTGAAAGGGGAAGGGGGAAAGAGGTAAACAGGAAGTGTGAAAAGGGAAGGGGGAAAGAGGTAAACAGGAAGAGGGAAAGGGGAAGGGGGAAAGAGGTAAACAGGAAGAGGGAAAGGGGAAGGGGGAAAGAGGTAAACAGGAAGAGGGAAAGGGGAAGGGGGAATACAGCAAGGTTAGGCAGCGATCGTAATGACAACAGACAATGACAGACACCATTTTTGTTTGTTTCACAGCATCCGATAATTAATACAATTTCTGTTCCTAATAAACAACTATGGACGGGTACATCTTCCTTGTCTCACATATCCTTAATATATACTGCTCAAAAAAATAAAGGGAACACTAAAATAACACATCCTAGATCTGAATGAATGAAATAATCTTATTAAATACTTTTTTCTTTACATAGTTGAATGTGCTGACAACAAAATCACACAAAAATAATCAATGGAAATCCAATTTATCAACCCATGGAGGTCTGGATTTGGAGTCGCACTCAAAATTAAAGTGGAAAACCACACTACAGGCTGATCCAACTTTGATGTAATGTCCTTAAAACAAGTCAAAATGAGGCTCAGTAGTGTGTGTGGCCTCCACGTGCCTGTATGACCTCCCTACAACGCCTGGGCATGCTCCTGATGAGGTGGCGGATGGTCTCCTGAGGGATCTCCTCCCAGATCTGGACTAAAGCATCCGCCAACTCCTGGACAGTCTGTGGTGCAACGTGGCGTTGGTGGATGGAGCGAGACATGATGTCCCAGATGTGCTCAATTGGATTCAGGTCTGGGGAACGGGCGGGCCAGTCCATAGCATTAATGCCTTCCTCTTGCAGGAACTGCTGACACACTCCAGCCACATGAGGTCTAGCATTGTCTTGCATTAGGAACCCAGGGCCAACCGCACCAGCATATGGTCTCACAAGGGGTCTGAGGATCTCATCTCGGTACCTAATGGCAGTCAGGCTACCTCTGGCGAGCACATGGAGGGCTTTGCATCCCCCCAAAGAAATGCCACCCCACACCATGACTGACCCACCGCCAAACCGGTCCTGCTGGAGGATGTTGCAGGCAGCAGAACGTTCTCCACGGCATCTCCAGACTCTTTCACGTCTGTCACATGTGCTCAGTGTGAACCTGCTTTCATCTGTGAAGAGCACAGGGCGCCAGTGGCGAATTTGCCAATCTTGGTGTTCTCTGGCAAATGCCAAACGTCCTGCACGGTGTTGGGCTGTAAGCACAACCCCCACCTGTGGAAGTCGGGCCCTCATACCACCCTCATGGAGTCTGTTTCTGACCGTTTGAACAGACACATGCACATTTGTGGCCTGCTGGAGGTCATTTTGCAGGGCTCTGGCAGTGCTCCTCCTGCTCCTCCTTGCACAAAGGCGGAGGTAGCGGTCCTGCTGCTGGGTTGTTGCCCTCCTACGGCCTCCTCCACGTCTCCTGATGTACTGGCCTGTCTCCTGGTAGCACCTCCATGCTCTGAACACTACGCTGACAGACACAGCAAACCTTCTTGCCACAGCTCGCATTGATGTGCTATCCTGAATGAGCTGCACTACATGAGCCACTTGTGTGGGTTGTAGACTCCGTCTCATGCTACCACTAGAGTGAAAGCACCGCCAGCATTCAAAAGTGACCAAACCATCAGCCAGGAAGCATAGGAACTGAGAAGTGGTCTGTGGTCACCACCTGCAGAACCACTCCTTTATTGGGGGTGTCTTGCTAATTGCCTATAATTTCCACCTGTTGTCTATTCCATTTGCACAACAGCATGTGAAATTTATTGTCAATCAGTGTTGCTTCCTAAGTGGACAGTTTGATTTCACAGAAGTGCGATTGACTTGGAGTTACATTGTGTTGTTTAAAACCTGTTGGGGCTCGGGGGCAGTATTGAGACATTTTGAAAAAAATATGTGCCCATTTTTAACTGCCTCCTACACCAACTCAGAAGCTAGGATATGCATATTATTAACACATTCGGATAGAAAACACTCTGAATTTTCTAAAACAGTTTGAATGGTGTCTGTAAGTATAACAAAACTCACATTGCAGGCAAAAACCTGTGAAAAATAGATAAAAAAAAAAGTGAATTTTGTGACTGTACTATTTAGTGTCATTGTTTTATAGATACCATAGTGATAAAGGATTCATTTCGCAACACCTACGGCTTCCACTAGATGTCAACGATCTTTATAAAGTTGTTTGAAGCGTCTATGATAAACAGAGAGCAAATTAGAATCCAAGGAAGTTGACATGTCATCACTTCATTTTTTTGCGCCTGCGCATAAATCTGAGAAACGTGAGTTTTGTCTTCATTGTTTATCTCGACATAGGATAGGTTGTGTGAAAATATTACTGATGTTTAACGTTAAAAATGGACCAAAAGATTAATGCTAAACAACATTTGACATGTTTGAACGAACATAAATAGATTATTTACTAGGTTTTTTTAGCTTTTCGGCGTGATTTTACAGTCCCCCACCGCGTTTTGTGGGAGCATAATGAACGCTAAGTACTTGGTGTTATTTGGACATAAATTATGAACTTTGTCAAAAGAAACCACATTTGTTCCGGACCTGGGATGCCTTCCGGACCTGGGATGCCTGTCTTCTGATGGAGATAATCAAAGGTAATGGGATATTTACAATGTTATTATCGATTTTAGATGATGCTAACTGTATAGCATAGCCTGTTGTTCTTAGCATAGCACCCCGTTTATTGCAAAATGTGATTTCCCAGTAAAGTTATTTTGAGATCTGGCCATTCGGTAGCAATTACGAGATGATAATATATTATTCTTTGAATGACAATATTATAATTTACCAATGTTTTCGAATAGTAATTTTGTTATGTTCACCGGAAGCATTTCAGAGAAGAAAAAAATCTGAATTTCACGCTACTGTAAAATGCTGTTTTTGGATATAAATATGAACTTGATGGAACAAAAAATGCATGTATTGTATAACATAATGTCCTAGGAGTGTCATCTGATGGAGATTGACAAAAGTTAGTGCATAATTCAAGCTGGTTTCTGCTTTTGGTGATGCCTGACCTTGAATTGAAAATGGATGTTTGTACTTTTGTGGCTATGTACTGTCCTAACATAATCTAACTTTATGCTTTTGCCGTAAAGCCTCTTTGAAAATCGAACAATGTGGTTAGATTAAGGAGATGTTTATCATTTAAATTGTGTAAAATAGTTGATTGTTTGAGAAATTGAAATTATTATCCCGGCAATCCCGGCTCGGGGTTCATTGCTAACCTGTAGCCCCAACAGTTTAAGTGTTCCCTTTATTTTTTTGAGCAGTGTATAAACAATCAATCCATAATATATACACACACAGATATACATATAGTTGAAGTTGGAAGTTTACATACACTTAGGTCGGAGTCATTAAAACTCTTTTTTTAACCACTCAACAAATTTCTTGTTAACAAACTATAGTTTCGACAAGTCGGTTAGGACGTCTACTTTGTGCATGACACAAGTAATTTTTCCAACAATTGTTTACAAACAGATTATTTCACTGTATCACAATTCCAGTGGGTCAGAAGTTTACAGACTCAGTTACACCAGCTCTGTCAGGAGGAATAGGCCAAAATTCACCCAACTTATTGTGGAAAGCTTGTGGAAGGCTAGTCGAAACGTTTGACCTAAGTTGAAGAATTTAAAGGCAATGCTACCAAATACTAATTGAGTGTATGTAAACTTCTGACCCACTGGGTGTCACGCTGGCAGTAGTGGGTGTGGAGTCAGGCGCAGGAAACAGGAGTAGTTGCTAACGGGCTTTTAATGAACTGCACCGTAAAAGAAAAGTACACCCAAGAAAACACAACTGGGTGTGATCCAACAAACACAAGGATCCGATAACACGTACCACTGCATAAACAACAGTCGACAACAGAAAGTAAGCCCGCACACAGAACAGGTGGGGAAACGGGCTTAAATACTAAACTAAACACTAATCATACACAGGTGCAAACAATCAAGACAAAACCAACAGAAAAGGGAAAAGGGATCGGTGGCAGCTAGTAGGCCGGTGACGACGACCGCCTAGCGCTACCCGAACAGGGAGAGGAGTCACCCTCGGCAGGAGTCGTAACAGTACCCCCCCTGACGCGCGGCTCCCGCAGCGTGCCGACACCGGCCTCGGGGACGACCCGGAGGGCGAGGCGCAGGGCGATCCGGGTGGAGACGATGGAAATCCCTCAATAGTGTTGGGTCCAATATGTCCCCCACCGGCACCCAGCACCTCTCCTCCGGACCGTACCCCTCCCAGTCCACGAGGTACTGCAGGCCCCTCACCCGGCATCTAGAGTCCAGAATGGCACGTACTGTATACGCCGGGGGCCCCTCGATGTCCAGAGGGGGCGGGGGGACCTCCGGCACCTCACCGTCTTGTAAGGGACCAGCTACCACCGGCCTGAGGAGAGACACATGAAACGAGGGGTTAATACGATAATACGAAGGAAGTTGTAATCGGTAACACACCTCGTTTATCCTCCTCAGGACTTTGAAGGGCCCTACACGCTGCGGACCCAGCTTCCGGCAGAGCAGGCGAAGGGGCAGGTTTCGGGTTGAGAGCCAGACCCTGTCCCCTGGTTGGAATACGGGGGCCTCACTGCGGTGGCGGTCAGCGCTCCTCTGTCGTCCCCCTGCTTCTTTAAGGGCCTCCTGGACAGCCCTCCAGGTCTCCTTGGAGCGCTGCACCCAATCCTCCACCGCAGGAGCCTCGGTCTGGCTCTGATGCCACGGTGCCAGGACCGGCTGGTAGCCCAACACACACTGGAATGGTGAAATGTTAGTGGAGGAGTGGCGGAGTGAGTTTTGGGCCAGTTCGGCCCAAGGTATGTACCTGGACCACTCCCCTGGCCGGTCCTGGCAGTACGACCGCAAAAACCTACCCACCTCCTGGTTAACTCTCTCCACCTGCCCATTGCTCTCGGGGTGATAACCGGAGGTCAAGCTGACCGAGACCCCCAGGCGCTCCATAAATGCCCTCCATACACGGGACGTGAACTGGGGACCCCGATCAGAAACGATGTCCTCCGGCACCCCGTAGTGCCGGAAAACATGGGTGAATAGAGCTTCCGCAGTCTGTAGGGCCGTAGGGAGACCGGGCAACGGGAGGAGATGGCAGGACTTAGAAAACCGATCCACAACTACCAGGACCGTGGTATTCCCCTGAGACGGGGGAAGATCGGTGAGAAAGTCCACCGATAGGTGAGACCACGGTCTCTGTGGAACGGGGAGGGGTTGTAACTTCCCTCTAGGAAGGTGCCTAGGAGCCTTACTCTGGGTGCACACCGAACAGGAAGAGACATAAAACCTCACGTCCTTAGCCAAGGAGGGCCACCAGTACTTCCCCTTAAGGCCTAGCACTGTCCTCGCCACCCCAGGATGACCCGACGAGGGTAACGTATGAGCCCATCGAATCAATTGATCACGGACACCAAGCGGCACGTACTTACGCCCTGCTGGACAGTTGGAAGGCGCAGGCTCCAGCTGTAGCGCCCGCTCGATGTCCGCGTCCACCTCCCATACCACCGGTGCGACCAGCTTAGAGGCTGGAAGGATGGGAGTAGGATCGATGGGCCGATCCTCAGTATCATAAAGACGGGACAGTGCGTCGACCTTCGTGTTCATGGAACCTGGTCTATATGAAATAGTGAACTGGAACCGGGTGAAGAACATGGCCCACCGTGCCTGACGCGGGTTGTCTCCTAGCTGCCCGGATATACTCCAGGTTCCGGTGGTCAGTCCAGATGAGAAAAGGGTGTCTAGCCCCTCAAGCCAGTGTCTCCACACGGTCAAAGCCCTGACCACAGCCAACAGCTCCCGGTCCCCCACATCATAGTTACGCTCCGCTGGACTGAGCTTCCTAGAAAAGAAGGCACGGGGCGGAGTTTCGGTGGCGTACCCGAGCGCTGAGATAGCACGGCACCCACCCCAGCCTCGGACGCTTCCACCTCCACTATGAATGGTAAAGAAGGGTCCGGGTGCGCCAACACAGGTGCATCAGTGAACAGTGCCTTCAACTGGGTGAAAGCCCTGTCCGCCTCTGTCGACCAACACAAACGCACCGGTCCCCCCTTCAGCAGTGAGGTAATGGGAGACACCACTTGGCCAAAACCCCGGATAAACCTCCGGTAGTAATTGGCAAAACCCAAAAACCGCTGCGCTTCCTTCACCGTGGCTGGAGTCGGCCAATTACGCACGGCCTTAACGCGGTCACACTCTATCACCACCCTCGAGGTGGAAATGCGATAACCCAGGAAGGAGACGGCTCGTTTGGAGAACTCACACTTCTCAGCCTTGACATATAGGTCATGCTCCAGCAACCTCCCAAGCACCCTGCGCACCAGGGACACATGCTCGGCGCGGGTGGTGGAGTAAATCAGGATGTCATCGATATACACTATCACGCACTGCCCATGCAGGTCCCTGAGAATCTCGTCTACAAAGGATTGAAAGACGGCTGGAGCATTCTTTAACCCATACGGCATGACGATGTACTCATAGTGGCCCGATGTGGTACTAAATGCGGTTTTCCACTCGTCTCCCTCCCGAATACGCACCAGATTATATGCGCTCCTGAGATCCAGTTTCGTGAAAAAACAAGCTCCGTGAAATGATTCCACCGCCGTAGCGATGAGAGGTAGTGGGTAACTAAACCCCACTGTGATGGAATTGAGACCTCTATAATCAATGCACGGACGCAGACCTCCCCCTTTTTTCTTCACGAAAAAGAAACTCGAGGAGACGGGTGAGATGGAGGACCGAATGAACCTCTGTCTCAGAGATTCCGTGACATATGTCTCCATAGCCAACGTCTCCTCCTGAGACAAGGGGTACACGTGACTCTTGGGAAGCGCAGCGTTTGCCAGGAGGTTTATCACACAATCCCCCTGTCGATGGGGTGGTAATTCAGTCGCCTTCTTCTTACAGAAGGCGAGAGCCAAATCGGTATACTCAGGGGGAATGCGCACAGTGGAAACCTGGTCTGGACTCTCCACCGACGTGGCACCGATGGAAACTCCCAGACACCTACCCGAACACTCCTCTGACCACCCCTGGAGAACCCCGTTTCCACAAAATCTTGGGATTGTGACTGGCCAGCCAAGGCACTCCCAGCACCTCTGGAAACGCAGTCGAATCGATAAGGAAAAAACTAATTTGCTCCTTATGATTCCCCTGCGTTACTATGTCCAGCGGCACCGTAGTCTCCCTGACCAGCCCTGACCCTAATGGCCGGCTATCTAGGGAGTGCACGGGAAAGGGGGAATCTAACGATACTAGCGGAACTCCCAGCTTAAGGGCGAGTCCGCGATCCATAAAGTTCCCCGCTGCGCCTGAATCGACTTGCGCCCTATGCTGGGAACAAGGGAAAAAAAATCAATATATATTTTTTAAAACAAACATATGACCAACAGAGGGTTCTGGGTGAGTTTGGTGCTGACTCACCTGGGGTGAACGAGGAGTGTTCTGCCTGCCTTCTCGACTCCCAGAGGGACCCCCCCAGCACCGGTCGACCGTGTGTCATCAGCGACCACAATTGCTGCAGGAGGAGCGCCCTCCTCCGGTTCCCTTTGATGCAGCCACTCCCAGCTCCATGGGAATGGGCGCGGGAGGGCTAGGAGGTGGAACTGACAGGACCCCTTCTGAACGCCCGCGGGCAGCCAGCAGATTGTCCAGTCGGATTGACATGTCAATCAGTTCATCCAGGGAGAGTGTATTGTCCCGACACGCTAGCTCCCCCCGGACGTCCTCCCAGAGACTGCACCGGAAATGATCCATTAGGGCCCTGTCGTTCCACCCGGCCCCCCGCAGCTAAGGTCCGGAACTCCAGAGCGAAGTCTTGTGCGCTCCTCGTCCCCTGCCTGAGATGGAACAGTCGCTCACCCGCCGCCCGGCCTTCTGGAGGGTGATCGAATACGGCCCGGAAACGGCGGGTGAACTCAGGGTAATTCTCCCTCGCTGAGTTGGGGCTGTTCCAGACAGCGTTGGCCCATTCCAACGCTCGCCCCATTAGGCAGGAGATGAGGAGGCTGACACTCCTCTCCCGAGGGAGTCGGTCTCACGGTAGCCAGGTACAAGTCAATCTGCAGCAGAAACCCCTGGCATCCCGCTGCTCCTCCCTCATACTACCTCGGGAGCGCAAGACGCTAAGCTCCAGAACCTGACGTAGGAGGGAGCGGAGTAGGTGGACTACTCTGGTGAGTCGGGGGCGAAGAGAGGAGATCACTCCTCTCCCATCGATCCATCCTTTCCATCATTTGGTCCATCGCCGACCCGATTCGATGGAGCACGGTGGTGTGGTGGAGGACCCGTTCCTCCATAGAGGGGAGAGGGGTGGTGGCTGCTCCTGCTGACTCCATACTGTAATGGTGCGGGCTTCTGTCACGCTGGCAGTAGTGGGTGTGGAGTCAGGCGCAGGAAACAGCAGTAGTTGCTAACGGGCTTTTAATGAACTGCCCCGTAAAAGAAAAGTACACCCAAGAAAACACAACTGGGTGTGATCCAACAAACACAAGGATCCGATAACACGTACCACTGCATAAACAACAGTCGACAACAGAAAGTAAGCCCGCACACAGAACAGGTGGGGAAACGGGCTTAAATACTAAACTAAACACTAATCATACACAGGTGAAAACAATCAAGACAAAACCAACAGAAAAGGGAAAAGGGATCGGTGGCAGCTAGTAGGCCGGTGACGACGACCGCCGAGCGCTACCCGAACAGGGAGAGGAGTCACCCTCGGCAGGAGTCGTGACACTGGGAATGTGATGAAAGAAACAAAAGCTGGAATAAATCATTCTCTCTACTATTATTCTGATATTTCACATTCTTAAAAGAAAGTGGTGATCCTAACTGACCTAAGACAGGGACATTTTTACTAGGATTAAATGTCAGGAGTTGTGAAAAACTGAGTTTAAATGTAATTGGCTAAGGTGTATGTAAACTTCCGAATTCAACTGTACGTTTCAAATTCTTTGGAAGATTATTCCAAAGAATTGCAGCCGAGTATGAAAATATTTCTTTCCCCCATACCACTTTTAAATCTAAAAAGGAACAGCGTCAGTTTCACTCCTTGTAGTTGAATAGTTACGGATATCCCTCACTAAGTTAAAGTAGTTACATAGAGACCATAATGTGGACAATCTGATGTGCAAGACATACTTTTATCTGAGTGACTCTCTCCTCCAATTTAAGCCATCTAAAAAGCTTTCAAAGTGAGAATAGTCAAGATGCGTAAGTGCTGGAAGTTGAAGAATAATCCTGACTAATTTGTTCTGAGATGTCTACAATTCATTTTTTAATTACTTGGGGGCACTATTGTACCAGGAAGAGCATGCATAGTCAAAGTGGCACTGAACAAGAGCCCCTGCCAATGTCCCCATTGCATTCTTATCCAGATATTTGGAGGTTCTAGCCAGGAATCTAATTTTATGGTTCTCTGTTGGAGATAACGTTTTTTTGCCGTGCTCTCCCCTGTCAGTTGATTATCTAGCACACTTCCAAGATAATGAATAGAGTCTTTTTGCTGTGACTACTATGTCACCTACTACCACCTTGAAATCTGGGGATTTCCTCAGTTTCACCTTTGGACTCGAACAAGATGGACTCTGTTTTTTCAAAGGTGAAGTGACAGTTTATTGTTATATAGCCATTTACTGACATTCAGAAGTTCAGCACTGAGGTATTTCTCAACCACATTTTTTTTTGTCTTTGTTGGAAACCAACATTTAAGTGTTTAGCTTTTGTCAAAGTCTACGTGTGTCACGTCCTGACCAGTAAAAGAGGTTGTTTGTTATTGTAGTTTGGTCAGGACGTGGCAGGGGGTGTTTGTTTAGAGTGTTTCGGGGTTTGTTGGGCTATGTTCTTGTTAGTTTATTTCTATGTTAGTTCTAGTATGTCTAGTTCTATGGTTAGTTAATGGGGTTGACCTTCAATTGGAAGCAGCTGCTCCTAATTGCTTCTAATTGAAGATCCTATTTAAGAGGGGTGTTTTTCTATGGGATTTTGTGGGTAGTTGTTCCTTGTATAGCTGTAAGCCTTACAAGACTGTTTATCGTCGTTGGTTTTGTATACTTTTGTTTTGGTTTTTCCTTCTTTCTGCCTAATAAAAAGAATATGAGTATACACAGTCCCGCTGCGTTTTGGTCTAATCAATACGACGCCCGTGAGAACGTGGATGTATATGATGGCATATAGTGTAAACAGTCCTTGGGGAGTGACATCACTTTAGCTAGGATCATTGGATGTTATTCTCTATTATCCAGTGGGTGTCACGTCCTGACCAGTAATAGAGGTTATATGTACGACGACCGTTACAGTGGGTGTGTGTAAACAGTCCTTGATCAACAGAGCAAAGGGTTAATTCATTGAACACACCTTGATATAGGGTAGGCACATGCAAGCAGATGAGGACCTAGTAAAACCTGCAACAACAAAAAGAAAAGCTCAGGTTTTCTGGAATAGGGACTTGTGAAAGACGATAGGAAGCTTAAAAACACATACAGTGCAAATAGGACATATTTCAATGATACAATTAGAATCCCAAATGACTCCCTATTCCCTATATAGTGCACTTCTTTTGCCCACTATTTTTGGACCAGATCCTAGTCAGTTTATAGGGCTCAAGGGAAGGATGGGGTACTTATTACCGCGTCGGTCACACTGACAGACTTCCGGTGTGACAGAGCCAGAGAGATCCTATACATATAATGCTATATGTCCTTATATGGACACAACACTCATTACAATGTGGTATCTGCATTGACTGTGATTGTAGTTTTACTATTCGCCTTCCTCTCACCACGACTGGCAGCGTACCCTCTGTCATACGGTACGTTGATAAATGATCTAGGTACAGATGTTATGAAATTACATCATGTGGCTTGAAATATCTGATTCCGCGCGCACACACACACACACACACACACATGCACACATGCACACGCGCACACACACGCACGCACTCGCACGCACTCGCACGCACGCACGCACACACAGTCAGACACACACACACTCACACACACACACAGTAGCACGGCTTGAGTCCAGCAACGCAGAGAAGCTGCATTGTCATAACTGTTAAAAACGGAATAATACGACATCTGATTGGCTTAGAATTGAAACTGGTATGGATACGACAACCGCATTACCTGATTGAAACATTACATCCAAAAGTAGGCTTAATGGGTATTGTATTGTATTAATTACGTACTTAATTAATTACTTACTTAATGTTGTGGAGCTCTTCAACATTGACTGACTGACAGACTTGTGAAATACAGTCTGACAGAGCAGGGATGAAACAACTGGTGAGAACTATACATGGTCTTTTTACATTTCTACAATGACTTTAAGATGCACAAGGCTTCTTTAAGTTTCGCCATTTCCTGGTTGGTAAAATTATAATAGTACACTTAATAATTTCAGTTTATGTGAAGAAAAAAAAAACAAGCAAGTATAGTGTAGATTAAATCATTGCATCATTTAAACCTGTGTAAAATATATTTTCCATAAACAAAAATATTGTATTTTCATCTGTTTGAAGCTGGTGAATTAAACGGGAAAGTAAAAGACACAAAAACGAAACCTAAAAGGAAGCACAGAAATATAGCTCATAGAACATATCCACCACTTCTTCAACTTGCTTTCAATGAGAATGACAGATCTATAACACACATTTCTATGTAAATTTAGTCAGGTCACCCAAAAAGTTAAATATTTGTTTGGGAGGCTCTGGGAGGCTCTGGGAGGTTCTATTTGGGAGGTTCTATTTGGGAGGTTCTATTTGGGAGGCTCTGGGAGGCTCTGTTTGGGAGGCTCTGGGAGGTTCTGTTTGGGAGGCTCTGGGAGGTTCTGTTTGGGAGGTTCTGTTTGGGAGGCTCTGTTTGGGAGGCTCTGTTTGGGAGGCTCTGTTTGGGAGGCTCTGTTTGGGAGGCTCTGTTTGGGAGGCTCTGTTTGGGAGGCTCTGGGAGGTTCTGTTAGGGAGGCTCTGGGAGGGTCTGGGAGGCTCTGTTTGGGAGGGTCTGTTTGGGAGGCTCTGTTTGGGAGGCTCTGTTTGGGAGGCTCTGTTTGGGAGGCTCTGGGAGGTTCTGTTTGGGAGGCTCTGGGAGGCTCTGTTTGGGAGGCTCTGGGAGGCTCTGTTTGGGAGGCTCTGGATTGAGGTGTACGACAGCGTGTTCCAGTTCCCTCCATTATCCAGCAACTTCGCCCAGCCATTGAAGAGGAGTGGGACAACATTCCACAGACCACAATCAACAGCCTGATGAACTCTATGTGAAGGAGACGTGTCACGCTGCATGAGGCAAATGGTCACACCAGATACTGACTGGTTTTCTGATCTACGCCCCAACATATGTATTCCCAGTCATGTAAAATCCATAGATTAGGGGCTAATGCATTTATTTAAATTTACTGATTTCCTCATATGAACATGTAACTCAGTAATATCTTGGAATTTGTTTCATTTTGCGTTTATATTTTTGTTCAGTGTAATTACCTGACATGGGGCGGCAGGTAGCAGCAGATAGCCTAGTGTCTAAGAGCGTTGGGCCAGTAACTGAAAGGTCGCTGGTTCCAATCCACGAGCCATCTAGGTAAAATAAATATGTTGATATGCCTTTGAGCAAGGTACTTAACCCTAACTGCTCTGGATAAGAGTGTTTGGATAAGAGATCTGGATAAGATCGTCTGGATAAGAAAGAGCCTCTGGATAAGAGCTCTGTAATAGAAAGAGCGTCTGGATAAGAGCATCTGGATAAGAGCATCTGGATAAGAGCGTCTGGATAAGAGCGTCTGGATAAGAGCTCTCTAATAGAAAGAGTGTCTGGATAACAGCTCTGGATAAGAGCATCTGTAATGGATAAGAACGTCTGGGTAAGAGCTCTGTAATGGATAAGAGCGTCTGGGTAAGAGCGTCTGGGTAAGAGCTCTGGATAAGAGCATCTGTAATGGATAAGAACGTCTGGGTAAGAGCTCTGTAATGGATAAGAGCATCTGGATAAGAGCTCTGGATAAGAGTGTCTGGATAAGAGCTCTGTAATAGAAAGAGCATCTGGATAAGAGCGTCTGGATAAGAGCGTCTGGGTAAGAGCTCCGTAATGGATAAGAGCTCTGTAATGGATAAGAGCGTCTGGATAAGAGCTCTGTAATGGATAAGAGCGTCTGGATAAGAGCTCTGGATAAGAAAGAGCATCTGGATAAGAGCTCTGGATAAGAACGAGCGTCTGGATAAAAAAGAGCGTCTGGATAAGAAAGAGCGTCTGGATAAGAGTGTCTGCTAAATTACTAAATATTAACAAATGTACATGTAATATCTCTCCAGAGATGCGTGGTAGTGGTCAATGTTCTGCTCACAACTTTAGACTCCAGAGAGGTTTAATGTTCTGCTCAGACCTTCAGACTCCAGAGAGGTTTAATGTTCTGCTCAGACCTTTAGACTCTAGAGAGGTTTAATGTTCTGCTCAGACCTTTAGACTCTAGAGAGGTTTAATGTTCTGCTCAGACCTTTAGACTCTAGAGAGGTTTAATGTTCTGCTCAGACCTTTAGACTCTAGAGAGGTTTAATGTTCTGCTCAGACCTTTAGACTCTAGAGAGGTTTAATGTTCTGCTCAGACCTTTAGACTCTAGAGAGGTTTAATGTTCTGCTCAGACCTTTAGACTCTAGAGAGGTTTAATGTTCTGCTCAGACCTTTAGACTCCAGAGGTTTAATGTTCTGCTCAGACCTTTAGACTCTAGAGGTTTAATGTTTCACACTGCTCTGACATAAGAACACAGCTTTTTCAAACTTGACATGCATTCTTCCTATAGCAAGTGCCAAACACTTGATTGATTGTATATTGGAAACAATTTAAAAGTAAAATGCAACAGTCCACATTTTTATGCAAAATACTAATTTGTTGCTCAATATTTAGTTTATCAATAGATGTGGATCTATCTCTATAGCTCTATCTCCGGTTTAGTATCTGAGATTAACTAGACTCTGAGATTAACTAGACTCTGATGTCACGCTCCTGTCCTGTCTTAGTATCTGAGATTAACTAGGCTGTGACGTCATCCTCCTGTCCTGTTTTAGAGATTAACTAGGCTGTGACGTCACCCTCCTGTCCTGTTTTAGTATCTGAGATTAACTAGGCTGTGACGTCACCCTCCTGTTGAGAATTCTACCATGACCAGAGATTGCTGTTAACCTGGTAATCTCAACAGCATTGGATACTATCCCTAAATTTGGAGAGTTGGGTGTTAACCCTTCCAACAAAAACATCTGTAGAGACTGAATGGTTAGAACTAGAGACTACTATGACCCATCTATGGAAAGCTGAGACCCTCACGGACACGTAGTCGATTTTGCTCTATACCGCTCACAAGCCACACGATAGTAGTTAGAAGGTGAGGTGTGTGTGGAAAATCCCAGGACATAGTCACAAAGGCCAAACTCAAGACAGTTGTCTCTGACTTGTTGGATATTCGTTTCCCATTTAACAACTAAAGCCTTGCACAAAGTAAATCACCTCACACACTGGAAATCTACAATGGATTCACAAAAGTCTACTGAGAATGCGTCAATGTCCAAACGGTAAGTGAACCCAAACTCAGACTTTTCAAGAGTCAGTTGAGAATTGTACCATGACCAGAGATTGCTGTTAACTAGGCTGTGATGTCATCCTCCTGTCCTGTTTTAGTATCTGAGATTAACTAGGCTGTGATGTCACCCTCCTGTCCTGTTTTAGTATCTGAGATTAACTAGGCTGTGATGTCATCCTCCTGTCCTGTTTTAGTATCTGAGATTAACTAGGCTGTGAGATTAACTAGGCTGTGACGTCACCCTCCTATCCTATCGCACAGCAATGCTGTAGCCCAGCCATACTGTCAAATCTTTTCCATAAACTACCGGTCTATTTACTGTGTAGGAAATAATATTTTAATCTTTATCTGTAATTTATGTTGTATCTGGCAAAGGACCGTGTCACTTTCTGCAGGAGAAAACAATGACTAATTATTGTGGTCCTGTCAGCAGAACGTTTGAATTCAACAATGTTTTACATTGACCCCCCCCCCCCCAATCTAATATGCTGGACAGACTGCAAAATCGGGAAACATCGTCTAGACTACTCCATTTTTTATTTGATTTGCAGTATAGACTACAAACAGTAGGAGCATACAGTAGGAGCATACAATAGGAGCATACGGTAGGAGCATACGGTAGCAGAAAACGGTAGGAGCATACAGTATGAGCATACGGTAGGAGAATACGGTAGGAGAATACGGTAGGAGAATACAGTAGGAGCATACGGTAGGAGCATACGGTAGGAGCATACGGTAGGAGAATACAATAGGAGCATACAATAGGAGCATACAGTAGGAGATTACAGTAGGAGCATACAGTAGTAGCATACATACTTCTAAATTAAATATCACCTGTCTGCATGTCGGCTATAAACTGGCTGCCGATAGCAACCAAACTGATGCAACTGGGGGCAAAACAGACTGCTTAGATTGTTGATAACATATAAACTATAGTTCATCTCCAATGTTTATTGAAAACATAAATTTCATTTTTGTTTTATTTAACTAGGCAAGTCAGTTAAAACCTCTCTGGGCTAGGCGGGACGAATTCGTCCCACCTACGTAACAGCCAGTTGAATCCTGTGGCGCGATTTTCAAAACGTTTGAAATGCTATTACTTCAATTTCTCAAACATATGACTATTTTACAGCTATTTAAAGACAAGACTCTCGTTAATCTAACCATACTGTCCGATTTCAAAAAGGCTTTACAACGAAAGCAAAACATTAGATTATGTCAGCAGAGTACCAAGCCAGAAATAATCAGACACCCATTTTTCAAGCTAGCATATAATGTCACAAAAACCCATAAGACAGCTAAATGCAGCACTAACCTTTGATGATCTTCATCAGATGGCAACCCTAGGACATTATGTTATACAATACATGCATGTTTTGTTCAATCAAGTTCATATTTATATCAAAAAACAGCTTTTTACATTAGCATGTGACGTTCAGAACTAGCATACCCCCCCGCAAACCTCAGGTGAATTTACTAAATTACTCACGATAAACGTTCACAAAAAGCATAACAATTATTTTAAGAATTATAGACACAGAACTCCTCTATGCACTCGATATGTCCGATTTTAAAATAGCTTTTTGGTGAAAGCACATTTTGCAATATTCTAAGTACATAGCCCAGGCATCACGGGCTAGCTATTTAGACACCCGGCAAGTTTAGCACTCACCAATATCAGGTTTACTATTATAAAAGTTTGATTACCTTTTGTTGTCTTCGTCAGAATGCACTCCCAGGACTGCTACTTCAATAACAAATGTTGGTTTGGTCCAAAATAATCCATCGTTATATCCGAATAGCGGCGTTTTGTTCGTGCGTCCCAGACACTATCTGAAATGGTAAATCAGGGTCGTGCGCATGGCGCAATTCGTGACAAAAAAATTCTAAATATTCCATTACCGTACTTCGAAGCATGTCAACCGCTGTTTAAAATCCATTTTTATGCCATTTTTCTCGTAAAAAAGCGATAATATTCCGACCGGGAATGTCCATTTAGCTAAACAGAGGAAAGTAAACAAAGCTTTCGGTCGACGCGGGCACGAGCCTGAGTCTCACAGTACTGTAACCAGCCACTACCCAAACGCGCTACTTTTTTTCAGCCAGAGCCTGCAAAGCCACGATTCAGCTTTTTACCGCCTTCTGAGACCCTATGGCAGCCGTAGGAAGTGTCACGGGACAGCTAAGATCCTCACTCTTCAATAAACAGAGACAAGAAGAACGACACCTTGTCAGACATGCCACTTCCTGAATGAAACCTTCTCAGATTTTTGCCTGCCAAATGAGTTCTGTTATACTCACAGACACCATTCAAACAGTTTTAGAAACTTTAGGGTGTTTTCTATCCATATGTAATAAGTATATGCATATTGTAGTTACTGGGTAGGAGTGGTAACCAGATTAAATCGGGTACGTTTTTTATCCAGCCGTGTCAATACTGCCCCCTAGCCCTAACAGGTTTTAATAAGAACAAATTTCTATTTACAATGAAGGTCTACCCCGGCCAAACCCTAACCTTAACCCAGACGATGCTGGGCCAGTTGTGCGGCGCCCTATGGGACTCCCAATCATGGCCAGTTGTGACACAGCCTGGAATCGAACCGGGGTCTGCAGTGATGCCTCTAGCAGTGAGATGTAGTGCCTTGGACCACTGTGGCACCCGGGAGCCCCCCTAAATAAAGATGCACAATGAGCACTTCTCTCGTTACAGTTGTTGGTTAGTTAGCGAGTTAGCAAATGTTACCATATTAGCATAGATCGACTTGACATCAATCAAAACACCTTAAAACAAAACACCTCAAAACACAGCACCTCAAAAACACAACACCTCAAAAGAAAACACAACACAACACCTCAAAACAAAACACAACACCTCAAAACAAAACACAACACCTCAACACACCTCACAACACCTCAAAACAAAACACAACACCTCACAACACCTCAAAACAAAACACAACACCTCAAAACAAAACACAACACCTCACAACACAACACCTCAAAACAAAACACAACACAACACAAACACAACACCTCAAAACACAACACCTCAAAAACACAACACCTCAAAAACACAACACCTCAAAACACGACCCACTCTGCCCAAAGTGGTGATGACATTTCACTTCCTTATGTTATAAAATACATTTCACCAAGACAAATATGATTCTTCATGTTCTGAATCGTTCAGTGGGGTCTTTCGCCAACATGTCATTTTCATTATATCCCAAAAAAGTCAGATTTCGTAACCTAATACATCCTACAGATTTTACATTTTGTTGTTGTCTTCTTCCAAGTTGTTTCCTCGCAAATAGCAAAATTAGCATGACATGACCTGAATTAAATGTAAAAGGCCTTTTTTTGTGAGAAGTCTTTGAAAAAGAACATAAACTTTGCATAAATATGAACAGCGTATACTGAAATATGTCTCAGAATCAACATCTATCTTACCTCTATATTGTTTTATGTCCTCTGGATTTGAAAAGAAAAATTGTGATTTCAATGATAATTCTGTCAGGTAGCCATAATTCTTGCACAGCATCCGACCTAGCTGACACCATGCTATTTTCCAGATAAAATCAATAAAATCTCTTGTCACGACTTCTGCCGAAGTCGATGCTCCTCCTTGTTCGGGCGACGCTCGGCGATCGGCGTCACCGGTCTTCTAGCCACCATTGATCAGTTTTTCATTATCCATTGGTTTTGTCTGGTCTCCTTACACACCTGTTTCTTATCCCAGTAATTGCATGTTGTGTATTTAACCCTCTGTTTCCCCTCATATCCTTGTCGGTGATTGTTTGTTATGTACGTGTTGTTTATGTATCGGTGTGTGACGGGTTATTGTTTACCCGGATTATTTTCTACGTTGGTTTTGGAGTTAGTTTTTTAAAATAAATACTCAATTTTTTTAACCACTTTGGTTTCTCCTGCGCCTGACTTCCCTGCCACCTAAATACACGGATTATGACATCTCTGGCCTCCACAGATTTTGACCAACCTACAAGAATAAAAAAAGTTTTGAATGGATTATGATAAGAGACAAGAGGTTTGGACAGACAATTATCTACACAAGTATCATATTATTTTACCCATTGGTTAAAAGGTGTGTTTTTGATTGGACACCCTACGTTATGGTATCAAGAACAAGATCAAACAAGTCACTTACGATTCACCGCATAGCAGTTTAATTTCATTGTTGCTAGCCGGCTAGCCATCCAGGAAGCGGTTTCCAAAAGCATCTTAAGGCTATGTTCATCAATCGAACCTTCGTAGGAGCATCGCCAAAAACATTGTTACTAAAGTTGTACTTGAAAAGGCTTGCATGGACTAAAGTTTGGAGGAAAGGACATTCTCACACCAAGTTCAGTTTTTATAAATACCAACTTTTGCCCCAAAAATTACCTTTTATTTGTACCGTTATTTTAACAGTGGGTAATTATATATTTTCTATCCAAGAACACAACAAATTACACATGGGAAATACACCCGAAAATACAAATAAAAAAAATACAAAGAGAAATACAAAAAATAAATCAATAAAACTCATGAAATACAATCACATTTCTCAGCGAAGAGGTCCTCAATCAACACTCTGAGCTGCTCAAAAAGGCACCAATACATACATTTTTTAGGGAACTCTGCAGATTGTTCCATACATGGGGTGCAAAGAAACTAAAAGTGGTTTCTGAAGCAGCAGACAGTATTTCCAGAGTTAGCCATCCCTGTGATCTGGTATGGGGACTCCTACTGGGAGTTTTTTACGAAAGGGCTTTAATAATGCAGTGTTTCGAGGATGTGAGGTCAACGAGGGACCATCCGACCTTCTGATAGAGCAAGCAGTGTCACGTCCTGACCAGTAAAGGGGTTATTTGTTATTGTAGTTTGGTCAGGGCGTTGCAGGGGGTGTTTGTTTTATGTGTTTCGTTTTTTTTTTTGGTTTATGTTCTATGTTAGTATATTTCTATGTTTATTCTAGTGTGTCTATTTCTATGTTTAAGTTTCTTGGTTTGACCTTCAATTGGAGGCAGATGTTCCTCGTTGCCTCTAATTGAAGGTCCTATTTATTAGGGGTGTTTTTTTTCCTGTGTTTTGTGGGTGGTTGTTTCCTGTTTTGTGTATGTTGCACCTGACAGGACTGTTTGCGGTTGTTTTCTTGATTTAGAGTTAAATAAAAGTGAATATGAGCACTTCACACGCTGCGTCTTGGTCCCCGTTAGACGACAATCGTTACAAGCACTAATGAGTGCAAAACCTGTTACCCATGATAAAACAAATTGCACTATGGTAAATTGTATCTAACAGCTTTAATGAAGTGACAACTGCATTCATGTAGACGATGTCGTCCTTATCTAGGACAGGAAGGAACGTTGACTGAACAATCTGCATTCTACTATTTAGCGAGAGGCATGACCTATTTCTATGGAAGCCCATTTTTATGCACAAATTCTTTGTTAACTCATCAATATAATCTTTAAAAAAAGACAGCTTATTGTCTCTCCAAAATGCCCAGATATTTGTAAGCAGGGACACGATCAATGTGGGCACCACTCAAGGTACGTATGATTAAATCAGTAGTCATTTTTTGGTGCGCTCTAGAAAACAACATAGACGTTGTTTTACCTGCATTCAACACCAAGAAAAATAAAGGTTGTCTGTAAAACAATGAAAGCAGACTGTAGTTCAGATTGATCCTGGTCAACCGTAGGATCCAGGTCAACGGTAGGATCCTGGTCAACCGTAGGATCCTGGTCAACGGTAGGATCCTGGTCTACCGTAGGATCCTGGTCTACCGTAGGATCCCGGTCAACCGTAGGATCCCGGTCAACGGTAGGATCCCGGTCAACCGTAGGATCCCGGTCAACCGTAGGATCCTGGTCAACGGTAGGATCCTGGTCAACCGTAGGAACCCGGTCAACGGTAGGATCCCGGTCAACCGTAGGATTCCGGCCAACCGTAGGATCCTGGTCAACGGTAGGATCCTGGTCAACCGTAGGAACCTGGTCAACGGTAGGATCCCGGTCAACCGTAGGATTCCGGCCAACCGTAGGATCCTGGTCAACCGTTGGATCCTGGTCAACCGTAGGATCCTGGTCAACATCCTGGTCAACCGTAGGATCCTGGTCAACATCCTGGTCAAGCGTAGGATCCCGGTCAACATCCTGGTCAACCGTAGGATCCCGGCCAACTGTAGGATCCCAGTCTACCGTAGGATCCTGGTCAACCGTAGGATCCTGGTCAACATCCTGGTCAACCGTGGGATCCCGGTCAACCGTAGGATCCTGGTCAACGGTAGGATCCTGGTCAATGGTAGGATCCTGGTCAACGATAGGATCCTGGTCAACGATAGGATCCTGGTCAACCGTAGGATCCCGGTCAACGATAGGATCCTGGTCAACCGTAGGATCCCGGCCAACCGTAGGATCCTGGTCAACCGTAGGATCCTGGTCAACCGTAGGATCCTGGTCAATGGTAGGATCCTGGTCAACGGTAGGATCCTGGTCAACGGTAGGATCCTGGTCAACCGTAGGACCATGGCCAACCGTAGGATCCCGGCCAAACGTAGGAACCTGGTCAACCGTAGGATCCTGGTCAACCGTAGGATCCCGGTCAACCGTAGGATCCCGGTCAACCGTAGGATCCCTGGTCAACCGTAGGATCCTGGTCAACGGTAGGATCCCGGTCAATGGTAGGATCCCGGTCAACTGTAGGATCCCGGTCAACGGTAGGATCCTGGTCAACGGTAGGATCCTGGTCAACCGTAGGATCCTGGTCAACGGTAGGATCCTGGTCAACCGTGGGATCCTGGTCAACGGTAGGATCCTGGTCAATGGTAGGATCCTGGTCAATGGTAGGATCCTGGTCAACGGTAGGATCCTGGTCAACGGTAGGATCCCGGTCAACCGTAGGATCCCGGTCAACCGTAGGATCCCGGTCAACCGTAGGATCCCGGTCAACGGTAGGATCCTGGTCAACCGTAGGGGCAACAGAATACACAGCAGTATTGTCCATATGCATGTAAACTTTTTTTTTTTTTTTTTTTTACAGACAAACCAATAATGTTTATGTATACAGTAAAACGTACTGGTCCAGTACTGACCCCTGCAAGACAATAATGAGAAAGGACAGAACATATCAGAATAGGAGATATTCATTCAAACACAGTATGAATAGAAATGGAGCAACATAATTCCTCTGATTCAGAGGGGTTGGGTTAAATGCGGAAGACACTTTTCGGTTGAATGCATTCAGTTGTCCAAACTGACTAGGTACCCCCCCTCCACCCCTCTTTCTGTCCTTTGTATGATCATGGTGTAAATCAGCAGTGAGAAAGACACCTTGCCTTTGATACGGTTCTCCACGTGGCCACTAGGTGGCGGTGTCGTCTCATCGAATCACAGGGTCCTATTCACTGGAATTAGACAAACCCCCTAACTTCACTATCTCCCCTGAGGCCTCGTGAACAAATGTCAGCTTTGAAATGTTATTCGGTGAATGATCACACGTAATTTGTTTCAATACAGTTCAATCTGAATTGTAGTGTAGTGAGGTGGTCTCAGCATCAAACACTGTAGGTCGCCTGAGGAGAGCAGAGCAGATATACACCAGCTGTCTGAGTAGGAATGACAATCTAGACCAGGCCATTATATTACCTATTCAGTAGGAGTTATAATCTAGAGCAGGTCCCCATTATATTACCTATTCAGTAGGAGTTATAATCTAGACCAGGTCCCCATTATATTACCTATTCAGTAGGAGTTATAATCTAGACCAGGCCATATATTACCTATTCAGTAGGAGTTGTAATCTAGACCAGGCCATTATATTACCTATTCAGTAGGAGTTAGAATCTAGACCTGGTCCCCATTATATTACCTATTCAGCAGGAGTTATAATCTAGACCAGGCCATTATATTACCTATTCAGTAGGAGTTATAATCTAGACCAGGCCATTATATTACCTATTCAGTAGGAGTTAGAATCTAGACCAGGCCATTATATTACCTATTCAGTAGGAGTTAGAATCTAGACCAGGCCATTATATTACCTATTCAGTAGGAGTTATAATCTAGATCAGGTCCCCATTATATTACCTATTCAGTAGGAGTTATAATCTAGACCAGGCCATTATATTACCTATTCAGTAGGAGTTATAATCTAGACCAGGTCCCCATTATATAACCTATTCAGTAGGAGTGGTAATCTAGACCAGGCCATTATATTATATTACCTATTCTGTAGGATTTATAATCTAGACCAGGCCATTATATTACCTATTCAATAGGAGTTATAATCTAGACCAGGTCCCCATTATATTACCTATTCAGTAGGAGTTATAATCTAGACCAGGTCCCCATTATATTACCTATTCAGTAGGAATGGTAATCTAGACCAGGTCATTATATTATATTACCTATTCTAACAGATGTAGGTCGGTGTCAGAGGTGGAACAAATTGGTGAGCAGCGGCTCTGACGATCATTGTCACGAAGCCACAGTCCTCCCATTCATGTTAAGGCTTCCGCATGCTTCAGTTTGGCTCACACCTAGCCGAACTCGGCTAGGCGAACCGAACGATTGTGCTCACACACGCACCTAAAATACCTTTTAATAAAAAAAATACTGCATATATATATATAAAAAAGACCTTCACTTCAGAAAAAAAGCATAAAAAGTTCTGTTTGTTCATTTTGAGACGCCGTAGCCAGTACCCATTTCCTCAAAGTAGTCAGAATGAATAATTTTTTTATTTAATATTTTACCTTTATTTAACTTGGCAAGTAAGTTAAGAACAAATTCTTATTTACAATCACGGCCCTACACCGGCCAAACCTGGACGACGCAGGTTCTGTAGTGACGCCTTTAGCACGGACACGCTGTGCCTTGGACCGCTGCACCGCTCGGGAGCCCCTAAGGTAACTCAATAAATATGTCATTGGACCGCTGCACCGCTCGGGAGCCCCTAAGGTAACTCAATAAATATGTCATTGGAGCGCTGCACCGCTCGGGAGCCCCTAAGGTAACTTAATAAATATGTCATTGGACCTCTGCACCACTCGGGAGCCCCTAAGGTAACTCAATAAATATGTCATTGGACCTCTGCACCGCTCGGGAGCCCCTAAGGTAACTCAATAAATATGTCATACATTTTTACGTTTTCCGACGAGGAGATCTTAGTTACGCAATTCTACATCTAGCTGAGATGTTTGGTGCAGTATTTCTCAATGAAAAAAATGTGCATGAGAACGAATAAAACACTTAATTGAAGAATCCCTACTGTTGACCAATCACAAGAGCGGCGTAGACGTCGACTTCCGAACGTTGACTTGCCTCGAGATAGTACACAACAATCTAACAGACCAAAAAAAACTTTCCAAAGACGAAAATGAACTAAAACGACACAAAATGTTCAACCTGACAGAGTTTGAGAGGATCTGCAGAGAAGAATGGGAGAAACTCTCCAAATACAGGTGTGCCAAGCTTATAGAGTCATACCCAAGAAGAATCAAGGCTGTAATCGCTGCCAAAGGTGCTTCAACAAAATACTGAGTAAAGGGTCTGAATACTTATGGAAATGTGATATTTCAGTTTGTTATTTTTAATAAATTAGCAAACATTTCTAAAAAAAACTTTCTTGCTTTGTCATGAGTTATTTTGTGTAGATTGATAAGAAGGAAAATGTTTTTAATCTATTTTAAAATAAGGCTTTAACGTAACAAAATGTGGGAAAAGTCAAGGGGTCTGAATCCTTTCAGAAGGAACTGTATCTACTCTCCAGAAGTGTTTCGGATGGAAAGCTTGCGGATGCCTTTAGAAGTTCAGAACCAGACAATGTTGGCTATATAGAAATAAATTAGCCTCAAATTGAAAACTATTCAACTAAATAATAAGGATTTCTTGCATCCTAATGGAGGTGTGGATTACATCTCACATTGTCACGTCCTGGCCAGTATAAGGGTTAATTGTTATTGTAGTTTGGTCAGGACGTGGCAGAGGGTATTTGTTTTATGTGGTTCAGGGTGGTGTTTTTGTAGTAAGGGCATTTGATTTAGTATTCCGGGGTTTTTTGGGCACTGTTTGAGATTCATGCATTCTATGTTTAGTCTAGGTAGTCTGTTTCTATGTTGAGTTAATTGGGGTGGACTTCCAATTGAAGGCAGCTGTGTGGTGTTGCCTTTGATTGGAAGTCCTATATTAGTTGGGTGTGTTTGTGGGAGATTGTTCTGAGTTTAGCCTTGTGTCTTGCCAGACTGTTTGTTGATCGTTTGTTCTCTTTTTGTTATTTTGGTGTTCATTTTGGAATTTATTAAAAGTCAAGATGAGCATACATATACCTGCGGCATTTTGGTCCTCCTTAACCAACGACAACCGTGACACACATGACAGTGTTGGAAACACAAGGCTACATGGGATTTCTGTTAATACGACTCCATGCAGCCGATGGCAATGTCTGCTTTAGGTATAATGCCGGGAGCCGCTTGTGGATTTGACAGCTCTAAGGTAGTTTCACCTCCGACGCCGTCAGAACAACCGCTGTGCGGACGTCGACTAAAGCAGATCTGATTGAATAAAGCCCTGTAGGGCTCCTGATTTAGGGCTTTATTCAATCAGATCTGCCTTAGTCGACGTCCGCACATACAGTACTGTTATGAGGGCACAAGGCAAGGCCCAGATGCAGACACAGGAGGCAGATGGTTTGAGTCGTTGATATTTATTACATCCAAAAGGGGTAGGCAAGAGAATGGTCGTGGACAGGCAAAAAGTCAAAACCAAATTAGAGTCCAGGAGGTACAGAGTGGCAGACAGGCTCGAGGTCAGGGCAGGCAGAAAGGTCAGGCAGGCAGGTACAGAGTGGCAGACAGACTCGAGGTCAGGGCAGGCAGAAAGGTCAGGCAGGCAGGTACAGAGTGGCAGACAGGCTCGAGGTCAGCGCAGGCAGGTACAGAGTCCAGAAAAACAGGCAAGGGTCAAAACCGGGAAGACTAGTAAAAGAGAATAGAAACGGCAGGAGCACGGGGGAAAAAACACGCTGGTTGACTTGAAACATACAAGACGAACTGGCACAGAGAGACAGGAAACACAAGGATAAATACACCGGGGAAAATAAGAGACACCTGGAGGGGGTGGAGACAATCACAAGGACAGGTGAAACTAATACGTCCCCTGAGCATGTCAACCCCGAATCACACAGCTCATCAAACTGACAGCCTATTAATCAGTGTTTTATGACATCTAATGCTGCACTAAGTTTAATTCATATCCCCCTGCAGACACTCCATAAAGCTACGAACGGGTCAGAATGAATTCCTGTGGAGATTTGGAAAATCTAAATGAGCATATTTACAATGTGAATGATAGGAGACCTTAGCATCCAGCAATGACAGCACAATTTTTGAAAATGCAACGGCGCAATGCGGCCTGCCTGGAGTAATACACGTTCACTGGGATTACAACCGTGATTTACTGCCTACCATCCGCTCTGAGCCCTCCTACCCATCCTTCTCTCCTCTCCTCCATCCCTCTCTCCTCTCCACCATCCCTCTCTCCTCTCCACCATCCCTCTCTCTTCTCCACCATCCCTCTCTCCTCTCCTCCATCCCTCTCTCCTCTCCTCTATCCCTCTCTCCTCTCCTCCATCCCTCTCTCCTCTCCTCCATCCCTCTCTTCTCTCCACCATCCCTCTCTCTTCTCCACCATCCCTCTCTCCTCTCCTCAATCCCTCTCTCCTCTCCTCTATCCCTCTCTCCTCTCCTCCATCCCTCTCTCCTCTCCTCTATCCCTCTCTCCTCTCCTCCATCCCTCTCTCCTCTCCTCCATCCCTCTCTTCTCTCCACCATCCCTCTCTCTTCTCCACCATCCCTCTCTCCTCTCCTCCATCCCTCTCTCCTCTCCTCCATCCCTCTCTCCTCTCCTCCATCCCTCTCTCCTCTCCTCTATCCCTCTCTCCTCTCCTCCATCCCTCTCTCCTCTCCTCTATCCCTCTCTCCTCTCCTCCATCCCTCTCACCTCTCCTCTCCTTCATCCCTCTCTCCTCTCCTCCTCCATCCCTCTCTCCTCTCATCCATCCCACTCTCCTCTCCTCCTTCATCCCTCTCTCCTTTCCTCCATCCCTCTCTCCTCTCCTCCATCCCTCTTTCCTCTCCTCCTCCCCTCACTCCTCTCCTCCTCCCCTCTCTCCTCTCCACCATCTCTCTCTCTCCTCCTCCATCCCTCTCCTCTCCTCCATCCCTCTCTCCTCTCCTCCATCCCACTCTCCTCTCCTCCTTCATCCCTCTCTCCTTTCCTCCATCCCTCTCTCCTCTCCTCTATCCCTCTCTCCTCTCCTCCATCCCTCTCTCCTCCACCATCCCTCTCTCCTCTCCACCATCCCTCTCTCTTCTCCTTCATCCCTCTCTCCTCTCCTCCATCCCTCTCTCCTTTCCTCTATCCCTCTCTCCTCTCCACCATCCCTCTCTCCTCTCATCCATCCCACTCTCCTCTCCTCCTTCATCCCTCTCTCCTTTCCTCCATCCCTCTCTCCTCTCCTCCATCCCTCTTTCCTCTCCTCCTCCCCTCACTCCTCTCCTCCTCCCCTCTCTCCTCTCCTCTCCACCATCCCTCTCTCCTCTCCACCATCTCTCTCTCTCCTCCTCCATCCCTCTCCTCTCCTCCATCCCTCTCTCCTCTCCTCCATCCCACTCTCCTCTCCTCCTTCATCCCTCTCTCCTTTCCTCCATCCCTCTCTCCTCTCCTCTATCCCTCTCTCCTCTCCTCCATCCCTCTCTCCTCTCCACCATCCCTCTCTCCTCTCCACCATCCCTCTCTCTTCTCCTTCATCCCTCTCTCCTCTCCTCCATCCCTCTCTCCTTTCCTCTATCCCTCTCTCCTCTCCTCCATCCCTCTCTCCTCTCCTCCATCCCTCTCTCCTCTCCACCATCCCTCTCTCCTCTCCACCATCCCTCTCTCTTCTCCACCATCCCTCTCTCTTCTCCTCTCTCCTCTCCTTCATCCCTCTCTCCTCTCCTCCATCCCTCTCTCCTCTCCTCTATCCCTCTCTCCTCTCCTCCATCCCTCTCTCCTCTCCTCCATCCCTCTCTCCTCTCCACCATCCCTCTCTCCTCTCCTCATCCCTCTCTCTTCTCCACCATCCCTCTCTCTTCTCCACCATCCCTCTCTCTTCTCCTTCATCCCCCTCTCCTCTCCTCCATCCCTCTCTCCTCTCCTCCATCCCTCTCTCCTCTCCACCATCCCTCTCTCCTCTCCACCATCCCTCTCTCTACTCCTCCATCCCTCTCTCCTCTCCTCCATCCCTCTTTCCTCACCTCCTCCATCCCTCTCTCCTCTCCTCCATCCCTCTCTCCTCTCCTCTATCCCTCTCTCCTCTCCTCCATCCCTCTCTCCTCTCCTCCATCCCTCTCTCCTCTCCTCCATCCCTCTCTCCTCTCCACCATCCCTCTCTCCTCTCCTTCATCCCTCTCTCTTCTCCTCCATCCCTCTCTCCTCTCCTCCATCCCTCTCTCCTCTCCACCATCCCTCTCTCCTCTCCTTCATCCCTCTCTCCTCTCCTCCATCCCTCTCTCCTCTCCTCCATCCCTCTCTCCTCTCCACCATCCCTCTCTCCTCTCCACCATCCCTCTCTCTACTCCTCCATCCCTCTCTCCTCTCCTCCATCCCTCTTTCCTCACCTCCTCCATCCCTCTCTCCTCTCCTCCATCCCTCTCCTCCTCCCCTCTCTCCTCTCCTCTCCTCCGTCCCTCTCTCCTCTCCTCCATCCCTCTCTCCTCTCCTCTATCCCTCTCTCCTCTCCTCCATCACCCACTCCTCTCCTTCATCCCTCTCTCCTCTCCACCATCCCTCTCTCATCTCCTCTCCTTCATCCCTCTCTCCTCTCCTCCTCCATCTCTCTCTCCTCTCCTTCATCCCCCTCCTCTCCTCCTCCATCCCTATCTCCTTTCCTCCATCACCCACCCACTCCCCTCCTCTATCCCTTTCTCACATTGAAGAGACCTTAAATAATGTCCAACAATTAAAGAAATGTGAAAAGGTATCATTTAACATCGTGAAAATAGCTGATTACAGCATCTACAATGATTCCATAAATTACCCTTAGATAACAATATGATGACTACACTGCATAATTCTCTATGTTCATCAGAGAACCAGGCACGGGAAGGAGGGGGGAGGACGACAGGCTGGCTGAGAGGAGGGGAGGACGACAGGCTGGCTGAGAGGAGAGGAGAGGAGAGGAGAGGAGGGGAGGACGACAGGCTGGCTGAGAGGAGAGTAGGGCTGAGAGGAGGGGAGGACGACAGGCTGGCTGAGAGGAGGGGAGGACGACAGGCTGGCTGAGAGGAGAGTAGGGCTGAGAGGAGGGGAGGACGACAGGCTGGCTGAGAGGAGGGGAGGACGACAGGCTGGCTGAGAGGAGAGGAGGGGAGGACGACAGGCTGGCTGAGAGGAGAGGAGGGGAGGATGACAGGCTGGCTGAGAGGAGAGTAGGGGAGGACGACAGGCTGGCTGAGAGGAGGGAAGGACGACAGGCTGGCTGAGAGGAGGGGAGGATGACAGGCTGGCTGAGAGGAGGGGAGAACGACAGGCTGGCTGAGAGGAGGGGAGGATGACAGGCTGGCTGAGAGGAGAGGAGGGGAGGGGAGGACGACAGGCTGGCTGGGAGGAGAGGACGACAGGCTGGCTGAGAGGAGAGGAGGGGAGGACGACAGGCTGGCTGAGAGGAGAGGAGGGGAGGACGACAGGCTGGCTGAGAGGAGGGGAGGATGACAGGCTGGCTGAGAGGAGAGGAGGGGAGGACGACAGGCTGGCTGAGAGGAGAGGAGGGGAGGACGACAGGCTGGCTGAGAGGAGAGGAAGGGAGGACGACAGGCTGGCTGGGAGGAGAGGACGACAGGCTGGCTGAGAGGAGAGGAGGGGAGGACGACAGGCTGGCTGAGAGGAGGATGGCAGGGAGGCAGGCTGGGATGTGTTCCAAATAGCATCCTGTTTCTCTTAGAGCCAGGGCTCTGGTCAAATATAGTTATAAAGGGAAAAGGGTGCCATGTGGAACATAACCCTACACGTCTACATCACAGAGAACAGGAGCTTCACAATTTGTATCTTACAACAGCTGTTCTTGGCTAACCTATTAGCTCAGGTCAGCTAATGCCCAACAGCTGTTCCTGGCTAACCTATTAGCTCAGGTCAGCAAACGCCCAACAGCTGTTCCTAACTAACCTATTAGCTCAGGTCAGCTAACGCCAACAGCTGTTCCTGGCTAACCTATTAGCTCAGGTCAGCTAACGCCCAACAGCTGTTCCTGGCTAACTTATTAGCTCAGGTCAGCTAACGCCCAACAGCTGTTCCTAACTAACCTATTAGCTCAGGTCAGCTAACGCCCAACAGCTAACTTGATGAATATAACTTTATTTGTCACCTTACCGTGAAATGTTTACTTACAAACCTTTAACCAACAATGCAGTTCAAGAAAGTTACAAAAGAAACTAAAGTAAAATATAAAAAGTAACACAATAACGAGGCTATTTACAGGTTGGTACCGGTACCAAGTCACTGTGCGGGGGTACAGGTTAGTTGAGGTAATTTGTACATGTAGGTAGGGGTGAAGTAACTGTGCATAGATAATAAACAGTGAGTAGCAGTAGTGTAAAAACCTGGGGTGGGGGGCTTCCTCTGACACCAGCTAGTGTAGAGGTCCTGTGATATACTGGGCTGTACGCACTACCGTCTGTAGCCACTTACAGTCGGAGGCCGAGCAGTTACCATACCAAGTGGTGATGCAACCTGTCAGGATGCTCTCGATGGTGCAGCTATAGTACTTTTGAGAATCTAGGGACCCATGCCAAATACTTTCAGTCTCCTGAGGGGGAAAAGGCGTTGTCGTGCCCTGTTCACGACTGTCTTGGTGTGTTTAGACCAGGATAGTTCATTGGTGATGTGGAAACTCTCGACCCACTCCACTACAGCCACGTCGATGTGAATCGGGGCATGTTCGGCCCTCCTTTTCCTGTAGTCCACGATAAGATCCTTTGTCTTGCTCACGATGAGGGAGAAGTTGTTGTCCTGGCATCACACTACCAGGACGCTGTCGTATCGTTGTCAGTGATCAGGCCTCCCACTGTTGTGTCGTCACGTCCGTTCTGAGGGCGTGGTTGTCCTCCTCCAGTTCTCTCGTGGCTGACTGTAGCTCCCTGATCTCAATTTGCTGCTGATTCCACCTGATTCACCAGGCTGGTCTCCTTCTCTGTCAGCTGTTGACTGCCTCTGCTCTGGCAGGTCAAGGATTTCTCTCTGAACTCAGCAAAGTCTCTTTCTAGAAAATATAGACTTTCTCTAAGAGATCTGACGTCAGAGGAGAGTCTTGGAGAGACGGGGCTGTCAAGGCTTGGAGTGGTCTGTGGATTTTGGTCTGTGGAGAGGCTTCTTTGCTTCTTCTCTGAGGGATTGGAAGTCTTCCTGGAACTCCCTCAGGCTGCTTTCTGACCCCTGAACCATGATGGTGTCATTATGGTAGACATTATGGTGAGGAAGGGATAGTTTTCATCATTGTCCTCATTGATTGTTATCTGTCTGCCTTTTCCAGTACTACTCTTTCTATGTGTTGGGTATTTGGTGCACAGGGCAGTGTGCCAGGCTGATGGGCTCTCAGAATGAAACAAGAGATTTGTTGTTGTCTTCTTCCCCTCTAGTATTGAGCAGTTTGCCACCAAGGTCTTGGGTGACTCTTTCCTTACTTTATTTTTAAAGTTGTTCTTGAAAGGACAGACATCTGTAGCATTCATCATCTCCATTTAGATTTTTTCTAGAGCTATCTTTGAAAACAAACAATTGATTTGCTCCGTCTCTCTTCTACACAGCCCCAGAGGCCTAACCGTCGTCCCTCTCGCTCCCTTTCTCTCTCCTGCGCTCTCTCTCTACCCTCTACACAGCCCCAGAGGCCTAACCGTCATCCCTCTCGCTCCCTTTCTCTCTCCTGTGCTCTCTTTCTCTCTCTCTCTCTTCTACTCAGCCCCAGAGGCCTAACCGTCGTCCCTCTCGCTCCCTTTCTCTCTCCCCCCACGCTCTCACTCTCCCCTCTACACAGCCCCAGAGGCCTGATAATCTCCCTCTCTGATCTACCTAATTAAGATGTCTTCTCACTAACTGTTCATCTGCATCCCAAACAGCACCCTGTTCCCTATACAGTGCACTAACTTTGACCAGAGGTGAAACAGCAGCATAGTGAGATCAGGGAGTTACAGTCGACCGCGAGAGAACTGGGAGGAGGACATCCATGATGGAAGTGCTTCGCCTGAGAGTCCTGGTCAAAAGAAGTGTACTATGTAGGGAATAAGGTGCCATTTGGGACTACGTCTCAGACCAACAGCTCATTAGGCTTCTATTTCAGTGTACTTTGCTTCATTCAGTGTTTTCCAGCAGGACAAACGTGGCATTCTGACAGCAGCTGAAACTCTGTAGTGAACTGGCCAAAAAAACTAACAAGTGTACGTCCCAAATGGAACCCTATTCCCTATGGGCCCTGATCCCTATATTCCCTATGGGCCCTGGTCAAAAGTAGTGCACTAAATAGAGAATAGGGTGCCATTTGGGACACATCGTAAAGGGTCAGACACACTGAGAAATCTGACAGCCGATAGGTACTTAGCATCTCTGCCCAGTGTCGGCAGTTCACTTCTTTGTTGTTCACATAGAACAGTTTGGTTTCATATGAAGTGTGTGTGACTGCCTGGCTCAGCTAGCAAACTAACGTTAGCTAGCTAGCTAACTAATGAGTAGATGCACATAATCAAACTGAACATAACAACAGCTCCATCAAGTTGGATGGGTACAGCAATCTATTCTCGGGGTGATGAGAGGTGTTGGGTTTGCGCCAGACATAGTGTTTTCCTTGATGGAGTACCTTCTATATCTTTGGGGAGTCTCCTACATGTCTTTTGGTGAACACCAAACGTGTTTGCTTATTATTTTTTTTAAGCAATGTCTTTTTTTCTGGCCCACTCTTCCATAAAGCCCAGCTTTATAGGTCCTATGGACAGATACTCCAATCTCCGCTGTGGAGCTCTGCAGCTCCTTCAGGGTTATCTTTGGTCTCTTTGTTGCCTCTCTGATTAATGCCCTCCTTGCCTGGTCCGTGCGTTTGGTGGGCGTCTCTTGACAGGTTGGTTGTTGTGCCATATTCTTTCAATTTTTTATTAATGGATTTAATTGCGCTCCGTGGGATGTTCAAAGTTTTTTATAACCCAACCCTGATCTGTACTTCTCCACAACTATGTCCCTGACATGTTTGGAGAGGTCCTTGGTCTTCATGGTGCTGCTTGCTTGGTGGTGCCCCTTGCTTAGTGGTGTTGCAGACTCTGGGTGTATGAGTGTACCTACTTTCTCCCTCAGAACACCCTCAATTTGTCGGGGCATGGACTCTACAAGGTGTCGAAAGTGTTCCACAGGGATGCTGAACCATGTTGACTCCAATGCTTCCCACTGTGTCAAGTTGGCTGGATGTCCTTTAGGTGGTGGACCATTCTTGATACCTTCTTGCCTTTGTGATGTTGTCTGTGTCCAATAATGTTAATACTATGTTTTGTGCTGCTGCCATGTTGTGTTGTTGTCATGTCCTGACCAGTAAAAGGGGTTATTTGTTATTATTGTTTGGTCAGGGCGTGGCAGGGGGTGTTTGTTTTGTGTGGTTCAGGTTTTTTGGTTTATGTTCTACATTTTCTATTTCTGTGTTTATCTAGTTTTACTATTTCTATGTTGGGGTTTTGGTAGGACCTCCAATTAGAGGCAGCTGATTGTCGTTGCCTCTAATTGGAGGCCATATTTAGTTGGGGTTTGTTTCACTTGTGTTTTGTGGGTGGTTGTTTCCAGTATAGTCTGTGCCCCTTATTGGACTGTTTTCGTCGTTTGTTTTGTTTAAGTGTTTTTCCTTCAATAAATAAGAAGATGATAAATATACCCGCTGCATTTTGGTCCACCTTCAATGACGCTTTTGACAGTTGTCATGTGTTGCTGCCATGTTGTTGTCATGCTACCATGCTGTGTTGTCATGTGTTGCTGCCATGTTGTTGTCATGCTGCCATGTTGTGTTGCTACCATGTTTTGCTGCTACCATGTTGTTGTCATGTGTTGCTGCCATGCTATGTTGTCATGTGTTGCTGCCATGCTATGTTGTTGTCTTAGGTCTCTCTTTATGTAGTGTTGTGGTGTCTCTCTTGTCACGATGTGTGTTTTGTCCTAGATTTTTATTTTAATCCCAGCCCCTGTCCACACAGGAGACCTTCTGCCTTTTGTTAGGCCGTCATTGTAATTAAGAATTTGTTCATAACTGACAGATTTTTTGAAACAAGTCATTTTTTTCATTTCACTTCACCGATTTGGATTATTTTGTGTATGTCCGTTACATGAAATCCAAATAAAAATCAATTTAAATTCAGGTGTATATTTAGTAAAGGACCACAGGAGGAGGCAGGTAGCTGGGTCCAGGGAAAGGCAGAAGGTCATACACAGGGGGTCCAAAAAGGTAACAGTACAGGCAGGGAAAAAGGCTAGTAACGTAGACCGGGTGATCAGGCAAGACGTTGATGACGGGAAATCTGATAGGCAAAAGTACAGGCAGAGAATAGGCAAAAAGGCGTCGTTAGTGAGGATGGCCAAAAACTACGATACACAGGAGGACTAATATGGAGAAAAAAAATAGAGCTCTGAATAAAACGTGTATCAAAACAAACAATACCTCACAATGATGGGGTGCAAAGAACTGAACTAAATAGTGTGTGATAATGACATACAGGTGTGTGAACAGGTGATCAGAATTCAGGTGACTGGGATCTGGACAGTGAGCTGCATTCAGGGGATCTACGTGTTTGAGAGTGTGAGCTGGAAGCAGACGTTACCGTTGTAAAATAGGAAGAACACCAAGGGTGATGAATAGTTTTACAAGGCACTGTATTACCTCATACCCCTGTACATCTACTCAGTACTGGTACCCTGTGTATATAGCCATGTTATTACCTCGTACCCTTACACATCTACTCAGTACTGGTACCCTGTGTATATAGCCATGTTATTACCTCGTACCCCTACACATCTACTCAGTACTGGTACCCTGTGTATATAGCCATGTTATTACCTCGTACCCCTACACATCTACTCAGTACTGGTACCCTGTGTATATAGCCATGTTATTACCTCGTACTCCTGTACATCTACTCAGTACTGGTACCCTGTGTAAATAGCCATGTTATTACCTCGTACCCCTACACATCTACTCTGTACTGGTACCCTGTGTATATAACCATGTTATTACCTCGTACCCCTACACATCTACTCAGTACTGGTACCCTGTGTATATAGCCATGTTATTACCTCGTACCCCTGTACATCTACTCAGTACTGGTACCCTGTTTATATAGCCATGTTATTACCTCGTACCCCTACACATCTACTCAGTACTGGTACCCTGTGTAAATAGCCATGTTATTACCTCGTACCCCTACACATCTACTCAGTACTGGTACCCTGTGTATATAGCCATGTTATTACCTCGTACCCCTGAACATCTACTCAGTACTGGTACCCTGTGTATATAGCCATGTTATTACCTCGTACCCCTACACATTTACTCTGTACTGGTACCCCGTGTATATAGCCATGTTATTACCTCGTACCCCTACACATCTACTCAGTACTGGTACCCTGTGTATATAGCCATGTTATTACCTCGTACCCCTACACATCTACTCAGTACTGGTACCCTGTGTATATAGCCAACTTATTACCTCTTAACAGAGTTTAATGGCTGTGATATAGAAAACTGACGATGGATCAACAACATTGTAGTTACTCCACAATAATAACCTAAAAGACAGAGAACAGAAGGAAGCCTGTACAGAATAAAAACATTATCCTGTTTGCAACAAGGCACTAAAGTAACACTGCAAAAAATGTGGCAAAGCAATTCACCTGTTGTTCAGAATACAAAGTGGTACGTTTGTGGCAAATCCAATACAACACATTACTGAGAACCACTCTTCATATTTTCAAGCATAGTGGTGGCTGTTATGGGTATGCTTGTAATCATTAAGGACTGGGGAGTTTTCAGGATTAAAAAAACAAAACGAACAGGCAAAATCCTAGAGGAAAATCTGGTTCAGCTTGCTTTCTACCAGACATTAATTCACCTTTCAGCGGGACAATAACCTAAAACACAAGGCCAAATCTACACTGGAGTTGCTTACCAAGAAGACAGTGAATGTTCCTGAGTGTCCAAGTTACAGTTTTGACATAAATCTGCTTGAAAATCTATGGCAAGACCTGAAAATGGTTGTCTAGCAATGACGAACAACCAATTTGACAGAGCTTGAAGAATTTTGAAAATAATAATGGGCAAATGTTGCACAATCCAGGTGTGGAAATCTCTTAGAGACCTACCCAGAAAGACTCACAGCTGTAAACACTGCCAAAGGGGATTCTATGAAGTATTGAGTCAGGGGTGTAATTACTTATGTATATGCTATATTTCTATATTTCATTTTCAATACATTTGCACAAAATGTTTTCACTTTGTTATTATGGGGGTATTGTGTGTAGATGGGAGAGAAAAACATATATTTAATCAATATTGAATTCAGGCTGTAACACAACAAAATGTGGTATAAGTCAAGACGTATAAATACTTTCTGAAGGCACTGTATATAGCTGTTGGCAGTCAGGGGAGGGGAGGGGCTGGGCTCTTCACAGATCAATATCATCATAGGCAGATTATATGACACACTTGTTAATTTCCTTCTCTTTCTAATCATTAGAGAAGAGCAGCAGAGGACCTTTAAAGCCATAATGTCTGAGACAGAGAAAAGAGTGCATCATCACACGGTGAAAAGGAGGCTGGGCACTGCATATCTGTTATAATGCCATGCCGGTATTCTCTCTTTTCATGTCCCGACATTGAGATGAGTAGCTGTGATTGTTTAATCTGATTTATTTGGCGTAGGCTAAGGCCTGTGAGTTTAGAGTCAATCAACCGTCCATTCTAGAACTTGAGAACTGTTGTGGACGTTCTCTCATTTTATGTTCTATGAGGTCGTTACAATATGTTGGTTTATTCTAGTTTACTATACGCTCCAGCCAGCGTTGAAAGAGACGCAGAGCGGTCATCATTATCTCACTGTTAAATGGGGGCAATCTGCAGTTCAAACTGTAACAAGTGAACACCAGCTGAGGGACAGGGCTGGAGAAATGTAACCAATCTCACTATTCATAGAAAAGACAGACCATTCATGAGATTTTAAATGATAGTTTTATCCGTGTTTTGAAGCTACACAGTGTTTGTTTCCGATTGAATTGTTCACAAACAATCAAGTAAAATAAGATTACATTTTGGGTTTTAATGGGGTACGACAGTTGAACTAAGCTAATGAGGCAATTATGAGTTATACTCTTCAAGAATCAATGGGTACAGTAATTCATTTAAAGTAATTTTTTGTTGTTGTTCCAATCGCAGATGGCCCCTTTAACACGAGAGACCCAGTGTCTGAAAAGTGCAGTGGCGGTCAGTAATTGTGCTGTTCCGCTCACTCTTCTCCCAGCGACGAGGGGGGGCTGAGGGCTGATTAATGAACGGCAGCATCAGCAGAGCCTGTCTCAGGCCTTTTCCCCCTCTCCGCCCGCCGTAGAAGATATTCATTAATAACTTCTTTCTGCCTCCCTTGGCAAGGGACCACAGATGCTCCAGAGGAACGGTAGAAGCCGACAAGCACAACCCAGCAAATTGAGCAAAGACAAACCACTGCAACGACACAGGACCAAAGATCATCCATCTTCTCCTTCTGAAAGCCTATTGAGAGTCCCTAATGGCACCCTATTCCCTACATAGTGCACTACCTTTTTTTTTGGACCACTGCAGTATATATAAGGGAAAAGGAAGCAGCACTATTACCTTTCTCTCTTTATTCATCACCTCCTCTTCCTCCTCACATTGGGATCTAAGGGTAGCAGGGAGGAGGGAGAGGAGAGAAAGAGGGAGGAGGGAGAGGGGAGAAAGAGGGAGGAGGGAGAGGGGAGAAAGAGGGAGGAGGGAGAGGGGAGAAAGAGGGAGGAGGGAGAGGGGAGAAAGAGGGAGGAGGGAGAGAGGAGAAAGAGGGAGGAGGGAGAGGGGAGAAAGAGGGAGGAGATAGAGGGGAGAAAGAGGAGGCACCGTAGAGCACCGTAGAACAAAAGACAAATGCCTTAACAATGACTGGACTGAAAGACACATCTACCCTACATGTAGAAGGGTGTATGAGAACCACAGAAAGACACATCTACCCTACGTCTAGAAGGGTGTATGAGAGCCACAGAAAGACGCATCTACCCTACGTGTAGAAGGGTGTATGAGAGCCACAGAAAGACACATCTACACTACGTGTAGAAGGGTGTATGAGAGCCACAGAAAGACGCATCTACCCTACGTGTAGAAGGGTGTATGAGAGCCACAGAAAGACGCATCTACCCTACGTGTAGAAGGGTGTATGAGAGCCACAGAAAGACGCATCTACCCTACGTGTAGAAGGGTGTATGAGAGCCAGATGATCAAATGAGAAATAAACTATTCATATTGACACAGGTGTATTAAAGTGTTAATCTACGTTTGGATCCTGTAGGACGAACAAAGATGGACCCCACTAGAACCCCACAGACGCCCACACCCTTCCTGCCACTAGAACCCCACAGACACCCACACCCTCCCTGCCACTAGAACCCCACAGTCACCCACACCCTCCCTGCCACTAGAACCCCACAGACGCCCACACCCTCCCTGCCACTAGAACCCCACAGTCACCCACACCCTCCCTGCCACTAGAACCCCACAGTCACCCACACCCTCCCTGCCACTAGAACCCCACAGACACCCACACCCTCCCTGCCACTAGAACCCCACAGACACCCACACCCTCCCTGCCACTAGAACCCCACAGTCACCCACACCCTCCCTGCCACCCACACCCTCCCTGCCACTAGAACCCCACAGACACCCACACCCTCCCTGCCACTAGAACCCCACAGTCACCCACACCCTCCCTGCCACCCACACCCTCCCTGCCACTAGAACCCCACAGACACCCACACCCTCCCTGCCACTAGAACCCCACAGGAGTCTGTGCTGACCATATGCCCCAGCCTCAGCTGGATGGTAAAATATGCGCTGACAGACGGGGTCTACATCACGTGGAGATGGGTCCCTCTGCTGGACGTGCCAGGTCTCGACGGGCTCTCCTGCCAGGACTAATTGGGACTGATTGTGGTTGGTGAGTAATCAGGGCGCTGATTACTCAGCTGGACGAGTCACACAAAGCTGCCAGAAGAGCAGCACACAGGGGAACGGTGGTGAGTTGATAGCTCAGTTTGTCCGGGCCCAACAAGCACAACAGGTGGTACAGGAATGAATGCATGAGGAACAGCGGCTACAAAATGTCCACCTCGTGAGGAAATCAGGAGGAGCGCCTACTGAATCTCATCCAAACCAGTTTTTAACCGTTCTGGGCTGGGGGGGGCAGTATTTTCACGTTCGGATGAAAAGCGTGCCCAGAGTAAACTGCCTGCTACTCAGGCCCAGAAGCTAAGATATCCATATTATTAGTAGATTTGGATAGAAAACACTCAGAAGTTTCTAAAACTATTTGAATGATGTCTGTGATTATAACAGAACTCATATGGCAGGTGAAAATCTGAGAAAAATCCAACCAGGAAGTGGGAAATCTGAGGTTTGTAGTTTTTCAAGTGATTGTCTATCCAATATACAGTGTCTGTGGGGTCAGATTGCACTTCCTACGGTTTCCACTAGATGTCAACAGTCTTTAGAACGTTGTTTCAGGCTTCTATTGTAAAAGGGGAGCGAATAAGAGCTGTTTGAACCAGGGGTCTGGCAGAATGCCATGAGCGAAGTCTCGCGCACAGCCATGAGAGCGAGCTCCGTTCCCTTTCATTCCTAAAGACAAAGGAATTGTCCGGTTGGAATATTGTTGAAGATTTATGATAAAAACATCCTAAAGATTGATTCTATACACCGTTTGACATGTTTCTACAAACTGTAATGGAACTTTTTTGACTTTTCGTCTGGACTTAGTGCCCGCGCCTTGTGTATTTGGAATTGTGAACTAAACGTGCGAACAAAAAGGAGGTATTTGGACATAAAGATTAACTTTATCGAACAAAATGAACATTTATTGTGGAACTGGGATTCCTGGGAGTGCATTCCGATGAAGATCATTAAAGGTAAGTGAATATTTATAACGCTATTTCTGACTTTTACTGACTCCGCAACATGGCGGGTTGCAATAAGCGATAAGGAGAAGTTTATCTTTATTAATCAAGCTAACGGAGGACGGCGACATCGAAACATACCTCTGCACGTTTGAACGGACAGCCGCTACGGGAAGGATGGCCAAGTGGGCAAGTCTGCTGGCCCCGTTACCATCCGGGAACGCCCAAAGGGCGTATTGTGACCTTATCGGTGAACAGGCGGCTAACTACGGCGGTCTCAAACGGGAGATACTCAAGAGGGCAGTGAGTCTACGCGCGCCCCAGACCTTTGAGGACCTCCTGGGGGCAGTAGAGACTCATCAGAACACAGAGGCCCTGCTGAAGGGGACCCGGGCAGAGTCGGGGACCCTTCTGAGGGGAAGGAAGGACAGTCAGTGGGGCCAAAGGGCCATAGACCCATGGAGAGATGGCAGGGGGAGAGCCGACCCACCACCGAATTACTCCAGGTAGATGGAGACCAAAGGATGTGTTTTGTGTGTGGCGCCCGGGGGAACCTTGCATGGAATTGCCCTGGCTCGAGAGGAGTCAATGCCATCCATGTGCCCCGGAAGTGAGGTGGGCCACGTAGTGTACTAAATCACCTCCTGTTGGGCGCACCATTACATTTACATTTACATTTAAGTCATTTAGCAGACGCTCTTATCCAGAGCGACTTACAAATTGGTGTATTCACCTTATGATATCCAGTGGAACAACCACTTTACAATAGTGCATCTAAATCTTTTAAGGGGGGGGGGGGGTTAGAAGGATTACTTTATCCTATCCCAGGTATTCCTTAAAGAGGTGGGGTTTCAGGTGTCTCCGGAAGGTGGTGATTGACTCCGCTGTCCTGGCGTCGTGAGGGAGCTTGTTCCACCATTGGGGTGCCAGAGCAGCGAACAGTTTTGACTGGGCTGAGCGGGAACTGTGCTTCCTCAGAGGTAGGGAGGCGAGCAGGCCAGAGGAGGATGAACACAGTGCCCTGGTTTGGGTGTAGGGCCTGATCAGAGCCTGAAGGTACGGAGGTGCCGTTCCCCTCACAGCTCCGTAGGCAAGCACCATGGTCTTGTAGCGGATGCGAGCTTCATCTGGAAGCCAGTGGAGAGAGCGGAGGAGCGGGGTGACGTGAGAGAACTTGGGAAGATTGAACACCAGACGGGCTGCTGCGTTCTGGATGACTTGTAGGGGTTTAATGGCACAGGCAGGGAGCCCAGCCAACAGCGAGTTGCAGTAATCCAGACGGGAGATGACAAGGGCCTGGATTAGGACCTGCGCCGCTTCCTGTGTGAGGCAGGGTCGTACTCTACGAATGTTGTAGAGCATGAACCTACAGGATCGGGTCACCGCCTTGATGTTAGTGGAGAACGATAGGGTGTTGTCCAAGGTCACGCCAAGGTTCTTAGCACTCTGGGAGGAGGACACAAGGGAGTTGTCAACCGTGATGGCGAGATCATGGAACGGGCAGTCCTTCCCCGGGAGGAAGAGCAGCTCCGTCTTGCCGAGGTTCAGCTTGAGGTGGTGATCCGTCATCCACACTGATATGTCTGCCAGACATGCAGAGATGCGATTCGCCACCTGGTTATCAGAAGGGGGAAAGGAGAAGATGAATTGTGTGTCGTCTGCATAGCAATGATAGGAGAGACCATGTGAGGATATGACAGAGCCAAGTGACTTGGTGTATAGCGAGAATAGGAGAGGGCCTAGAACAGAGCCCTGGGGGACACCAGTGGTGAGAGCACGTGGTGCGGAGACAGATTCTCGCCACGCCACCTGGTAGGAGCGACCTGTCAGGTAGGACGCAATCCAAGCGTGGGCCGCGCCGGAGATGCCCAACTCGGAGAGGGTGGAGAGGAGGATCTGATGGTTCACAGTATCAAAGGCAGCAGATAGGTCTAGAAGGATGAGAGCAGAGGAGAGAGAGTTAGCTTTAGCAGTGCAGAGAGCCTCCATGACACAGAGAAGAGCAGTCTCAGTTGAATGAACAGTCTTGAAACCTGACTGATTTGGATCAAGAAGGTCATTCTGAGAGAGATAGCAGGAGAGCTGGCCAAGGACGGCGCGTTCAAGAGTTTTGGAGAGAAAAGAAAGAAGGGATACCGGTCTGTAGTTGTTGACATCGGAGGGATCGAGTGTAGGTTTTTTTCAGAAGGGGTGCAACTCTCGCTCTCTTGAAGACGGAAGGGACGTAGCCAGCGGTCAAGGATGAGTTGATGAGCGAGGTGAGGTAAGGGAGAAGGTCTCCGGAAATGGTCTGGAGAAGAGAGGAGGGGATAGGGTCAAGTGGGCAGGTTGTTGGGCGGCCGGCCGTCACAAGACGCGAGATTTCATCTGGAGAGAGAGGGGAGAAAGAGGTCAAAGCACAGGGTAGGGCAGTGTGAGCAGGACCAGCAGTGTCATTTGACTTAGCAAACGAGGATCGGATGTCGTCGACCTTCTTTTCAAAATGGTTGACGAAGTCATCCGCAGAGAGGTAGGAGGGGGGAGGAGGATCCAGGAGGGAGGAGAAGGTGGCAAAGAGCTTCCTAGGGTTAGAGGCAGATGCTTGGAGTTTAGAGTGGTAGAAAGTGGCTTTAGCAGCAGAGACAGAAGAGGAAAATGTAGAGAGGAGGGAGTGAAAGGATGCCAGGTCCGCAGGGAGGCGAGTTTTCCTCCATTTCTGCTCGGCTGCCCGGAGCCCTGTTCTGTGAGCTCGCAGTGAGTCGTCGAGCCACGGAGCAGGAGGGGAGGACCGAGCCGGCCTGGAGGATAGGGGACAGAGAAAATCAAAGGATGCAGAAAGGGAGGAGAGGAGGGTTGAGGAGGCAGAATCAGGAGATAGGTTGGAGAAGGTTTGAGCAGAGGGAAGAGATGATAGGATGGAAGAGGAGAGAGTAGCGGGAGAGAGAGAGCGAAGGTTGGGACGGTGCAATACCATCCAAGTAGGGGCAGAGTGAGAAGTGTTGGATGAGAGCGAGAGGGAAAAGGATACAAGGTAGTGGTCGGAGACTTGGAGGGGAGTTGCGATGAGATTAGTGGAAGAACAGCATCTAGTAAAGATGAGGTCAAGCATATTGCCTGCCACCATGAACCAACTGCACCCATGGTCCCGGTGAAAGTCGACGGACACGACACCGAAGTTCTATTTTACTCCGGGAGTGTGGTTACGCTCATTGCCACAAGCCTGCTGGCCCAGGGGACCAAATGTGGTGGGGTGACACCAACCGGTATCCGACTGTACAGGCCAACATCGCGACGCCACAAGGGAGCTGCCAGATGATGGTGGGTGCCGTACCCGAGTTGCCGGTACCCCTCCCAGAATGTCTGAGGTTCGCGGCACTGTGGAGGTACGAGCTGAGGAAAAAGGTACGAGCCAGCGGGAGACGAGAGCGAGGACAACCCATCGCCTATGCGGCCCGGAAACAAACCCGTATCTACGGGTCCGGAGTCCTAGGGGGCGCCGGAACCCAACCCTCCTGGTGAACAACTGGCAGAGGAGCCCATCCTCCCCCTCATCGATTTTGAGGGACCAGCTGAGACACCCTCCAATGGGAGAACTGAGGAGACAGTTCAGGACTACCCAGTAGGAGGATCCGAACCCAAGTGATAGCGATGGATGGCCAGCTACTTCCGGGGGTGAGTGACTGGCGACACCCCCATTTCCAAATCAAGAATAACCTTTTGTATCAGGTGTCGTACCAACAGGGGGAACTTCGAGAGGTACTGTTACTGCCTGATGGTACGTGGGAACCGTTCTTCAGCTGGCCCACACCCATCTGTTTGGGGCGCACCTGGGAACGGAGAAGACCCAGGAACGGATCGCGCCGCCCGGTTCCAACGGCCCGGGATGAGGAGGGCCGTGGAAGACCCTTGTCGCAGCTGCCCGGAGCGTCAAATCACTTCCGAAACCCACTGGTCCCCCTACGATCATCGGATCCATCCTCCGTATTTCACTCGCGGTTCAATAAAACGCTCAAAGTATTTTGTTGAAGCACATTTGGATTACAGCCTCGAGTCTTCTTGGTTATGATGCTACAAACTTGGAACACCTGTATTTGGGGAGTTTCTCCCATTCTTATCTGCAGGTCCTCTCAAGCTCTATCAGGTTGGATGGGGAGCGTTGCTGCACAGCTATTTTCAGGTCTCTCCAGAGTTGTTCGATAGGGTTCAAGTCAGGGTTCTGGCTGGGCCACTGAAGGACATTCAGAGACTTGTCCTGAAGCCACTCCTGCGTTGCCTTGACTGTGTGCTTAGGATTGTTATCCTGTTGGAAGGTGAACCTTCACCCCAGTCTGAGGTCCTGAGCGCTCTGGAGCAGGTTTTCAACAAGGATCGGAAAATTCAATGGCTCGGACACAAGATGTGGACATCACCAAGGACCTGAAATGGTCCCACAACACCCTCATCGTGGTAAAGAAATTTGGATTGGACCCTCAAGATTTTCTACACATGCACCATCGAAAGCATTCTGTCTGGCTACATCACCACCTGGTATGGCAACTGCACCACTCGCAACCGCATGGCTGTCCAATGCGTCACCCGGGGCACACTGCCTACCCTCCAGGACATCTACAGCACCCGGTGTCATAGGAACGCCAAGAAGATCATCAAGGACATCAGCCACCCAAGCCACAGCCTGATCACCCTGTTACATCTAGAAGGCAGAGACAGTACAAGTGTATCAAAGCCGGCACCGATAGACTGAGAAACAGCTTCTATCTACAGGCCATCAGACTGTTGACAGCCATCACTGGCCAGTAACTGCCCTGTACTCTACCTGACACCTTAGAGACTGTTACTAGCTGGCTACCAACCGGTACTCTACCCTGAACCTTAGAGACTGCTGCCCTATGTACATGGAGTCATATTAAAACACTAATCGCTTAATCACACGGTTGTCAAACCCTCCCATTTTTAAACAAGGTTATTTTAGGTTCAACATTTTCTGCTGCCAATGTTCACTTATCAAGCCTGATGTTGATGACTGCTGCATGTCTGTTTATTCAATGTTCTTGTCTTATGACGAAGCACCGTACTGGCGGCCTTGTCTACGTGCATGCGCCCGCCACAGGAGTTGCTAGAGTGCAATTGGACAAGGACATCCCGGGCCGGCCAAACCCTCCCCTAACCCGGATGACGCTGGGCCAATTATGCGTCGCCTCATGGGTCTCCCGGTCGCGGCCCGGCTGCGACACAGCCCGGGATCGAACCCGGATCTGTAGTGACGCCTGAAGCACTGCAGTGCCATAGACCGCTGCGCCATTCGGCAGGACCAACCGAGGGAAATTGAATCAAATGAAGGACATGCACTGTGTTTATACAACTCAATTATAACGTCCAAAGAACAGGATGGTCCAACCAGGACCAGTTAGATCAGGATGATCCAACCAGGACCAGTTAGATCAGGATGATCCAACCAGGATCAGTTAGAACAGGATGGTCCAACCAGGACCAGTTAGAACAGGACGGTCCAACCAGGACCCGTTAGAACAGGACGGTCCAACCAGGACCCGTTAGAACAGGATGGTCCAACCAGGACCAGTTAGAACAAGATGGTCCAGCCAGGACCAGTTAGAACAGGATGGGCCAACCAGGACCAGCTAGAACAGGATGGTCCAACCAGGACCAGTTAAGAGTGGGATGGTCCAACCAGGACCAGTTAGAGTGGGATGGTCCAACCAGGACCAGTTAGAACAGGATGGTCCAAGCAGGACCAGTTAGAACAGGATGCTCCATCCAGGACCAGTTAGAGTGGGATGGTCCAACCAGGACCAGTTAGTACAGGATGGTCCAACCAGGACCAGTTAGAGTGGGATGGTCCAACCAGGACCAGTTAGAACAGGATGGTCCAACCAGGACCAGTTAGAACAGGACGGTCCAACCAGGACCTGTTAGAACAGGATGGTCCAACCAGGACCAGTTAGAACAAGATGGTCCAACCAGGACCAGTTAGAACGGGATGGTCCAGCCAGGACCAGTTAGAACAGGATGGTCCAACCAGGACCAGTTGGAACAGGATTCTCCATCCAGGACCAGTTAGAGTGGGATGGTCCAACCAGGACCAGTTAGTACAGGATGGTCCAACCAGGACCAGTTAGAACAGGATGGCCCAACCAGGACCAGTTAGAACAGGATGGCCCAACCAGGACCAGTTAGAACGGGATGGTCCAACCAGGACCAGTTAGAACGGGATGAACCAACCAGGACCAGTTGGAACAGGATGGTCCAACCAGGACCAGTTAGACCAGGATGGCCCAACCAAGACCAGTTAGAACAGGATGGTTGCTTTGGACACAGAAAAATATTTTATTGGTTACGAATCATAACGTTTTATTGCTCTATTAAAAGTCTCATGACAGGTCTGTGTCCCAAACTAGTGCACTATATAGTAGGATGTGGTGTATTGGCAATGGGACAGTCATAGTACCTGGCTAATCCTGTTTTGGTCCAGCTCAGTGGCTGTTGCTCTGAAACTGTTATTGTTGTGTAATGCTCATTGTGTTGTTTGTGTTTCAGGAATACAAGTCATGTATGTTCTGGGTGAACATGATCTATAACTTCTATAAACATGACCTATAACTTCTACCAAGTCATGTATGTTCTGGGTGAACATGATCTATAACTTCTATAAACATGACCTATAACTTCTACCAAGTCATGTATTTTCTGGGTGAACATGATCTATAACTTCTATAAACATGACCTATAACTTCTACCAAGTCATGTATTTTCTGGGTGAACATGACCTATAACTTCTACCAAGTCATGTATGTTCTGGGTAAACATGATCTATAACTTCTACCAAGTCATGTATGTTCTGGGTAATCATGATCTATAACTTCTACCAAGTCATGTATGTTCTGGGTGAACGTGATCTATAACTTCTACCAAGTCATGTATGTTCTGGGTAAACATGATCTATAACTTCTACCAAGTCATGTATGTTCTGGGTAAACATGATCTATAACTTCTACCAAGTCATGTATGTTCTGGGTAAACATGATCTATAACTTCTATAAACGTGATCTATAACTTCTACCAAACCCTGGTCTGCTTCTTCATACCGTATTTTATACGTTTGGATTTGGTCTCTTTTTCAAATTCAATGTGCCTCGTTCACCGTCACTGACACACACTCTTTCTCGCTTTCTCTTTTGCTTTCTCTGCTTGCTTTCTCACTCATGCTGTATCTCACTCTCTCTCACTCACACTCATGCTCTCTCTCTCTCTCTCTCTCAAGCTGTCTCTCTCTCACACTGTCTCTGTCTCTCGCGCTGTCTCGCTCTCGCTGTCTCGCTGTCTTGCTCTTGCTGTCTCTCTCTCGCTGTCTCGCTCTTGCTGTCTCTCTCGCTGTCTCGCTGTCTCGCTCTCTCGCTGTCTCACTCACACTTGCTTTCTCTCTCTCATGCTGTCTCTCTCTTGCTGTCTCTCTCTCTTGCTGTCTCTCTCTCTTGCTGTCTCTCTCTCTTGCTGTCTCTCTCTCTCTTGCTGTCTCTTTCTCTCGCTGTCTTTCTCTCTCTTGCTGTCTCTCTCTCGCACTCTCGCAGTCTCTCTCTCATGCAGTCTCTCTCTCTCTCTCTCATGCTGTCTCTCGACCTCATGCTCTCTCTCTCTCTCATACTGTCTCTCTCTCTCATGCTGTCTCTCTCTCTCTCTCTCTCTCTCTCTCTCTCTCTCTCTCTCTCTCTCTCTCTGTCTCTCTGTCTCTCAACTCAATTCAATTTAAGGGCTTTATTGGCATGGGAAACATATGTTACAGTTTTTCTCAATTGCTAAAACACAATTTCTGAAACCTTGCTCCATTTCCTGAAAACATTAAACATTAAACCTCATCTTCAAGCACTATTTACATAACCTCTGACTCCTCTCGCAAAATGAAACATTCGCCTCAAAACAGTTTTACCTGTGTTCAAAATCAAACACTGCTCTCAAATCATAAACAAAGTGATCAAAATGATATACACTCTCAAGCAGTCAGTAAACAATACACTGAAAAATAGAAAACACATTGTTCAAAACATACAATTCTCAGGGAGAAGTAAATTTGTAATCGGAAAAAATATTCATATTTTTCCGTCATTGACTTTTGATGAACGAAAATATGTTCTATCATAGTAGCTCAAAATTGATCAGAAATTACTACTCTGCTTTGCTCTTTGCAATTTTGTTTTTTGTTCTTCCTCCTCCTTGTAGCCCTATTTTTACAGTACTGTACCCTGCATCTCACAAACTTGTCCTTTGTCTCTGTGATACTGTAATTCTTGTTCTTTGTTGATATGAACCTGCAACCAGTCAAAATCTATTAAGCAGTCAATACTGTTAATAAATGGAAAGCACAATGTTCAGGGCCATACAATTGGTCCATTATACAGTATACAGCCTACAATGCACTGTACTACAGAATACAATACTAAAAGGGACAAAAATCAAAAGAGTAAACATGTGATCAATGTGCTTCTTCTTGTCTTTGGGCTGGGTCAGGCCAGAGCACTTCGTCAACATCACAAGCAATATTGTCCCTCCTGAGGCAACGGGGGAAGAAGCCTCTTGTGTGCCGTATCCAGCCCTGTCATGATTCCTCACCTATATCACCACAGGCTAAATCCATGGCTTGCAGCAGATTTACTCTGGTGTAGGGTTGTCTATCATACACTTTCCATCTCCAAGATGAGAAAAACTCCTCAATCGGATTCAGGAAAGGCGAGTATGGAGGGAGGTACATGTTCATAAACTGCACATTGATGTTAAACCATTCCCTTACCTGAGCAGCTCGGTGGAAACTGACATTGTCCCACACTATAACATAGGTGGGAATGGGATTCTCATGCTGCTCTTGACCCTGCTGCTCTTGAACCTGCTGCTCAAATAAAATATCTCTTAGATTGGCAATAAATGTTAGAAGGTGCTGGGTGTTATATGGCCCGAGTGTAACATGGTGATGTAGAACACCATGGTTGCTGATAGCAGCACAGATTGTGACATTGCCACCTCGTTGACCAGGGACTTCAACAATGGCCCACTGTCCAATCATGTTTCGGCCTCTCCTTCTCCTCTTTGTTAGATTGAAGCCTGCTTCATCGACAAAGATGAACTCATGGGGTCTGTCCAAGGATTCCAAGTCAAATATTGTGTGTGTAGAAATACAATATACTGTATGTAGGATTTTGTAAGTCGTACAGAGACAGTGCTATACTGTAGAGTACAATTAGGCCTACTGTATGCACTTCTGATTCGCATACATTGTATGTACTGAAGAGTAATGTCATTCACATAGTATGTGTTAGTACTGTAGACAATGTGGATTACAGTAAATGTTTCTGAATGTACACTTACTTGCACATACTGAGCTCGCAGTTCTTTCACCCTTGGTGAGTTGCGCTCAAAAGGTACTCTGTATACTTGTTTCATTCGCATCCTGTTACGATGGAGGACACGGTCAATAGTGGAAATGCTCACACTGTCGATTCCCTGGAAGTGTGTGTTGTCTTGTATCACTCGTTCCTGGATTTCTCTGAGTCGTATTGCATTATCTTGCAGGACCATGCCAACTATAACGGCCTCTTGCTCCCGAGTGAATATAGCTGTCCTTCCACCTGCATGTGGCAGCCTTGCAATTTCACAAAAAGTAGTTGTGCAGTTACAAAACATATTCATGCAGTACAATATATACAGTGATTCACTTTACAAATGTCTATTGAAACAGCTGCATATAGTGTAGTACAGTAAATTTTCAATTACAAAAATACAGTAGTCTACTGTACCTGTTCTCTTCTCTGAATGTCCTTACTATGGTGGACACAGAAAATCGGCTCAAATTGGGTTGCACTCTAAGTCCTGCTTCCCTCATTGTCAGTCCATGGACAAGAACATGGTCTATAACTGTTGCTCGAATTTCATCAGATATTTCCACTCTTTGTCTTCCTCTTCGTCCTCCTCTTCCTTGCCCTCCTCCTCCTCTTCCTCCTCGTCGCCCACCTCGCATATGCACCCGTCCTTGCCCTCTCACATTGTTTCTTCTATCCATTCTCAGACTTTCTCCTTCCCACCTTCAACAACCTGTTTGCTCTCTGAACTTATATTGGTTGTGTCGCATCATTTGAAACAGGTTAAATCAATTTTGAGTGGTTGTGTTCAATCAATGACCTGTGTTCTCTATTTGTATTTGATTGTTGCCACTTGTGTTTACCAGTATGGATGACATGTGCATTAGAGTGCAGAATGTGTTTTGAGAATGAGAATGTGTTTAGAGTTTTGCTGAAAAGTCTAAGTGAGATCTGTAAATTGTGTTTTACCATGTGAAATGGTTTAAGGTATTGACAACAGACTGCATAATTATCAAAATGAGTCAAGGTAAATGAGAACTTTGTTCAGCCAATGGGTTTTAGTGTTTTAGCAATTGAGAAAAACTGTAACATTGCCAAAGCAAGTGAAGTAGAGAATAAACAAAAGTGAAATAAACAATACAAATTAACATAACTGTGGTATTTCACCCAGTAGATATGGGAACCTTGGACATTTGACTTCAGATTCTCTCTCTCTCCTCTCTCTCAATTAAATTCAAAAGGCTTTTACTGGCATGAAAAGTGTCACCACGTACATTGCCAAAGTTTTTATGTATTTTATTTATTTATTTCACCTTTATTTAACCAGGTAGGCAAGTTGAGAACAAGTTCTCATTTACAATTGCGACCTGGCCAAGATAAAGCAAAGCAGTTTGACACATACAACAACACAGAGTTACACATGGAGTAAAACAAACATACAGTCAATAATACAGTAGAAAGTAAACATATAGACACATCAATGATGACGCAGAGAGATAATAACAGGATAACAATAATAATAATTAACAATACAGTAATAATTGAATAGTGAGAGACAGTACTTAATTTTCCGGCACCTCTCTGTTTGGACTGTTTCGTTCCCGGTAACCCATGTTCCAGGATCCGGTGCGTCTCGTGGCAATGAACAATTATTTTCACTGTTTGCAATGTAAATATCCTAATAAAAAGTTAATTCATGTGGACTCCTCTATAATTCTCCTGACTGCCCCCTTTAAAAAAAAAATAACTTCATGTGAAAACATGCCTGATATTCTAAGAATTTATTTGTGTTGGTCCGTCCCGGGTTTATGTTCTGTCAACATTGCAGCCTATATAGACCAACGTGTGTCCATTGCTGTGGTGAGAGAGAGAAGCTCGCCTGTATCCCTCACAGAACGAGAATGACATTCCCTTTCTATGATCTCCCTCTCTCTCTGCTCTGATAGCCTGCAACTCTGTGGCTCAGTTGGAAGAGCATGGTGTTTGCCACACCAGGGTTGTGGGTTTGATTCCCACGGGGGACCAGTATTCAAAATTTAAAAAAAAAGGCATGAAATTAAATGTATAAAATGTATGCATTCACTACTGTAAGTCGCTCTGGATAAGAGCGTCTGCTAAAATGTGAACTCTCATCTCTCCAGCATTGTTTATTTAATTATAGAATGATAGCTGTGCGAAGGGTCCCGGTGATGCTTCAACAACGCCTGATAAACTGAAATACATTTGCCGAAGTTATAGAATTACTGCTGTCTGTTCAGAAATAAATGAAATAATTCAGAATACTACATCAGGAGTAGGGCTATAATTAAGCCACAAAGGATCAATAGCTTATTATAAAATAAAATTAAAAAAATAGCCTAGCTGTGGAGTGCAGCTCAATAACAAAGCCTAGCCTACAGTCGTGAACGCGCGGCAAATCTGTCAGTGAACAAACAGCATGCAGCCAAAACAAGCCTTTTGCAATATTTCAAAGTGTCTACAATAAATGGGAAAAACACAGGTGATGCTTCAACAACCCCTGATAAACTGAAATACATTTGCCGAAGTTATAGAAGTACTTCTGTCTGTTCAGAAATAAATGAAATAATTCAGAATACTACATCAGGAGTAGGGCTATAATTTAGCCACAAAGGATCAATAGCTTATTATAAAATACAATTTAAAAAATAGCCTAGCTGTGGAGTGCAGCTCAATAACAAAGCCTAGCCTACATTCGTGAACGCGCGGCAAATCTGTCAGTGAACAAACAGCATGCAGCCAAAACAAGCCTTTTGCAATATTTCAAAGTGTCTACAATAAAAGGGAAAAACACAGGTTGGAAAGCAAATGGCTCCCGCTGAAAAGAGAAGACTCTCGAATCTGTCTGTAGGCTACCGAATGATCACCTTTCAAACAGGCCTATTGAGCGAACAGCAATGTTTCACCATGTAAAGCAAGAGCAACATAAGCTTCTGGCGCGAGCGTATCGGCCATCACCGTTGAGTTGAACTGCACATCATTGGGTGAATCAGTGAAACTGGGAAAGCATTTTCAGGACTATAATTTCCTCCTCAAAATTGTACAATATGTCTGTCCTCCACACACCTAGACCTAGTTTTTATTGATCATAGTTTTTTTGTCAACGTCAAAGTAGCCTGTCATTTCAATCATTTGTGAGGTATTTAAAAAAAAATAAAAAAATTCTGCTAAAGTCTAAAATTATGTTTATAAAAGGCTACATTTTTTTCCCCCGAAACCCTAAACTACAACAACATAAAATATTCCCAATGTGTGCAACTTCTATAAGCGCCTCTACTCTACTGCTCTGTGCCACTACGTAAAAAACGATGATAATGCTTTATTATAAAGTTTATCCGTTCCTCAGAGCTCCCTTAGGGCTCCCCCTTTTTGTTTCCGGAACCTCCCGACTTACAAATTAAGCACTGTAGGTCGCAATGTTATAGCTCTGATTGGTCGTTCCACTTGCTGTCCCTAAAGGTGTGGCAGGAAGCTATATATTTCGCATCTAATATGGCACAAAGGTGTGTGGAGGGTTTATCTCCCAATAGATATTGGATGTTCTACTCTTCTGTTTCGGGTTTCAAAATCTTTTGTATTTGTTTTCATTTTTAGGGGAGGAAATTGCAACTAAGTCTGTATACTTCTGGCAGTGTAGGAGAAAATGCAGTTCTATCTCGACCTCTCTCTGAGGGCAGAGTGGACAAAACTTATCCTTTCTGAGTCTGTACCTAGTCAGCATTTTCCTCCGTTTTCTATCAGTCACAGTGGTCAGACAGTCTGCCATCATGTACTCTCTGTTTATAGCCAAATAACATTGAAGATCACATCGATATGTGGTCTTTCCAATGGGTGATATATTTATATTTGGTTGATTTGCCAGATTTTCTGTCCCGAGGCTTTGTCGGGTTGGTAGTGGTACATGAACTTAGCATCGGGACCAGCTGGCTAAGGTCACCTCTTGGCAGTTAAGGTGTAACGGGGTGAGTGATTGGTTGCCGGGAAGTCAGGCGCAGGAGAGCAGAGATGGGTGATAACAGGAGAACTTTAATATACACCCTGGCCCAAAGGCACAGGCGAGGCAGCACAAAGCACAACCACGGTAACATGAACCCGGAATTAAACAAAACAAACAAACCTAGGTATGAAACAAACCTGTAGCAAGCTAGCCTGTAGCAAGCTAGCCTGTAGCAAGCTAGCCTGTAGCAAGCTAGCCTGTAGCAAGCTAGCCTGTAGCAAGCTAGCCTGTAGCAAGCTAGCCTGTAGCAAGCTAGCCTGTAGCGTAACACCCTACACAAAGAACAATTCCACACACAGACATGGGGTAAACAGTGGGTAATATACATTTAGTCTGATGAGGGAATGTGAACCAGGTGTGTGGGGAAAAACAAGACAAAACAAATGGAAAAATGAAAAGTGGAGCGGCGATGGCTAGAAGACCGGTGACTTCGACCGCCGAACGCCCCCCGAACAAGGAGAGGGACTGTGACGTAAGGGCTTTGTAATGGCAGGATTTGGGGTCACTTGTTTTAAAATTATTATAACATTTAGTGTCTCTTTTCTGGATGTTAATCAGAAGAGGGATTTGGCCTGATTCTGCTCTGCATGCATTGTTTCTGTTTTTATCTTGCTTTGTATACGGACCCCACACTCCACTGCCATATAGTGGACCCCACACTTCACTGCCATATAGTGGACCCCACACTTCACTGCCATATAGTGGACCCCACACTTCACTGCCATATAGTGGACCCCACACTTCACTGCCATAGAGTGGACCCCACACTCCACTGCCATATAGTGGACCCCACACTTCACTGCCATATAGTGGACCCCACACTCCACTGCCATATAGTGGACCCCGCACTTCACTGCCATAGAGTGGACCCCACACTCCACTGCCATAGAGTGGACCCCACACTCCACTGCCATATAGTGGACCCCACACTTCACTGCCATATAGTGGACCCCACACTTCACTGCCATATAGTGGACCCCACACTTCACTGCCATATAGTGGACCCCACACTTCACTGCCATAGAGTGGACCCCACACTCCACTGCCATATAGTGGACCCCACACTTCACTGCCATATAGTGGACCCCACACTCCACTGCCATATAGTGGACCCCGCACTTCACTGCCATAGAGTGGACCCCACACTCCACTGCCATATAGTGGACCCCACACTCCACTGCCATATAGTGGACCCCACACTCCACTGCCATATAGTGCTATTGGTTCTATTATTGATTATAATATGTTGAGCCAGATCCTAATAGACATTTTAATAGATATTTTAATAGATCGTTTTATAGATATTTTAATAGGTATTTTAATAGATATTTTAATGGCAGAGAAAGCCCTGCTTGCTTTGTCTTTCAGTTCATTCATGGCCAGGTTGAAGTTCATGTTCCTCCCAGATACAGTGCCTTCGGAGAGTATTCAGACAACTTGACTTTTTCCACATTTTGTTACGTTACAAGTCGAATTACAGTTACAAACCTTAATCTGAAATGGATTAAATACAAGCACTTCCTCATCAATCTACACACAATACCCCATAATGACAAAGCGAAAAAAGTGAAATACCTTATTCAAATCAAATCAAATTTTATTTGTCACATACACATGGTTAGCAGATGTTAATGTGAGTGTAGCGAAATGCTTGTGTTTCTAGTTTCCGACCATGCAGTAATATCTACCAAGTAATCTAACCTACTTATTTACATAAGTATTCAGACCATTTGCTGTGAGACTGGAAATTGAGCTCAGGTGCATCCTGATTCCATTGATCATCCGTGATGTGTTTCTAAAACTTGATTGGAGTCCACCTGTAGTAAATTCAATTGATTGGACATGATTTGGAAAGGCACACACCTGTCTATAAAAGGTCCCACGGTTGACAGTGCATGTCAGAGCAAAAACCAAGCCATGAGGTCGACGGAATTGTCAGAGACAGAATTGTGTTGAGGCACAGATCTGGGGAAGGGTACCAAAACATTTCTGCAGCATTTAAGGTCTCCAGGAATACAATGGCCTCCAAAATGTTTAAATTGGAACCACCAAGACTTATCCTAGAGCTGGACGCCCACCTAAACTGAGCAATCGGGAGACAACGGCCTTGGTCAGGGAGGTGACCAAGAACCTGATGGTCACTCTGACAGAGCCCCAGAGTTCCTGTGGAGATGGGAGAACCTTCCAGAAGGCAAACATCTCTGTAGCACTCTACCAATCAGGCCTTTATGGTACAGTGGCTGGACGGAAGCCACTCCTCAGTAAAAGGCACATGACAGCCTGCTTGGAGTTTGCCAAAAGGAACCTAAAGACTCTCAGACTATGAGAAACAAGATTCACTGGACTGATGAAACCAAGATTGAACTATTTTGCCTGAATGCCAAGCGTTACGTCTGTGGGAAACGTGGCACCATCTCTACGGTGAAGCATGGTGGTGGCAGCATCCTGCTGTTGGGATGTTTTTCAGTGGCAAAGACTGGGAGACTAGTCAGCATCGAGGGAAAGATGAATGGAGCACAGAGAGATCATTGATGAAAACCTGCTCCAGAGTGCTCCGGACCTCAAACGGTCGAAGGTTCTACTTCCAACAGGACAATGACCCTAAACACACAGCCAAGACAAGGTAGGAGTGGCTTCGGGACAAGACTCTGAATGTCCTTGAGTGGCCCAGCCAGAGCCCGGACTTGAACCCCATCAAACATCTCTGGAGAAACCTCAAAATAGCTGTGCAGCGACGCTCCCCATCCAACCTGACAGAGCTTGTGAGGATCTGCAGAGAAGAATGGGACATCAACATCCACGCAACATCAACTTTAGTGTGTTAAATGTATATTTTTCTCATCCATCTACACAAAATACCTCGTAATGACAAAGAGAAAACATGTTTATATCAATTCATGCACATTTGTTTTTTTTAAAGTAAATGCAGAAATATCTAATTTACATTAGTATTTACACTCCAGAGTCAATACATGTTAGAATCATATTTGTCAGCGATTACAGCTGTGAGTCTTTCTGGGTAAGTCTAAGAGCTTTGCACACCTGGACTGTACAATATTTGCACATTATTCTTCAAAACATTATTCAAGCTCTGTTAAATTGGTTCTTGATCACTGCTAGACAGACATTTTCAAGTCTTGCCATAGATTTTTTTCAAGCCGATTTAAGTCAAAACTGTACCTCGGCCACTCAGGAACATTCCATGTCTTCTTGGTAAGCAACTCCAGTGTATATTTGGCCTTGTGTTTTAGGTTATTGTCCTGCTGAAAGGTGAATTTGTCTCCCAGTGTCTGTTGGAAAGCAGACTGTAGCAGGTTTTCCTCTCGGATTTTGCCAGTGTTTAGCTCTATTCCGTTTATTTTATCCTGAAATAACATCCTAGTCCTTGCCCGTGACAAGCATACCCATAACATGATTCAGCCACCACCACGCTTGAAACGTGGAGAGTGGTACTCTGTCAATTAGTTTAGTATTGTGGAGTAACTACAATGTTGTTGATCCATACTCGGTTTTCTACTAACACGGCCAATTGTGTTAAAGACACGATTGGCTTCATGGTGTAATCTCTGAGCAGTTTCCTTCCTCTCCAGCAACTGAGTTAGGAAGGACGCCTGTATCTTTGTAGTGACTGGGTGTATTGATACACCATCCAAAGTGTAATTAATAACTTCACCATGCTCAAAGGGATATTCAATGGCTGCTTTTCTTTTACCCATCTACCAATAGGTACCCTCTTCTTTGTGAGGCATTGGAAAACCTCCCTGGTCTTTGTGGTTGAATCTGTGTTTGAAATTCACTGCGCGACTAAGGAACCTTATGTATGTATGTGAAATTGTATGAGAAACACAAGCATTTTGTTAGGTATTACTGCTCTGTTGGACCTAGGAAGATAAGCATATTGCTAGGTATTACTGTACTTTTGGACCTAGGAACATAAGCATTTTTGCTGCCCTTGCGGCAACATCTGCAAATCTGTGTACGCAACCAATAAACTTTGATTTGCAAGGTGAAGGTTGAGTGAATTCTCCAGAGGCTGGCACAGATAGATTCGATTATAAAGTTATAAATTGAATTATAAAACCTGTCAGTGGAACACACACAGACTACAGCTGCGGTTCAGAGACGGTAGTCACTGAACTTCCTGGAGTAAATGTTCACATGTGACGATCCAAGATGTCTTGGAGGAGAGAGAGGTGGGAGCACACAATCAATCACCTTTAAAGCACCAAATCCTCCTTTTTAAAAAACACTTACACTTTTTACATTTTAGTCATTTAGCAGACGCTCTTATCCAGAGCGACTTACAGTAGTGAACACATACATTTCATACATTTTTTTTCTCCGTACTGGTCCCCCGTGGGAATCGAACCCACAACCCTGCGAACACCATGCTCTACCAACTGAGCCACACGAGACTTCCTTTCTCTATGTTACCTTCTGTTCTTTAATCGTCGTCTATCTACACCCATTACCTTCTATCCTTTAATTCTCATCCTCATGTTCCGTCTCTCTCCTGTTACTCCACCTCATCCACTCACTCACTCCTTTTATATATTTTATTGTTGCCTCTAAATCATTCCTTTCTCTCGTCCTGCTCTCCCTGTCTCTCTGTTCATCAGTCTCCCCCTCTGTGGATTCCCCTCTCCTCCGTCCAATTTCTTAATCTCTGCATCCCCTAATCCATCCCCTCTCTCCCCCCTCATCCTGTCCTCCTGCTGTCCCCATCTGTCTATTCATCAGTCGATACCGTTTTTTATCCCCATCTTCCGCTTCGCTCCGACCATGTTTTCTCTGTACCTGCATTCCCTCCTGTCCTGAGACGCCGACTCCCACATCAGCCACCTGAATCGTGCTGACATCATTAACCCCATCACCTGAGATTACTGATGTAGAGGGAGGGAGAAGAAGGGAGGGGAGGTAGAGAGTGGAGGAGGAAGGAGAGAGAGAGGAAGAGAAGGAGGAAGGGGGAGGTGAGAGAGAAGGTGGGAGAGAGGGAGGAGGGTGAGCATGAAAGCAGGGATAGAAACAAACTCAGTAAGAGGTGCTAGTAGCTCTCAACCTCTCCTCTCCTCTCCTCTCAGTTAGAGGTGCTAGTAGCTCTCAACCTCTCCTCTCCTCTCCTCTCCTCTCCTCTCCTCTCCTCTCCTCTCCTCTCCTCTCCTCTCCTCTCCTCTCCTCTCCTCTCCTCTCAGTTAGAGGTACTAGTAGCTCTCCTCTCCTCTCCTCTCCTCTCCTCTCCTCTCCTCTCCTCTCCTCTCCTCTCCTCTCCTCTCCTCTCAGTTAGAGGTACTAGTAGCTCTCCTCTCCTCTCCTCTCCTCTCCTCTCCTCTCCTCTCCTCTCCTCTCCTCTCCTCTCAGTTAGAGGTACTAGTAGCTCTCCTCTCCTCTCCTCTCCTCTCCTCTCCTCTCCTCTCCTCTCCTCTCCTCTCAGTTAGAGGTACTAGTACCTCTCCTCTCCTCTCCTCTCCTCCCAACCCCTCTCCTCTCCTCTCCTCTCAGTTAGAGGTACTACTAGCTCTCCTCTCCTCTCCTCTCCTGGTGGTGAATACCTTGAGACAGACCTGGCTGGGAAACTGATCGATCTCAGGATATATGTTAAAGTCTTCCTCCTGCAGTCCAGGTTAACATGACCTCTATCAAAGAAACATACACAATCTGGGGCGGCAGGTAGCCTCGAGGTTACAGGTCGCTGGTTCGAATCCCGGAGCCGACAACGTGAAAAATCACTTAAACTGAATTGCTCCAGGGGATTTGGGATATGCAAGAAACACATTTCCATTCCACACTGGGAACGATGAATATATGTGTGTAACAGGACAAATACAAGCCCCCAAATTACTATTACTAAATCAGCAATATACCATCTTTCCTTTATCTACAATATGAAAAAACTAAGACAACATCGGTCAGCTTTTTACACTAACTAATACAACTTCTATTTCACCTTATCACAGTGAACAACAGCGGGAAAAATTCATACTCAGCATTACTGCTTTTTGTAAGCACAGTAACCTTGATGGGTAGGGCACCGTTTCCTCTACAAAGCTTTAGTGCATTAGAGGACAGCAGCACTGTGACGTACTGAGGTATGTCTTCTCCTGTTTACTGGTTGGTGGTCTTCTCCTGTTTACTGGTTGGTGGTCTTCTCCTGTTTACTGGTCTTCTCCTGTTTACTGGTTGGTGGTCTTCTCCTGTTTACTGGTTGGTGATCTTCTCCTGTTTACTGACTGGTGGTCTTCTCCTGTTTACTGACTGGTGGTCTTCTCCTGTTTACTGGCTGGTGGTCTTATCCTGTTTACTGGTTGGTGGTCTTCTCCTGTTTACTGGTTGGTGGTCTTCTCCTGTTTACTGGTTGGTGGTCTTCTCCTGTTTACTGGTTGGTGGTCTTCTCCTGTTTACTGGCTGGGAATCTTCTCCTTTTTACTGGTTGTTGGTCTTCTCCTGTTTACTGGTTGGTGGTCTTCTCCTGTTTACTGACTGGTGGTCTTCTCCTGTTTACTGGTTGGTGATCTTCTCCTGTTTACTGACTGGTGGTCTTCTCCTGTTTACTGGTCTTCTCCTGTTTACTGACTGGTGGTCTTCTCCTGTTTACTGGTTGGTGATCTTCTCCTGTTTACTGGTTGGTGGTCTTCCCCCGTTTACTGGTTGGTGGTCTTCTCCTGTTTACTGGTCTTCTCCTGTTTACTGGTTGGTGGTCTTCTCCTGTTTACTCGTTGGTGATCTTCTCCTGTTTACTGACTAGTGGTCTTCTCCTGTTTACTGACTGGTGGTCTTCTCCTGTTTACTGGCTGGTGGTCTTCTCCTGTTTACTGGCTGGTGGTCTTATCCTGTTTACTGGTTGGTGGTCTTCTCCTGTTTACTGGTTGGTGGTCTTCTCCTGTTTACTGGTTGGTGGTCTTCTCCTGTTTACTGGCTGGTAATCTTCTCCTTTTTACTGGCTGTTGGTCTTCTCCTGTTTACTGGCTGGTGGTCTTCTCCTGTTTACTGACTGGTGGTCTTCTCCTGTTTACTGGTTGGTGATCTTCTCCTGTTTACTGACTGGTGGTCTTCTCCTGTTTACTGGTCTTCTCCTGTTTACTGACTGGTGGTCTTCTCCTGTTTACTGACTGGTGGTCTTCTCCTGTTTACTGGCTGGTGGTCTTCTCCTGTTTACTGGCTGGTGGTCTTATCCTGTTTACTGGTTGGTGGTCTTCTCCTGTTTACTGGTTGGTGGTCTTCTCCTGTTTACTGGTTGGTGGTCTTCTCCTGTTTACTGGCTGGTGATCTTCTCCTTTTTACTGGCTTCTCCTGTTTACTGGTTGGTGGTCTTCTCCTGTTTACTGGTTGGTGGTCTTCTCCTGTTTACTGGCTGGTGGTCTTCTCCTGTTTACTGGTTGGTGGTCTTCTCCTGTTTACTGGCTGGTGATCTTCTCCTTTTTACTGGCTTCTCCTGTTTACTGGTTGGTGGTCTTCTCCTGTTTACTGGTTGGTGGTCTTCTCCTGTTTACTGGCTGGTGGTCTTCTCCTGTTTACTGGTTGGTGGTCTTCTCCTGTTTACTGGTTGGTGGTCTTCTCCTGTTTACTGATTGTTGTTACTGCTGGTGCTGTGGTCTTCCAGCGCCCCTGGAGCAATTCAGGTTAAGTGATTTTTCACGTTTTCGGCTCCGGGATTCGAACCAGCGACCTGTAACCTCGAGGCTACCTGCCGCCCCATATTGTGTATGTGTCTTTTATAGAGGTCATGTTAACCTAGACTGCAGGAGGAAGACTTTAACATATATTCTGAGGTTGATCAGTTTCCCAGCCAGCTCTGTCTCAAGGTATTCACCACCAGGAGAGGAGAGGAGAGGAGAGGAGGAATGACAAGATTTGTGGGGTGTGCTCAGGTTTTGGGTTTTATCACTTAATGGAGATCAGGGTTTTTGCTGCATAGAAAAGTATTGGGTGGGTCACCTAACTGTTTTTTGGGCTGCCAGATTCCAAACAGTAAAACAAATTCAGTTTGAACTTAAACAACTAAAACCAGATATAAAGTATATAGAACATATCATAGACCTATATCAGATATAAAGTATATAGAACATATCATAGACCTATATCAGATATAAAGTATATAGAACATATCATAGACCTATATCAGATATAAAGTATATAGAACATATCATAGACCTATATCAGATATAAAGTATATAGAACATATCATAGACCTATATCAGATATAAAGTATATAGAACATATCGTAGACCTATATCAGATATAAAGTATATAGAACATATCGTAGACCTATATCAGATATAAAGTATATAGAACATATCGTAGACCTATATCAGATATAAAGTATATAGAACATATCGTAGACCTATATCAGATATAAAGTATATAGAACATATCGTAGACCTATATCAGATATAAAGTATATAGAACATATCATAGACCTATATCAGATATAAAGTATATAGAACATATCATAGACCTATATCAGATATAAAGTATATAGAACATATCGTAGACCTATATCAGATATAAAGTATATAGAACATATCGTAGACCTATATCAGATATAAAGTATATAGAACATATCATAGACCTATATCAGATATAAAGTATTGTAACGAGGTGCGTACTGGCGGCAGAGAAGTCAGGTGCAGGAGAGCGAAAACTGATTTGTCGTTTAATAAACATAAAACCACTGTAAACAGAACAATCAATGAATGGGTCAAATAAAAACCCGGTATCCACCAGCATAACGTACACAAGCACTACAAGAAACAATTCCGGACAAGGACATGGGGGGGAAACAGAGGGTTAAATACACAACATGTAATTGATGGAATTGAAACCAGGTGTGATGGAAGACAAGACAAAACAAATGGAAAATGAAAGGTGGCTGGCTAGACGTCGACCGCCGAGCGCCGCCCGAACTCACGCCGCCCGAACTCGCGCCGCCCGGGTTTCATTACATGTATTGTTTTGTTGAGATGAAACCAGAGAAAATGCATCAGTTCTGCAGGGGGCCCCTCTCCTTTTCTGTGTCTTCAGTCTACATTGAAGCAGGCCTGAAAGCCCTTCATAGTGTAGGCTAGTCCTGCAGACCATCCTTTAGTCAGACCAGCCTGAAACCTGCTGTGTGTTTGTGTATCCTCTCCTACTTGGCACAGATACCACTCATCTATTTTAGAAGTCTACTTGATGCTACTTGACTGTTTAGGGCCTGAGAATATTCTTGCCACTTTATATAATGTTTTCATAACCTACATTACTCATCTCATATGTACATACTGTACTCTATACCATCTACTGCATCTTGCCTATGCCGTTCGGCCATCACTCATTTATATATTTATATGTACATATTCGTATTCATTTCATTGCACTTGTGTGTATAAAGTAGTTGTTGTGGAATTGTTAGGTTATATTACTTATATAATTCTCTCTTTCTTTCTCTCTTTCTTTCTTTCTCTCTCTCGGAGGACCTGAGCCCTAGGACCATGCCTCAGGACTACCTGGCATGATGACTCCTTGCTGTCCCCAGTTCACCTGGCCGTGCTGCTGCTCCAGTTCTAACTGTTCTGCCTGCAGCTATGGAACCCTGACCTGTTCACCGGACGTGCTACCTGTCCCAGGCCTGCTGTTTTCAACTCTCTAGAGACAGCAGGAGCGGTAGAGATACTCTCAAAGATCGGCTATGAAAAAGCCAACTGACACTTACTCTTGTGTTACTGAATTGTTGCACCCTCGACAACTACTATGATTATTATTATTTGACCATGCTGGTCATTTATGAACATTTGAACATCTAGACCATGTTCTGTTATAATATCCACCCTGCACAGCCAGAAGAGGACTGGCCACCCCTCATAGCCTGATTCCTCTCTAGGTTTCTTCCTAGGTTTAGGCCTTTCCAGGGAGTTTTTCCTAGCCACCGTGCTTCTACACCTGCATTGCTTGCTGTTTGGGGTTTTAGGCTGGGTTTCTGTACAGCCCTTTGAGACATCAGCTGATGTAAGAAGGGCTTTATGAATACATTTGATTTGATTTGATTAAGTATGATGAAAACAGGTCTAATAAATGCAAAGATTGGCTGAGAGGCATAGCCGGCCTCTGTGTCACCTCAGACAGAGAGAGAGAGAGAGAGAGAGAGAGAGAGAGAGAGAGAGAGAGATGCCCTGAGTAGAATGATTGGTGGTATTTTACAGTGGCTCTGAGAAGGAGAGGAGAGGATGGTGACTTAGTGCTGGTCTCTGTGTGTCTCTAAGGTCAGGTCTAGCCCTCGGGGCTGCTGTCTCCGGTCGCTCATCCATCAAGGGGAAATTGAATCGTTCCCCCTGCCAGCACGCCAAAGAGTCGAACCAATATTTTGACCCAACATCTGGCTGGTCATACTGAAAATCACAGATGACGGATCCTAATAAGGGCCACAGATTTATCTCCTGTCACGGCTGTCCAAGTGGCCCAGCACTCCCTCTCTCTGTCTTCCTCTCTCTGTCTCTCCCTCTCTCTCTGTTTCTCCCTCTCTCTGTCTCTCTCTCTCTCTCTCTCTCTCTCTCTCTCCGTCTCTCCCTCTCTCTGTCTCCCTCTCTCTCTGTTTCTCTCTCTCTATGTCTCTCTCTGTCTCTCTCTCTCTGTCTCTCTCTCTCCATCTCTCCCTCTCTGTTTCTCTCTCTCTGTCTCTCTCTCTCTGTCTCTCTCTCTGTGTCTCTCTCTCTCTCTCTGTTTCTCTCTGTCTCCCTCTCTCGGTCTCTCTCTCTGTCTCCCTCTCTCTCTCTCTCTCTCTCTCTCTCTCTCTCTCTCTCTCTCTCTCTCTCTCTCTCCGTCTCTCCCTCTCTCTGTCTCCCTCTCTCTCTGTCTCTCTCCATCTCTCCCTCTCTCTCTGTTTCTCTCTCTCTGTCTCTCTCTCTGTTTCTCTCTCTCTCTGTCTCTCCGTCTCTCTTTCTCCCTCTCTCCGTCTCTCCCTCTCTCTCTGTTTCTCTCTCTCTCTCTCTCTCTCTCTCCGTTTCTCCCTCTCTCTCTGTCTCCCTCTTTCTCCATCTCTCCCTCTCTCTGTTTCTCTCTCCCTCTCTCCCTCTCTCTGTTTCTCTCTCTCTGTCTCTCTCTCTCTGTTTCTCTCTCTCTCTGTCTCTCTCTCTCTACTGTGAAATGCTTGCTTACGAGCCCGTCCCAACAATGCAGAGCAGTATATACAAGTAACACAAGAGGAATTAAATACTCAAGAATGGAGCTTTATACAGGAAGTACCAGATCAATGTGGAGCTATATACAGGAAGTACCAGATCAATCAAACAGACCTCCCTCCATCTTCCACCAGCTTGCTACCTATTGCCCGGCTAGCTGTCTGAATCTCACTGGACCCTTTGATCACTCGGCTAAGCATGCCTCTCCTCAATGTCAATATGCAATGTCCATTGCTGTTCTGGTTAGTGTTTATTGGCTTATTTCACTGTAGAGCCTCTAGCCCTGCTCATTCTATCTTATCCAACCTCTCTGTTCCTCCACCCACTCATGCTATGACATCTTCTGGTTTCAATGATGTTTCTAGAGACAATATCTCTCTCATCATCACTAAATGCCTAGGTTTACCTCCTCTGTATTCACATCCCACCATACCTTTGTCTGTACATTATACCTTGAAGCTATTTTATCGCCCCCAGAAACCTGCTCCTTTTTCTCTCTATTCTGGACGTCACAGACGACCAATTCTTATAGCTTTTAGCCGTACCCTCATACTCATTCTTCTCTGCTCCTCTGGCAATGTAGAGGTGAATCCAGGCCCTGCAGTGCCTGGCTCCACTCCTACTCCCCAGGCGCTCTCTTTTGATGACTTCTGTAACCGTAATAGCCTTGGTTTCATGCATGTTAACATTAGAAGCCTCCTCCCTAAGTTTGTTTTATTCACTGCTTTAGCACACTCTGCCAACCCGGATGTCCTAGCTGTGTCTGAATCTTGGCTTAGGAAGTCCACCAAAAACTCTGAAATCTTCATCCCTAACTACAACGTTTTCAGACAAGATAGAACGACCAAAGGGGGCGGTGTTGCAATCTACTGCAGAGATAGCCTGCAGAGCTCTGTCCTGCTATCCAGGTCTGTACCCAAACAATTTGAACTTCTACTTTTAAAAATCCACCTCTCCAAAAACAAGTCTCTCACCGTCGCCGCCTGCTATAGACCCCCCTCGGCCCCTAGCTGTGCTCTGGACACCATATGTGAACTGATTGCCCCCCATCTATCTTCAGAGCTCGTGCTACTAGGTGACCTAAACTGGGACATGCTTAACACCCCAGCCATCCTACAATCCAAGCTTGATGCCCTCAATCCCACACAAATTATTAATGAACCCACCAGGTACAACCCCAAAGCCGCAAACACTGGCACCCTCATAGATATCATCCTAACTAACTCGTCCTCCAAATACACCTCTGCTGTTTACAACCAAGATCTCAGCGATCACTGCCTCATTGCCTGCACCCGTAATGGTTCAGTGGTCAAACGACCTCCACTCATTACTGTCAAACGCTCCCTGAAACATTTCAACGAGCAAGCCTTTCTAATCGACCTGGCCCTGGTATCCTGGAAGGATATTGACCTCATCCCGTCAGTAGAGGATGCCTGGTTATTTTTTGCATTAGCATCGAACTGCCCCCGCGATATGCAACTTTTCAGAGAAGTTAGAAACCAATACACACAGGCAGTTAGAAATGCCAAGGCTAGCTTTTTCAAACAGAAATTTGCTTCCTGAAACACAAACTCTAAAAAGTTTTGGGACACTGTAAAGTCCATGGAGAATAAGAACACCTCCTCCCAACTGCCCACTGCAATGAGGATAGGAAACTCTGTCACCACCGATAAGCCCACTATAATTGAGAATTTCAATAAGCATTTTTCTACGGCTGGCCATGCTTTCCACCTAACTACCCTTACTGCATTCAACAGCACTGCACCCCCCACAGCTACTCGCCCAAGCCTCCCCCATTTCTCCTTCTCCCAAATCCATTGAGCTGATGTTCTGAAAGAGCTGCAAAATCTGGACCCCTACAAATCAGCTGGGCTTGTCAATCTGGACCCTTTCTTTCTAAAATTATCTGCCGAAATTATTGCAACCCCTATTACTAGCCTGTTCAACCTCTCTTTCGTGTCGTCTGAGATTCCCATAGATTGGAAAGCAGCTGCTGTCATCCCCCTCTTCAAAGGAGATGACACTCTTGACCCAAATTGCTACAGACCTATATCCATCCTACCCTGCCTTTCTAAGGTCTTCGAAAGCCAAGTCAACAAACAGATTACCGACCATTTCGAATCCCACCGCACCCTCTCCGCTATGCAATCTGGTTTCAGAGCTGGTCATGGGTGCACCTCAGCCCGCTCAAGGTCCTAAACGACATCATAACCGCCATCAATAAGAAACAATACTGTGCTGCCGTATTCATTGACCTGGACAAAGCTTTTGACTCTGTTAATCACCACATCCTCATCGGCAGACTCAGTAGCCTTGGTTTCTCAAACGATTGGTTCACCAACTACTTCTCTGATAGAGTTCAGTGTGTCAAATCGGAGGGCCTGCTGTCCGGACCTCTGGCAGTCTCTATGGGGGTACCACAGGGTTCAATTCTTGGGCCAACTCTTTTCTCTGTATACATCAATGATGTCGCTCTTGCTGCTGGTGAATCTCTGATCCACCTCTACGCAGACGACACCATTCTGTATACTTCTGGCCCTTCTTTGGACACTGTGTTAACAACCCTCCAGACGAGCTTCAATGCCATACAACTCTCCTTCTGTGGTCTCCAACTGCTCCTAAATACAAGTAAAACTAAATGCATGCTCTTCAACCGATCGCTGCCTGCACCTGCCCGCCTGTCCAGCATCACTTCTCTGGACGGTTCTGACTTAGAATTTGTGGACAACTACAAATACCTAGGTGTCTGGTTAGACTGTAAACTCTCCTTCCAGACTCACATCAATCATCTCCAATCCAAAGTTAAATCTAGAATTGGCTTCCTATTTCGCAACAAAGCATCCTTCACTCATGCTGCCAAACATACCCTCGTAAAACTGACCATCCTACCAATCCTCGACTTCGGTGATGTCATTTACAAAATAGCCTCCAATACCCTACTCAACAAGCTGGATGCAGTCTATCACAGTGCCATCCGTTTTGTCACCAAAGCCCCATATACTACCCACCACTGCGACCTGTACGCTCTCGTTGGCTGGCCTTCGCTTCATAATCGTCGCCAAACACATTGGCTCCAGGTCATCTACAAGACCCTGCTAGGTAAAGTCCCCCCTTATCTCCGCTCACTGGTCACCATAGCAGCACCCACCTGTAGCACGCGCTCCAGCAGGTATATCTCTCTGGTCACCCCTAAAGCCAACTCCTCCTTTGGTCGTCTCTCCTTCCAGTTCTCTGCTGCCAATGACTGGAACGAACTACAAAAATCTCTGAAACTGGAAACACTTATCTCCCTCACTAGCTTTAAGCACCAGCTATCAGAGCAGCTCCCAGATCACTGCACCTGTACATAGCCCATCTATAATTTCGCCCAAACTACTACCCCTACTGTATTTATTTATTTTATTTATTATTTTGCTCCTTTGCACCATATTATTTATATTTTAACTTTGAACTTTCTTAAAATTATAAATCTACCATTCCAGTGTTTTACATGGTATACTTTATTTACTTTGCCACCATGGCCTTTTTTTGCCTTTACCTCCCTTATCTCACATCATTTGCTCACATTGTATATAGTCTTATTTTTGTCTACTGTATCATTGATTGTATGTTGTTTTACTCCATGTGTAACTCTGTGTTTTTGTATGTTGTCGAACTGCTTTGCTTTATCTTGGCCAGGTCGGAATTGTAAATGAGAACTTGTTCTCAACTTGCCTACCTGGTTAAATAAAGGTGAAATAAAATAAAAAAATAAAAAAATATGGAGCAAAATACAGGAAGTACCAGATCAATGTGGAGCTATATACAGGAAGTACCAGATCAATGTGGAGTTATATACAGGGAGTACCAGATCAATGTGAAGGTAAAATGTCTCTATATCCAAAACACAGCCCACTATAACCCATGGTAATATGTCTCTATACCTAACACACAGCCCACTATAACCCATGGTAATATGTCTCTATACCTGACACAAAGCCCACTATAACCCATGGTAATACGTCTCTATACCCGACACACAGCCCACTATAACCCATGGTAATATGTCTCTATACCCAACACACAGCCCACTATAACCCATGGTAATATGTCTCTATACCTAACACACAGCCCACTAAAACCCATTGTAATATGTCTCTATACCTAACACACAGCCCACTATAACTCATGGTAATATGTCTCTATACCCAACACACAGCTCACTATAACCCATGGTAGTATGTCTCTATACCTAACACAAAGCCCACTATAACTCATGGTAATATGTCTCTATACCTAACACAAAGCTCACTATAACCCATGGTAGTATGTCTCTATACCTAACACACAGCCCACTATAACAAATGTTAATATGTCTCTATACACAACACAAAGCCCACTATAACCCATGGTAATATGTCTCCATACCTGACACACAGCCCACTATAACCCATGGTAATATGTCTTTATACCTAACACACAGCCCACTATAACCCATGGTAATATGTCTCTATACACAACACAAAGCCCACTATAACCCATGGTAATATGTCTCTATACCTGACACACAGCCCACTATAACCCATGGTAATATGTCTTTATACCTAACACACAGCCCACTATAACCCATGGTAATATGTCTCTATACCCGACACACAGCCCACTATAACCCATGGTAATATGTCTCTATACCTGACACACAGCCCACTATAACCCATGGTAATATGTCTCTATACCCAACACAAAGCCCACTATAACCCATGGTAATACGTCTCTATACCCGACACACAGCCCACTATAACCCATGGTAATATGTCTCTATACCCAACACACAGCCCACTATAACCCATGGTAATATGTCTCTATACCCAACACACAGCCCACTATAACCCATGGTAATATGTCTCTATACCCAACACACAGCCCACTATAACCCATGGTAATATGTCTCTATACCCAACACACAGCACACTATAACCCATGGTAATATGTCTCTATACCTAACACACAGCCCACTATAACCCATGGTAATATGTCTCTATACACATCACACAGCCCACTATAACCCATGGTAATACGTCTCTATGCCTAACACACAGCCAACTATAACCCATGTTAATATGGCTCTATACCTAACACACAGCCCACTATAACCCATGGTAATATGTCTCTATACCTGACACACATCCCACTATAACCCATGGTAATATGTCACCATACCCCACACACAGCCCATTATAACAAATGGTAATATGTCTCTATACCTAACACACAGCCCACTAAAACCCATTGTAATATGTCTCTATACCTAACACACAGCCCACTATAACTCATGGTAATATGTCTCTATACCCAACACACAGCTCACTATAACTCATGGTAATATGTCTCTATACCTGACACACAGCCCACTATAACCCATGGTAATATGTCTCTATACACAACACAAAGCCCACTATAACCCATGGTAATATGTCTCTATACCTGACACACAGCCCACTATAACCCATGGTAATAATTCTTTATACCTAACACACAGCCCACTATAACCCATGGTAATATGTCTCTATACCCGACACACAGCCCACTATAACCCATGGTAATATGTCTCTATACCTGACACACAGCCCACTATAACCCATGGTAATATGTCTCTATACCCAACACAAAGCCCACTATAACCCATGGTAATACGTCTCTATACCCGACACACAGCCCACTATAACCCATGGTAATATGTCTCTATACCCAACACACAGCCCACTATAACCCATGGTAATATGTCTCTATACCTAACACACAGCCCACTAAAACCCATTGTAATATGTCTCTATACCTAACACACAGCCCACTATAACTCATGGTAATATGTCTCTATACCCAACACACAGCTCACTATAACCCATGGTAGTATGTCTCTATACCTAACACAAAGCCCACTATAACTCATGGTAATATGTCTCTATACCTAACACAAAGCTCACTATAACCCATGGTAGTATGTCTCTATACCTAACACACAGCCCACTATAACAAATGTTAATATGTCTCTATACACAACACAAAGCCCACTATAACCCATGGTAATATGTCTCTATACCTGACACACAGCCCACTATAACCCATGGTAATATGTCTTTATACCTAACACACAGCCCACTATAACCCATGGTAATACGTCTCTATGCCTAACACACAGCCAACTATAACCCATGTTAATATGGCTCTATACCTAACACACAGCCCACTATAACCCATGGTAATACGTCTCTATACCCGACACACGGCCCACTATAACCCATGGTAATATGTCTCTATACCTGACACACAGCCCACTATAACCCATGGTAATATGTCTCTATACCTAACACACAGCCCACTATAACCCATGGTAATATGTCTCTATACCCAACACACAGCCCACTATAACCCATGGTAATATGTCTCTATACCTGACACACAGCCCACTATAACCCATGGTAATATGTCTCTATACCTAACACACAGCCCACTATAACCCATGGTAATATGTCTCTATACCCAACACACAGCCCACTATAACCCATGGTAATATGTCTCTATACCTAACACACAGCCCACTAAAACCCATGGTAATATGTCTCTATACCTAACACACAGCCCACTATAACCCATGGTAATATGTCTCTATACCCAACACACAGCCCGCTATAACCCATGGTAATACGTCTCTATACCCGACACACAGCCCACTATAACCCATGGTAATATGTCTCTATACCCAACACACAGCACACTATAACCCATGGTAATATGTCTCTATACCCAACACACAGCCCACTATAACCCATGGTAATATGTCTCTATACCCAACACACAGCCCACTATAACCCATGGTAATATGTCTCTATACCCAACACACAGCACACTATAACCCATGGTAATATGTCTCTATACCTAACACACAGCCCACTATAACCCATGGTAATATGTCTCTATACACATCACACAGCCCACTATAACCCATGGTAATACGTCTCTATGCCTAACACACAGCCAACTATAACCCATGTTAATATGGCTCTATACCTAACACACAGCCCACTATAACCCATGGTAATATGTCTCTATACCTGACACACAGCCCACTATAACCCATGGTAATATGTCACCATACCCCACACACAGCCCACTATAACACATGGTAATATGTCTCTATACCTAACACACAGCCCACTAAAACCCATTGTAATATGTCTCTATACCTAACACACAGCCCACTATAACTCATGGTAATATGTCTCTATACCCAACACACAGCTCACTATAACCCATGGTAGTATGTCTCTATACCTAACACAAAGCCCACTATAACTCATGGTAATATGTCTCTATACCTAACACAAAGCTCACTATAACCCATGGTAGTATGTCTCTATACCTAACACACAGCCCACTATAACAAATGTTAATATGTCTCTATACACAACACAAAGCCCACTATAACCCATGGTAATATGTCTCTATACCTGACACACAGCCCACTATAACCCATGGTAATATGTCTTTATACCTAACACACAGCCCACTATAACCCATGGTAATATGTCTCTATACACAACACAAAGCCCACTATAACCCATGGTAATATGTCTCTATACCTGACACACAGCCCACTATAACCCATGGTAATAATTCTTTATACCTAACACACAGCCCACTATAACCCATGGTAATATGTCTCTATACCCGACACACAGCCCACTATAACCCATGGTAATATGTCTCTATACCTGACACACAGCCCACTATAACCCATGGTAATATGTCTCTATACCCAACACAAAGCCCACTATAACCCATGGTAATACGTCTCTATACCCGACACACAGCCCACTATAACCCATGGTAATATGTCTCTATACCCAACACACAGCCCACTATAACCCATGGTAATATGTCTCTATACCTAACACACAGCCCACTAAAACCCATTGTAATATGTCTCTATACCTAACACACAGCCCACTATAACTCATGGTAATATGTCTCTATACCCAACACACAGCTCACTATAACCCATGGTAGTATGTCTCTATACCTAACACAAAGCCCACTATAACTCATGGTAATATGTCTCTATACCCAACACACAGCTCACTATAACTCATGGTAATATGTCTCTATACCTGACACACAGCCCACTATAACCCATGGTAATATGTCTCTATACACAACACAAAGCCCACTATAACCCATGGTAATATGTCTCTATACCTGACACACAGCCCACTATAACCCATGGTAATAATTCTTTATACCTAACACACAGCCCACTATAACCCATGGTAATATGTCTCTATACCCGACACACAGCCCACTATAACCCATGGTAATATGTCTCTATACCTGACACACAGCCCACTATAACCCATGGTAATATGTCTCTATACCCAACACAAAGCCCACTATAACCCATGGTAATACGTCTCTATACCCGACACACAGCCCACTATAACCCATGGTAATATGTCTCTATACCCAACACACAGCCCACTATAACCCATGGTAATATGTCTCTATACCTAACACACAGCCCACTAAAACCCATTGTAATATGTCTCTATACCTAACACACAGCCCACTATAACTCATGGTAATATGTCTCTATACCCAACACACAGCTCACTATAACCCATGGTAGTATGTCTCTATACCTAACACAAAGCCCACTATAACTCATGGTAATATGTCTCTATACCTAACACAAAGCTCACTATAACCCATGGTAGTATGTCTCTATACCTAACACACAGCCCACTATAACAAATGTTAATATGTCTCTATACACAACACAAAGCCCACTATAACCCATGGTAATATGTCTCTATACCTGACACACAGCCCACTATAACCCATGGTAATATGTCTTTATACCTAACACACAGCCCACTATAACCCATGGTAATATGTCTCTATACACAACACAAAGCCCACTATAACCCATGGTAATATGTCTCTATACCTGACACACAGCCCACTATAACCCATGGTAATATGTCTCTATACCCAACACACAGCCCACTATAACCCATGGTAATATGTCTCTATACCCGACACACAGCCCACTATAACCCATGGTAATATGTCTCTATACCCAACACACAGCCCACTATAACCCATGGTAATATGTCTCTATACCCAACACACAGCCCACTATAACCCATGGTAATATGTCTCTATACCCAACACACAGCCCACTATAACCCATGGTAATATGTCTCTATACCCAACACACAGCCCACTATAACCCATGGTAATATGTCTCTATACCTAACACACAGCCCACTATAACCCATGGTAATATGTCTCTATACACATCACACAGCCCACTATAACCCATGGTAATACGTCTCTATGCCTAACACACAGCCAACTATAACCCATGTTAATATGGCTCTATACCTAACACACAGCCCACTATAACCCATGGTAATATGTCTCTATACCTGACACACAGCCCACTATAACCCATGGTAATATGTCACCATACCCCACACACAGCCCACTATAACACATGGTAATATGTCTCTATACCTAACACACAGCCCACTAAAACCCATTGTAATATGTCTCTATACCTAACACACAGCCCACTATAACTCATGGTAATATGTCTCTATACCCAACACACAGCTCACTATAACTCATGGTAATATGTCTCTATACCTGACACACAGCCCACTATAACCCATGGTAATATGTCTCTATACACAACACAAAGCCCACTATAACCCATGGTAATATGTCTCTATACCTGACACACAGCCCACTATAACCCATGGTAATATGTCTTTATACCTAACACACAGCCCACTATAACCCATGGTAATATGTCTCTATACCCGACACACAGCCCACTATAACCCATGGTAATATGTCTCTATACCTGACACACAGCCCACTATAACCCATGGTAATATGTCTCTATACCCAACACAAAGCCCACTATAACCCATGGTAATACGTCTCTATACCCGACACACAGCCCACTATAACCCATGGTAATATGTCTCTATACCCAACACACAGCCCACTATAACCCATGGTAATATGTCTCTATACCTAACACACAGCCCACTAAAACCCATGGTAATATGTCTCTATACCTAACACACAGCCCACTATAACCCATGGTAATATGTCTCTATACCCAACACACAGCTCACTATAACCCATGGTAATATGTCTCTATACCTAACACACAGCCCACTATAACCCATGGTAATATGTCTCTATACCTAACACACAGCCCACTATAACCCATGGTAATATGTCTCTATACCTAACACACAGCCCACTATAACCCATGGTAATATGTCTCTATACCCAACACACAGCCCACTATAACCCATGGTAATATGTCTCTATACCCAACACACAGCCCACTATAACCCATGGTAATATGTCTCTATACCTAACACACAGCCCACTATAACCCATGGTAATATGTCTCTATACCTAACACACAGCCCACTATAACCCATGGTAATATGTCTCTATACCTAACACACAGCCCACTATAACCCATGGTAATATGTCTCTATACCCAACACACAGCCCACTATAACCCATGGTAATATGTCTCTATACCTGACACACAGCCCACTATAACCCATGGTAATATGTCTCTATACCTAACACACAGCCCACTATAACCCATGGTAATATGTCTCTATACCCAACACACAGCCCACTATAACCCATGGTAATATGTCTCTATACCTGACACACAGCCCACTATAACCCATGGTAATATGTCTTTATACCTAACACACAGCCCACTATAACCCATGGTAATATGTCTCTATACCCGACACACAGCCCACTATAACCCATGGTAATATGTCTCTATACCTGACACACAGCCCACTATAACCCATGGTAATATGTCTCTATACCCGACACAAAGCCCACTATAACCCATGGTAATATGTCTCTATACCTGACACACAGCCCACTATAACCCATGGTAATATGTCTCTATACCCAACACACAGCCCACTATAACCCATGGTAATATGTCTCTATACCCGACACACAGCCCACTATAACCCATGGTAATATGTCTCTATACCCAACACACAGCCCACTATAACCCATGGTAATATGTCTCTATACCTAACACACAGCCCACTATAACCCATGGTAATATGTCTCTATACCCAACACACAGCCCACTATAACCCATGGTAATATGTCTCTATACCCAACACACAGCCCACTATAACCCATGGTAATATGTCTCTATACCTAACACACAGCCCACTATAACCCATGGTAATATGTCTCTATACCTAACACACAGCCCACTATAACCCATGTTAATATGTCTCTATACCTAACACACAGCCCACTATAACCCATGGTAATATGTCTCTATACCTGACACACAGCCCACTATAACCCATGGTAATATGTCTTTATACCTAACACACAGCCCACTATAACCCATGGTAATATGTCTCTATACACAACACAAAGCCCACTATAACCCATGGTAATATGTCTCTATACCTGACACACAGCCCACTATAACCCATGGTAATAATGTCTTTATACCTAACACACAGCCCACTATAACCCATGGTAATATGTCTCTATACCCGACACACAGCCCACTATAACCCATGGTAATATGTCTCTATACCTGACACACAGCCCACTATAACCCATGGTAATATGTCTCTATACCCAACACAAAGCCCACTATAACCCATGGTAATACGTCTCTATACCCGACACACAGCCCACTATAACCCATGGTAATATGTCTCTATACCCAACACACAGCCCACTATAACCCATGGTAATATGTCTCTATACCTAACACACAGCCCACTAAAACCCATTGTAATATGTCTCTATACCTAACACACAGCCCACTATAACTCATGGTAATATGTCTCTATACCCAACACACAGCCCACTATAACCCATGGTAATATGTCTCTATACCTAACACAAAGCCCACTATAACTCATGGTAATATGTCTCTATACCTAACACAAAGCTCACTATAACCCATGGTAGTATGTCTCTATACCTAACACACAGCCCACTATAACCCATGTTAATATGTCTCTATACACAACACAAAGCCCACTATAACCCATGGTAATATGTCTCTATACCTGACACACAGCCCACTATAACCCATGGTAATATGTCTTTATACCTAACACACAGCCCACTATAACCCATGGTAATATGTCTCTATACACAACACAAAGCCCACTATAACCCATGGTAATATGTCTCTATACCTGACACACAGCCCACTATAACCCATGGTAATATGTCTCTATACCTAACACACAGCCCACTATAACCCATGGTAATATGTCTCTATACCCGACACACAGCCCACTATAACCCATGGTAATATGTCTCTATACCTGACACACAGCCCACTATAACCCATGGTAATATGTCTCTATACCCGACACAAAGCCCACTATAACCCATGGTAATACGTCTCTATACCCGACACACAGCCCACTATAACCCATGGTAATATGTCTCTATACCTAACACACAGCCCACTATAACCCATGGTAATATGTCTCTATACCCAACACACAGCCCACTATAACCCATGGTAATATGTCTCTATACCTAACACACAGCCCACTAAAACCCATGGTAATATGTCTCTATACCTAACACACAGCCCACTATAACCCATGGTAATATGTCTCTATACCCAACACACAGCTCACTATAACCCATGGTAATATGTCTCTATACCTAACACACAGCCCACTATAACCCATGGTAATATGTCTCTATACCTAACACACAGCCCACTATAACCCATGGTAATATGTCCCTATACCTAACACACAGCCCACTATAACCCATGGTAATATGGCTCTATATCTAACACACAGCCCACTATAACCCATGGTAATATGTCTCTATACCAACACACAGCCCTATAACCCATGGTATGTCTTACCACACACAGCCCACTATAACCCATGGTAATATGTCTCTATACCCGACACACAGCCCACTATAACCCATGGTAATATGTCTCTATACCCAACACACAGCCCACTATAACCCATGGTAATACGTCTCTATACCCAACACACAGCCCACTATAACCCATGGTAATATGTCTCTATACCCAACACACAGCCCACTATAACCCATGGTAATATGTCTCTATACCCAACACACAGCCCACTATAACCCATGGTAATATGTCTCTATACCTAACACACAGCCCACTATAACCCATGGTAATATGTCTCTATACCCAACACACAGCCCACTATAACCCATGGTAATATGTCTCTATACCTAACACACAGCCCACTATAACCCATGGTAATATGTCTCTATACCTAACACACAGCCCACTATAACCCATGGTAATATGTCTCTATACCTAACACACAGCCCACTATAACCCATGGTAATATGTCTCTATACCAACACACAGCCCACTATAACCCATGGTAATATGTCTCTATACCTGACACACAGCCCACTATAACCCATGGTAATATGTCTCTATACCTAACACACAGCCCACTATAACCCATGGTAATATGTCTCTATACCTAACACACAGCCCACTATAACCCATGGTAATATGTCTCTATACCTGACACACAGCCCACTATAACCCATGGTAATATGTCTCTATACCCAACACACAGCCCACTATAACCCATGGTAATATGTCTCTATACCCGACACACAGCCCACTATAACCCATGGTAATATGTCTCTATACCTAACACACAGCCCACTATAACCCATGGTAATATGTCTCTATACCCAACACACAGCCCACTATAACCCATGGTAATATGTCTCTATACCCAACACACAGCCCACTATAACCCATGGTAATATGTCTCTATACCCAACACACAGCCCACTATAACCCATGGTAATATGTCTCTATACCCAACACACAGCCCACTATAACCCATGGTAATATGTCTCTATACCTAACACACAGCCCACTATAACCCATGGTAATATGTCTCTATACCTAACACACAGCCCACTATAACCCATGGTAATATGTCTCTATACCTAACACACAGCCCACTATAACCCATGGTAATATGTCTCTATACCCGACACACAGCCCACTATAACCCATGGTAATATGTCTCTATACCTAACACACAGCCCACTATAACCCATGGTAATATGTCTCTATACCTAACACACAGCCCACTATAACCCATGGTAATATGTCTCTATACCTAACACACAGCCCACTATAACCCATGGTAATATGTCTCTATACCCAACACACAGCCCACTATAACCCATGGTAATATGTCTCTATACCCAACACACAGCCCACTATAACCCATGGTAATATGTCTCTATACCTAACACACAGCCCACTATAACCCATGGTAATATGTCTCTATACCCAACACACAGCCCACTATAACCCATGGTAATATGTCTCTATACCTAACACACAGCCCACTATAACCCATGGTAATATGTCTCTATACCCAACACACAGCCCACTATAACCCATGGTAATATGTCTCTATACCTGACACACAGCCCACTATAACCCATGGTAATATGTCTCTATACCTGACACACAGCCCACTATAACCCATGGTAATATGTCTCTATACCCAACACACAGCCCACTATAACCCATGGTAATATGTCTCTATACCCGACACACAGCCCACTATAACCCATGGTAATATGTCTCTATACCCAACACACAGCCCACTATAACCCATGGTAATATGTCTCTATACCTAACACACAGCCCACTATAACCCATGGTAATATGTCTCTATACCTAACACACAGCCCACTATAACCCATGGTAATATGTCTCTATACCCAACACACAGCCCACTATAACCCATGGTAATATGTCTCTATACCTAACACACAGCCCACTATAACCCATGGTAATATGTCTCTATACCCAACACACAGCCCACTATAACCCATGGTAATATGTCTCTATACCCAACACACAGCCCACTATAACCCATGGTAATATGTCTCTATACCCAACACACAGCCCACTATAACCCATGGTAATATGTCTCTATACCTAACACACAGCCCACTATAACCCATGGTAATATGTCTCTATACCTAACACACAGCCCACTATAACCCATGGTAATATGTCTCTATACCTAACACACAGCCCACTATAACCCATGGTAATATGTCTCTATACCTAACACACAGCCCACTATAACCCATGGTAATATGTCTCTATACCTAACACACAGCCCACTATAACCCATGGTAATATGTCTCTATACCCAACACACAGCCCACTATAACCCATGGTAATATGTCTCTATACCTAACACACAGCCCACTATAACCCATGGTAATATGTCTCTATACCTAACACACAGCCCACTATAACCCATGGTAATATGTCTCTATACCCAACACACAGCCCACTATAACCCATGGTAATATGTCTCTATACACGACACAAAGCCCACTATAACCCATGGTAATATGTCTCTATACCTGACACACAGCCCACTATAACCCATGGTAATATGTCTCTATACCTAACACACAGCCCACTATAACCCATGGTAATATGTCTCTATACCAACACACAGCCCACTATAACCCATGGTAATATGTCTCTATACCTGACACACAGCCCACTATAACCCATGGTAATATGTCTCTATACCCAACACACAGCCCACTATAACCCATGGTAATATGTCTCTATACCCAACACACAGCCCACTATAACCCATGGTAATATGTCTCTATACCTGACACACAGCCCACTATAACCCATGGTAATATGTCTCTATACCCAACACACAGCCCACTATAACCCATGGTAATATGTCTCTATACCCAACACACAGCCCACTATAACCCATGGTAATATGTCTCTATACCTAACACACAGCCCACTATAACCCATGGTAATATGTCTCTATACCCAACACACAGCCCACTATAACCCATGGTAATATGTCTCTATACCCGACACACAGCCCACTATAACCCATGGTAATATGTCTCTATACCTGACACACAGCCCACTATAACCCATGGTAATATGTCTCTATACCTAACACACAGCCCACTATAACCCATGGTAATATGTCTCTATACCCAACACACAGCCCACTATAACCCATGGTAATATGTCTCTATACCTAACACACAGCCCACTATAACCCATGGTAATATGTCTCTATACCTAACACACAGCCCACTATAACCCATGGTAATATGTCTCTATACCCAACACACAGCCCACTATAACCCATGGTAATATGTCTCTATACCCAACACACAGCCCACTATAACCCATGGTAATATGTCTCTATACCCAACACACAGCCCACTATAACCCATGGTAATATGTCTCTATACCCAACACACAGCCCACTATAACCCATGGTAATATGTCTCTATACCTGACACACAGCCCACTATAACCCATGGTAATATGTCTCTATACCTAACACACAGCCCACTATAACCCATGGTAATATGTCTCTATACCCAACACACAGCCCACTATAACCCATGGTAATATGTCTCTATACCTAACACACAGCCCACTATAACCCATGGTAATATGTCTCTATACCCAACACACAGCCCACTATAACCCATGGTAATATGTCTCTATACCCAACACACAGCCCACTATAACCCATGGTAATATGTCTCTATACCTGACACACAGCCCACTATAACCCATGGTAATATGTCTCTATACCTAACACACAGCCCACTATAACCCATGGTAATATGTCTCTATACCCAACACACAGCCCACTATAACCCATGGTAATATGTCTCTATACCTAACACACAGCCCACTATAACCCATGGTAATATGTCTCTATACCCAACACACAGCCCACTATAACCCATGGTAATATGTCTCTATACCCAACACACAGCCCACTATAACCCATGGTAATATGTCTCTATACCCAACACACAGCCCACTATAACCCATGGTAATATGTCTCTATACCCAACACACAGCCCACTATAACCCATGGTAATATGTCTCTATACCTAACACACAGCCCACTATAACCCATGGTAATATGTCTCTATACCCAACACACAGCCCACTATAACCCATGGTAATATGTCTCTATACCCAACACACAGCCCACTATAACCCATGGTAATATGTCTCTATACCTAACACACAGCCCACTATAACCCATGGTAATATGTCTCTATACCTAACACACAGCCCACTATAACCCATGGTAATATGTCTCTATACCTAACACACAGCCCACTATAACCCATGGTAATATGTCTCTATACCTAACACACAGCCCACTATAACCCATGGTAATATGTCTCTATACCTAACACACAGCCCACTATAACCCATGGTAATATGTCTCTATACCCAACACACAGCCCACTATAACCCATGGTAATATGTCTCTATACCCAACACACAGCCCACTATAACCCATGGTAATATGTCTCTATACCTAACACACAGCCCACTATAACCCATGGTAATATGTCTCTATACCCGACACACAGCCCACTATAACCCATGGTAATATGTCTCTATACCTAACACACAGCCCACTATAACCCATGGTAATATGTCTCTATACCTAACACACAGCCCACTATAACCCATGGTAATATGTCTCTATACCCAACACACAGCCCACTATAACCCATGGTAATATGTCTCTATACCCGACACACAGCCCACTATAACCCATGGTAATATGTCTCTATACCCAACACACAGCCCACTATAACCCATGGTAATATGTCTCTATACCTAACACACAGCCCACTATAACCCATGGTAATATGTCTCTATACCCGACACACAGCCCACTATAACCCATGGTAATATGTCTCTATACCTGACACACAGCCCACTATAACCCATGGTAATATGTCTCTATACCTAACACACAGCCCACTATAACCCATGGTAATATGTCTCTATACCCAACACACAGCCCACTATAACCCATGGTAATATGTCTCTATACCCAACACACAGCCCACTATAACCCATGGTAATATGTCTCTATACCTGACACACAGCCCACTATAACCCATGGTAATATGTCTCTATACCTAACACACAGCCCACTATAACCCATGGTAATATGTCTCTATACCCAACACACAGCCCACTATAACCCATGGTAATATGTCTCTATACCTAACACACAGCCCACTATAACCCATGGTAATATGTCTCTATACCCAACACACAGCCCACTATAACCCATGGTAATATGTCTCTATACCCGACACACAGCCCACTATAACCCATGGTAATATGTCTCTATACCTAACACACAGCCCACTATAACCCATGGTAATATGTCTCTATACCTAACACACAGCCCACTATAACCCATGGTAATATGTCTCTATACCTAACACACAGCCCACTATAACCCATGGTAATATGTCTCTATACCCGACACACAGCCCACTATAACCCATGGTAATATGTCTCTATACCTAACACACAGCCCACTATAACCCATGGTAATATGTCTCTATACCCGACACACAGCCCACTATAACCCATGGTAATATGTCTCTATACCCGACACACAGCCCACTATAACCCATGGTAATATGTCTCTATACCTAACACACAGCCCACTATAACCCATGGTAATATGTCTCTATACCCAACACACAGCCCACTATAACCCATGGTAATATGTCTCTATACCTAACACACAGCCCACTATAACCCATGGTAATATGTCTCTATACCCAACACACAGCCCACTATAACCCATGGTAATATGTCTCTATACCCAACACACAGCCCACTATAACCCATGGTAATATGTCTCTATACCTAACACACAGCCCACTATAACCCATGGTAATATGTCTCTATACCTAACACACAGCCCACTATAACCCATGGTAATATGTCTCTATACCTAACACACAGCCCACTATAACCCATGGTAATATGTCTCTATACCTAACACACAGCCCACTATAACCCATGGTAATATGTCTCTATACCTAACACACAGCCCACTATAACCCATGGTAATATGTCTCTATACCCAACACACAGCCCACTATAACCCATGGTAATATGTCTCTATACCTAACACACAGCCCACTATAACCCATGGTAATATGTCTCTATACCTAACACACAGCCCACTATAACCCATGGTAATATGTCTCTATACCTAACACACAGCCCACTATAACCCATGGTAATATGTCTCTATACCCAACACACAGCCCACTATAACCCATGGTAATATGTCTCTATACCCAACACACAGCCCACTATAACCCATGGTAATATGTCTCTATACCTAACACACAGCCCACTATAACCCATGGTAATATGTCTCTATACCCAACACACAGCCCACTATAACCCATGGTAATATGTCTCTATACCCAACACACAGCCCACTATAACCCATGGTAATATGTCTCTATACCTAACACACAGCCCACTATAACCCATGGTAATATGTCTCTATACCTAACACACAGCCCACTATAACCCATGGTAATATGTCTCTATACCCAACACACAGCCCACTATAACCCATGGTAATATGTCTCTATACCTGACACACAGCCCACTATAACCCATGGTAATATGTCTCTATACCTAACACACAGCCCACTATAACCCATGGTAATATGTCTCTATACCCGACACACAGCCCACTATAACCCATGGTAATATGTCTCTATACCTAACACACAGCCCACTATAACCCATGGTAATATGTCTCTATACCTAACACACAGCCCACTATAACCCATGGTAATATGTCTCTATACCCAACACACAGCCCACTATAACCCATGGTAATATGTCTCTATACCCAACACACAGCCCACTATAACCCATGGTAATATGTCTCTATACCTGACACACAGCCCACTATAACCCATGGTAATATGTCTCTATACCTAACACACAGCCCACTATAACCCATGGTAATATGTCTCTATACCCAACACACAGCCCACTATAACCCATGGTAATATGTCTCTATACCCGACACACAGCCCACTATAACCCATGGTAATATGTCTCTATACCTAACACACAGCCCACTATAACCCATGGTAATATGTCTCTATACCCAACACACAGCCCACTATAACCCATGGTAATATGTCTCTATACCCGACACACAGCCCACTATAACCCATGGTAATATGTCTCTATACCCAACACACAGCCCACTATAACCCATGGTAATATGTCTCTATACCCAACACACAGCCCACTATAACCCATGGTAATATGTCTCTATACCCGACACACAGCCCACTATAACCCATGGTAATATGTCTCTATACCTGACACACAGCCCACTATAACCCATGGTAATATGTCTCTATACCTAACACACAGCCCACTATAACCCATGGTAATATGTCTCTATACCCAACACACAGCCCACTATAACCCATGGTAATATGTCTCTATACCCAACACACAGCCCACTATAACCCATGGTAATATGTCTCTATACCCAACACACAGCCCACTATAACCCATGGTAATATGTCTCTATACCTGACACACAGCCCACTATAACCCATGGTAATATGTCTCTATACCTAACACACAGCCCACTATAACCCATGGTAATATGTCTCTATACCCAACACACAGCCCACTATAACCCATGGTAATATGTCTCTATACCCGACACACAGCCCACTATAACCCATGGTAATATGTCTCTATACCTAACACACAGCCCACTATAACCCATGGTAATATGTCTCTATACCCGACACACAGCCCACTATAACCCATGGTAATATGTCTCTATACCTAACACACAGCCAACTATAACCCATGGTAATATGTCTCTATACCTAACACACAGCCCACTATAACCCATGGTAATATGTCTCTATACCCAACACACAGCCCACTATAACCCATGGTAATACGTCTCTATACCCAACACACAGCCCACTATAACCCATGGTAATATGTCTCTATACCTAACACACAGCCCACTATAACCCATGGTAATATGTCTCTATACCCAACACACAGCCCACTATAACCCATGGTAATATGTCTCTATACCCGACACACAGCCCACTATAACCCATGGTAATATGTCTCTATACCTGACACACAGCCCACTATAACCCATGGTAATATGTCTCTATACCAAACACACAGCCCACTATGACCCTTGGTAATATGTCTCTATACCCGACACACAGCCCACTATAACCCATGGTAATATGTCTCTATACCTAACACACAGCCCACTATAACCCATGGTAATATGTCTCTATACCCAACACACAGCCCACTATAACCCATGGTAATATGTCTCTATACCCGACACACAGCCCACTATAACCCATGGTAATATGTCTCTATACCCAACACACAGCCCACTATAACCCATGGTAATATGTCTCTATACCTAACACACAGCCCACTATAACCCATGGTAATATGTCTCTATACCTAACACACAGCCCACTATAACCCATGGTAATATGTCTCTATACCCAACACACAGCCCACTATAACCCATGGTAATATGTCTCTATACCCAACACACAGCCCACTATAACCCATGGTAATATGTCTCTATACCTAACACACAGCCCACTATAACCCATGGTAATATGTCTCTATACCTAACACACAGCCCACTATAACCCATGGTAATATGTCTCTATACCCAACACACAGCCCACTATAACCCATGGTAATATGTCTCTATACCAACACACAGCCCACTATAACCCATGGTAATATGTCTCTATACCTGACACACAGCCCACTATAACCCATGGTAATATGTCTCTATACCTGACACACAGCCCACTATAACCCATGGTAATATGTCTCTATACCCAACACACAGCCCACTATAACCCATGGTAATATGTCTCTATACCTAACACACAGCCCACTATAACCCATGGTAATATGTCTCTATACCCGACACACAGCCCACTATAACCCATGGTAATATGTCTCTATACCTGACACACAGCCCACTATAACCCATGGTAATATGTCTCTATACCTAACACACAGCCCACTATAACCCATGGTAATATGTCTCTATACCTAACACACAGCCCACTATAACCCATGGTAATATGTCTCTATACCTAACACACAGCCCACTATAACCCATGGTAATATGTCTCTATACCCAACACACAGCCCACTATAACCCATGGTAATATGTCTCTATACCTAACACACAGCCCACTATAACCCATGGTAATATGTCTCTATACCCGACACACAGCCCACTATAACCCATGGTAATATGTCTCTATACCTAACACACAGCCCACTATAACCCATGGTAATATGTCTCTATACCTAACACACAGCCCACTATAACCCATGGTAATATGTCTCTATACCTGACACACAGCCCACTATAACCCATGGTAATATGTCTCTATACACAACACACAGCCCACTATAACCCATGGTAATATGTCTCTATACCTGACACACAGCCCACTATAAACCATGGTAATATGTCTCTATACCCAACACACAGCCCACTATAACCCATGGTAATATGTCTCTATACCCAACACACAGCCCACTATAACCCATGGTAATATGTCTCTATACCCAACACACAGCCCACTATAACCCATGGTAATATGTCTCTATACCTGACACACAGCCCACTATAACCCATGGTAATATGTCTCTATACCCAACACACAGCCCACTATCACCCATGGTAATATGTCTCTATACCCAACACACAGCCCACTACAACCCATGGTATTATGTCACTATACCTGACACACAGCCCACTATAACCCATGGTAATATGTCTCTATACCCAACACACAGCCCACTATAACCCATGGTAATATGTCTCTATACCCAACACACAGCCCACTATAACCCATGGTAATATGTCTCTATACCTGACACACAGCCCACTATAACCCATGGTAATATGTCTCTATACCTGACACACAGCCCACTATAACCCATGGTAATATGACTCTATAACCAACACACAGCCCACTATAACCCATGGTAATATGTCTCTATACCCAACACACAGCCCACTATAACCCATGGTAATACGTCTCTATACCCAACACACAGCCTACTATAACCCATGTTAATATGTCTCTATACCTAACACACAGCCCACTATAACCCATGGTAATATGGCTCTATACCCAACACACAGCCCACTATAACCCATGGTAATATGTCTCTATACCCGACACACAGCCCACTATAACCCATGGTAATATGTCTCTATACCTGACACACAGCCCACTATAACCCATGGTAATATGTCTCTATACAAACACACAGCCCACTATAACCCATGGTAATATGTCTCTATACCCGACACACAGCCCACTATAACCCATGGTAATATGTCTCTATACCTAACACACAGCCCACTATAACCCATGGTAATATGTCTCTATACCCAACACACAGCCCACTATAACCCATGGTAATACGTCTCTATACCCGACACACAGCCCACTATAACCCATGGTAATATGTCTCTATACCCAACACACAGCCCACTATAACCCATGGTAATATGACTCTATACCTAACACACAGCCCACTGTAACCCATGGTAATATGTCTCTATACCCAACACACAGCCCACTATAACCCATGGTAATATGTCTCTATACCCGACACACAGCCCACTATAACCCATGGTAATATGTCTCTATACCTAACACAAAGCCCACTATAACCCATGGTAATATGTCTCTATACCCAACACACAGCCCACTATAACCCATGGTAATATGTCTCTATACCCAACACACAGCCCACTATAACCCATGGTAATATGTCTCTATACCAACACACAGCCCACTATAACCCATGGTAATATGTCTCTATACCTGACACACAGCCCACTATAACCCATGGTAATATGTCTCTATACCTGACACACAGCCCACTATAACCCATGGTAATATGTCTCTATACCCAACACACAGCCCACTATAACCCATGGTAATATGTCTCTATACCTAACACACAGCCCACTATAACCCATGGTAATATGTCTCTATTCCCGACACACAGCCCACTATAACCCATGGTAATATGTCTCTATACCTGACACACAGCCCACTATAACCCATGGTAATATGTCTCTATACCTGACACACAGCCCACTATAACCCATGTTAATTTGTCTTCATACCCGACACAAAGCCCACTATAACACATGTTAATATGTCTCTATACACAACACAAAGCCCACTATAACCAATGGTAATATGTCTCTATACCTGACACACAGCCCACTATAAACCATGGTAATATGTCTCTATACCCAACACACAGCCCACTATAACCCATGGTAATATGTCTCTATACCCAACACACAGCCCACTATAACCCATGGTAATACGTCTCTATACCCGACACACAGCCCACTATAACCCATGGTAATATGTCTCTATACCTAACACACAGCCCACTATAACCCATGGTAATATGTCTCTATACCTGACACACAGCCCACTATAACCCATGGTAATATGTCTCTATACCCGACACACAGCCCACTATAACCCATGGTAATATGTCTCTATACCCAACACACAGCCCACTATAACCAATGGTAATATGTCTCTATACCTGACACACAGCCCACTATAACCCATGGTAATATGTCTCTATACCCAACACACAGCCCACTATAACCCATGGTAATATGTCTCTATACCCAACACACAGCCCACTATAACCCATGGTAATATGTCTCTATACCCAACACACAGCCCACTATAACCCATGGTAATATGTCTCTATACCTGACACACAGCCCACTATAACCCATGGTAATATGTCTCTATACCCAACACACAGCCCACTATAACCCATGGAAATATGTCTCTATACCCAACACACAGCCCACTATAACCCATGGTAATATGTCACTATACCTGACACACAGCCCACTATAACCCATGGTAATATGTCTCTATACCCAACACACAGCCCACTATAACCCATGGTAATATGTCTCTATACCCAACACACAGCCCACTATAACCCATGGTAATATGTCTCTATACCTGACACACAGCCCACTATAACCCATGGTAATATGTCTCTATACCTGACACACAGCCCACTATAACCCATGGTAATATGTCTCTATACCCAACACACAGCCCACTATAACCCATGGTAATATGTCTCTATTCCCAACACACAGCCCACTATAACCCATGGTAATACGTCTCTATACCCAACACACAGCCCACAATAACCCATGGTAATATGTCTCTATACCTAACACACAGCCCACTATAACCCATGGTAATATGTCTCTATACCCAACACACAGCCCACTATAACCCATGGTAATATGTCTCTATACCCGACACACAGCCCACTATAACCCATGGTAATATGTCTCTATACCTGACACACAGCCCACTATAACCCATGGTAATATGTCTCTATACAAACACACAGCCCACTATGACCCATGGTAATATGTCTCTATACCTGACACACAGCACACTGTAACCCATGGTAATATGTCTCTATACCCAACACACAGCCCACTATAACCCATGGTAATATGTCTCTATACCCAACACACAGCCCACTATAACCGATGGTAATATGTCTCTATACCTAACACACAGCCCACTATAACCCATGGTAACATGTCTCTATTCCCGACACACAGCCCACTATAACCCATGGTAATACGTCTCTATACCCTACACACAGCCTACTATAACCCATGTTAATATGTCTCTATACCTAACACATAGCCCACTATAACCCATGGTAATATGGCTCTATACCCAACACACAGCCCACTATAACCCATGGTAATATGTCTCTATACCCGACACACAGCCCACTATAACCCATGGTAATATGTCTCTATACCTGACACACAGCCCACTATAACCCAGGGTAATATGTCTCTATACCTAACACACAGCCCACTATAACCCATGGTAATATGTCTTTATTCTCGACACACAGCCCACTATAACCCATGGTAATATGTCTCTATACCTGACACACAGCCCACTATAACCCATGGTAATATGTCTCTATACCTAACACACAGCCCACTATAACCCATGGTAATATGTCTCTATACCCAACACACAGCCCACTATAACCCATGGTAATATGTCTCTATACCCAACACACAGCCCACTATAACCCATGGTAATATGTCTCTATACCCAACACACAGCCCACTATAACCCATGGTAATACGTCTCTATACCCGACACACAGCCCACTATAACCCATGGTAATATGTCTCTATACCTGACACACAGCCCACTAATAACCCATGGTAATATGACTCTATACCTAACACACAGCCCACTATAACCCATGGTAATATGTCTCTATACCCAACACACAGCCCACTATAACCCATGGTAATATGTCTCTATACCCAACACACAGCCCACTATAACCCATGGTAATATGTCTCTATACCTGACACACAGCCCACTATAACCCATGGTAATATGTCTCTATACCCAACACACAGCCCACTATAACCCATGGTAATATGTCTCTATACCCAACACACAGCCCACTATAACCCATGGTAATATGTCTCTATACCCAACACACAGCCCACTATAACCCATGGTAATATGTCTCTATACCTAACACACAGCCCACTATAACCCATGGTAATATGTCTCTATACCCAACACACAGCCCACTATAACCCATGGTAATATGTCTCTATACCTAACACACAGCCCACTATAACCCATGGTAATATGTCTCTATACCCAACACACAGCCCACTATAACCCATGGTAATATGTCTCTATACCCAACACACAGCCCACTATAACCCATGGTAATATGTCTCTATACCTGACACACAGCCCACTATAACCCATGGTAATATGTCTCTATACCCAACACACAGCCCACTATAACCCATGGTAATATGTCTCTATACCTGACACACAGCCCACTATAACCCATGGTAATATGTCTCTATACCTAACACACAGCCCACTATAACCCATGGTAATATGTCTCTATACCTGACACACAGCCCACTATAACCCATGGTAATATGTCTCTATACCCAACACACAGCCCACTATAACCCATGGTAATATGTCTCTATACCTAACACACAGCCCACTATAACCCATGGTAATATGTCTCTATACCTAACACACAGCCCACTATAACCCATGGTAATATGTCTCTATACCCGACACACAGCCCACTATAACCCATGGTAATACGTCTCTATACCCTACACACAGCCCACTATAACCCATGGTAATATGTCTCTATACCTAACACACAGCCCACTATAACCCATGGTAATATGTCTCTATACCCAACACACAGCCCACTATAACCCATGGTAATATGTCTCTATATCCGACACACAGCCCACTATAACCCATGGTAATATGTCTCTATACCTGACACACAGCCCACTATAACCCATGGTAATATGTCTCTATACCTAACACACAGCCCACTATAACCCATGGTAATATGTCTTTATTCTCGACACATAGCCCACTATAACCCATGGTAATATGTCTCTATACCTGACACACAGCCCACTATAACCCATGGTAATATGACTCTATACCTAACACACAGCCCACTATAACCCATGGTAATATGTCTCTATACCCAACACACAGCCCACAATAACCCATGGTAATATGTCTCTATATCCAACACACAGCCCAATATAACCCATGGTAATACGTCTCTATACCCGACACACAGCCTACTATAACCCATGTTAATATGTCTCTATACCTAACACATAGCCCACTATAACCCATGGTAATATGGCTCTATACCCAACACACAGCCCACTATAACCCATGGTAATATGTCTCTATACCCGACACACAGCCCACTATAACCCATGGTAATATGTCTCTATACCTAACACACATCCCACTATGACCCATGGTAATATGTCTCTATACCCGACACACAGCCCACTATAACCCATGGTAATATGTCTCTATACCTAACACACAGCCAACTATAACCCATGGTAATATGTCTCTATACCTAACACACAGCCCACTATAACCCATGGTAATATGTCTCTATACCCAACACACAGCCCACTATAACCCATGGTAATACGTCTCTATACCCGACACACAGCCTACTATAACCCATGTTAATATGTCTCTATACCTAACACACAGCCCACTATAACCCATGGTAATATGTCTCTATACCCAACACACAGCCCACTATAACCCATGGTAATACGTCTCTATACCCGACACACAGCCCACTATAACCCATGTTAATATGTCTCTATACCTAACACATAGCCCACTATAACCCATGGTAATATGTCTCTATACGCAACACACAGCCCACTACAACCCATGGTAATATGTCTCTATACCTGACACACAGCCCACTATAACCCATGGTAATATGTCTCTATACCCAACACACAGCCCACTATCACCCATGGTAATATGTCTCTATACCCAACACACAGCCCACTATAACCCATGGTAATATGTCTCTATACCTGACACACAGCCCACTATAACCCATGGTAATATGTCTCTATACCTGACACACAGCCCACTATAACCCATGGTAATATGTCTCTATACCTAACACACAGCCCACTATGACCCATGGTAATATGTCTCTATACCCGACACACAGCCCACTATAACCCATGGTAATATGTCTCTATACCTAACACACAGCCCACTATAACCCATGGTAATATGTCTCTATACCTAACACACAGCCCACTATAACCCATGGTAATATGTCTCTATACCTGACACACAGCCCACTATAACCCATGGTAATATGTCTCTATACCTAACACACATCCCACTATGACCCATGGTAATATGTCTCTATACCTGACACACAGAACACTGTAACCCATGGTAATATGTCTCTATACCCAACACACAGCCCACTATAACCCATGGTAATATGTCTCTATACCCAACACACAGCCCACTATAACCGATGGTAATATGTCTCTATACCTAACACACAGCCCACTATAACCCATGGTAACATGTCTCTATTCCCGACACACAGCCCACTATAACCCATGGTAATACGTCTCTATACCCTACACACAGCCTACTATAACCCATGTTAATATGTCTCTATACCTAACACATAGCCCACTATAACCCATGGTAATATGGCTCTATACCCAACACACAGCCCACTATAACCCATGGTAATATGTCTCTATACCCGACACACAGCCCACTATAACCCATGGTAATATGTCTCTATACCTGACACACAGCCCACTATAACCCAGGGTAATATGTCTCTATACCTAACACACAGCCCACTATAACCCATGGTAATATGTCTTTATTCTCGACACATAGCCCACTATAACCCATGGTAATATGTCTCTATACCTGACACACAGCCCACTATAACCCATGGTAATATGACTCTATACCTAACACACAGCCCACTATAACCCATGGTAATATGTCTCTATACCCAACACACAGCCCACTATAACCCATGGTAATATGTCTCTATATCCAACACACAGCCCAATATAACCCATGGTAATACGTCTCTATACCCGACACACAGCCTACTATAACCCATGTTAATATGTCTCTATACCTAACACATAGCCCACTATAACCCATGGTAATATGGCTCTATACCCAACACACAGCCCACTATAACCCATGGTAATATGTCTCTATACCCGACACACAGCCCACTATAACCCATGGTAATATGTCTCTATACCTAACACACAGCCCACTATAACCCATGGTAATATGTCTCTATACCCGACACACAGCCCACTATAACCCATGGTAATATGTCTCTATACCCAACACACAGCCCACTATAACCCATGGTAATATGTCTCTATACCTAACACACAGCCCACTATAACCCATGGTAATATGTCTCTATACCCAACACACAGCCCACTATAACCCATGGTAATATGTCTCTATACCCGACACACAGCCCACTATAACCCATGGTAATATGTCTCTATACCTAACACACAGCCCACTATAACCCATGGTAATATGTCTCTATACCCAACACACAGCCCACTATAACCCATGGTAATATGTCTCTATACCCGACACACAGCCCACTATAACCCATGGTAATATGTCTCTATACCTGACACACAGCCCACTATAACCCATGGTAATATGTCTCTATAACAAACACACAGCCCACTATAACCCATGGTAATATGTCTCTATACCCGACACACAGCCCACTATAACCCATGGTAATATGTCTCTATACCTAACACACAGCCCACTATAACCCATGGTAATATGTCTCTATACCCAACACACAGCCCACTATAACCCATGGTAATATGTCTCTATACCCAACACACAGCCCACTATAACCCATGGTAATATGTCTCTATACCTGACACACAGCCCACTATAACCCATGGTAATATGTCTCTATACCTAACACACAGCCCACTATAACCCATGGTAATATGTCTCTATACCCAACACACAGCCCACTATAACCCATGGTAATATGTCTCTATACCCAACACACAGCCCACTATAACCCATGGTAATATGTCTCTATACCCAACACACAGCCCACTATAACCCATGGTAATATGTCTCTATACCCGACACACAGCCCACTATAACCCATGGTAATATGTCTCTATACCTGACACACAGCCCACTATAACCCATGGTAATATGTCTCTATACCCAACACACAGCCCACTATAACCCATGGTAATATGTCTCTATACCTAACACACAGCCCACTATAACCCATGGTAATATGTCTCTATACCCGACACACAGCCCACTATAACCCATGGTAATATGTCTCTATACCTAACACACAGCCCACTATAACCCATGGTAATATGTCTCTATACCCAACACACAGCCCACTATAACCCATGGTAATATGTCTCTATACCCGACACACAGCCCACTATAACCCATGGTAATATGTCTCTATACCTAACACACAGCCCACTATAACCCATGGTAATATGTCTCTATACCCAACACACAGCCCACTATAACCCATGGTAATATGTCTCTATACCCGACACACAGCCCACTATAACCCATGGTAATATGTCTCTATACCTAACACACAGCCCACTATGACCCATGGTAATATGTCTCTATACCCGACACACAGCCCACTATAACCCATGGTAATATGTCTCTATACCCAACACACAGCCCACTATAACCCATGGTAATATGTCTCTATACCTAACACACAGCCCACTATAACCCATGGTAATATGTCTCTATACCCAACACACAGCCCACTATAACCCATGGTAATATGTCTCTATACCCGACACACAGCCCACTATAACCCATGGTAATATGTCTCTATACCTAACACACAGCCCACTATAACCCATGGTAATATGTCTCTATACCCAACACACAGCCCACTATAACCCATGGTAATATGTCTCTATACCCGACACACAGCCCACTATAACCCATGGTAATATGTCTCTATACCTGACACACAGCCTACTATAACCCATGGTAATATGTCTCTATAACAAACACACATCCCTCTATGACCCTTGGTAATATGTCTCTATACCCGACACACAGCCCACTATAACCCATGGTAATATGACTCTATACCTAACACACAGCCCACTATAACCCATGGTAATATGTCTCTATACCCAACACACAGCCCACAATAACCCATGGTAATACGTCTCTATACCCGACACACAGCCCACTATAACCCATGGTAATATGTCTCTATACCTGACACACAGCCCACTATAACCCATGGTAATATGTCTCTATACCTAACACACAGCCCACTATAACCCATGGTAATATGTCTCTATACCCAACACACAGCCCACTATAACCCATGGTAATATGTCTCTATACCCAACACACAGCCCACTATAACCCATGGTAATATGTCTCTATACCTAACACACAGCCCACTATAACCCATGGTAATATGTCTCTATACCTGACACACAGCCCACTATAACCCATGGTAATATGTCTCTATACCTGACACACAGCCCACTATAACCCATGGTAATATGTCTCTATACCCAACACACAGCCCACTATAACCCATGGTAATATGTCTCTATACCTAACACACAGCCCACTATAACCCATGGTAATATGTCTCTATACCCGACACACAGCCCACTATAACCCATGGTAATATGTCTCTATACCTAACACACATCCCACTATGACCCATGGTAATATGTCTCTATACCCGACACACAGCCCACTATAACCCATGGTAATATGTCTCTATACCTAACACACAGCCCACTATAACCCATGGTAATATGTCTCTATACCTAACACACAGCCCACTATAACCCATGGTAATATGTCTCTATACCCAACACACAGCCCACTATAACCCATGGTAATATGTCTCTATACCCGACACACAGCCCACTATAACCCATGGTAATATGTCTCTATACCTGACACACAGCCCACTATAACCCATGGTAATATGTCTCTATACCCAACACACAGCCCACTATAACCCATGGTAATATGTCTCTATACCCAACACACAGCCCACTATAACCCATGGTAATATGTCTCTATACCTAACACACAGCCCACTATAACCCATGGTAATATGTCTCTATACCCAACACACAGCCCACTATAACCCATGGTAATATGTCTCTATACCCAACACACAGCCCACTATAACCCATGGTAATATGTCTCTATACCCAACACACAGCACACTATAACCCATGGTAATATGTCTCTATACCCGACACACAGCCCACTATAACCCATGGTAATATGTCTCTATACCCAACACACAGCCCACTATAACCCATGGTAATATGTCTCTATACCTAACACACAGCCCACTATAACCCATGGTAATATGTCTCTATACCCAACACACAGCCCACAATAACCCATGGTAATATGTCTCTATACCCAACACACAGCCCACTATAACCCATGGTAATATGTCTCTATACCTGACACACAGCCCACTATAACCCATGGTAATATGTCTCTATACCTAACACACAGCCCACTATAACCCATGGTAATATGTCTCTATACCCAACACACAGCCCACTATAACCCATGGTAATATGTCTCTATACCCAACACACAGCCCACTATAACCCATGGTAATATGTCTCTATACCAACACACAGCCCACTATAACCCATGGTAATATGTCTCTATACCTGACACACAGCCCACTATAACCCATGGTAATATGTCTCTATACCTGACACACAGCCCACTATAACCCATGGTAATATGTCTCTATACCCAACACATAGCCCACTATAACCCATGGTAATATGTCTCTATACCTAACACACAGCCCACTATAACCCATGGTAATATGTCTCTATACCCGACACACAGCCCACTATAACCCATGGTAATATGTCTCTATACCTGACACACAGCCCACTATAACCCATGGTAATATGTCTCTATACCTAACACACAGCCCGCTATAACCCATGGTAATATGTCTCTATACCCGACACACAGCCCACTATAACCCATGGTAATATGTCTCTATACCTAACACACAGCCCACTATAACCAATGGTAATATGTCTCTATACCTGACACACAGCCCACTATAAACCATGGTAATATGTCTCTATACCCAACACACAGCCCACTATAACCCATGGTAATATGTCTCTATACCCAACACACAGCCCACTATAACCCATGGTAATACGTCTCTATACCCAACACACAGCCCACTATAACCCATGTTAATATGTCTCTATACCTAACACACAGCCCACTATAACCCATGGTAATATGTCTCTATACCTGACACACAGCACGCTATAACCCATGTTAATTTGTCTTTATACCCGACACAAAGCCCACTATAACACATGTTAATATGTCTCTATACACAACACAAAGCCCACTATAACCAATGGTAATATGTCTCTATACCTGACACACAGCCCACTATAAACCATGGTAATATGTCTCTATACCCAACACACAGCCCACTATAACCCATGGTAATATGTCTCTATACCCAACACACAGCCCACTATAACCCATGGTAATATGTCTCTATACCCAACACACAGCCCACTATAACCCATGGTAATATGTCTCTATACCTGACACACAGCCCACTATAACCCATGGTAATATGTCTCTATACCCAACACACAGCCCACTATGACCATTGGTAATATGTCTCTATACCAAAAACACAGCCCACTATAACCCATGGTAATATGTCTCTATACCTAACACACAGCCCACTATAACCCATGGTAATATGTCTCTATATCCAACACACAGCCCACTATAACCCATGGTATTATGTCTCTATACCTGACACACAGCCCACTATAACCCATGGTAATATGTCTCTATACCCAACACACAGCCCACTATAACCCATGGTAATATGTCTCTATATCCAACACACAGCCCAATATAACCCATGGTAATATGTCTCTATACCCTACACACAGCCCACTATAACCCATGGTAATACGTCTCTATACCCGACACACAGCCTACTATAACCCATGTTAATATGTCTCTATACCTAACACATAGCCCACTATAACCCATGGTAATACGTCTCTATACCTAACACACAGCCCACTATAACCCATGGTAATATGTCTCTATACCTGACACACAGCCCACTATAACCATGGTAATATGTCTCTATACCTGACACACAGCCCTCTTTACCCATGGTAATATGTCTCTATACCTAACACATAGCCCACTATAACCCATGGTAATATGGCTCTATACCCAACACACAGCCCACTATAACCCATGGTAATATGTCTCTATACCCGACACACAGCCCACTATAACCCATGGTAATATATCTCTATAACTGACACATAGCCTACTATAACCCATGGTAATATGTCTCTATAACTAACACACATCCCACTATGACCCATGGTAATATGTCTCTGTCACCGACACACAGCCCATTATAACCCATGGTAATATGTCTCTATACCTAACACACAGCCTACTATAACCCATGGTAATATGTCTCTATAACTAACACACATCCCACTATGACCCATGGTAATATGTCTCTATACCCGACACACAGCCCATTCTAACCCATGGTAATATGTCTCTATACCTAACACACAGCCCACTATAACCCATGGTAATATGTCTCTATACCTAACACACAGCCCACTATAACCCATGGTAATATGTCTCTATTCCCAACACACAGCCCACTATAACCCATGGTAATATGTCTCTATACCCAACACACAGCCCACTATAACCCATGGTAATATGTCTCTATACCTAACACACAGCCCACTATAACCCATGGTAATATGTCTCTATACCCAACACACAGCCCACTATAACCCATTGTAATATGTCTCTATACCCAACACACAGCCCACTATAACCCAGGGTAATATGTCTCTATATCTGACACACAGACCACTATAACCCAAGGTAATATGTCTCTATACCCAACACACAGCCCACTATAACCGATGGTAATATGTCTCTATACCTAACACACAGCCCACTATAACCCATGGTAATATGTCTACATTCCCGACACACAGCCCACTATAACCCATGGTAATATGTCTCTATACCTAACACACATCCCACTATGACCCATGGTAATATGTCTCTATACCCGACACACAGCCCACTATAACCCATTGTAATATGTCTCTATACCTAACACACAGCCAACTATAACCCATGGTAATATGTCTCTATACCTAACACATAGCCCACTATAACCCATGGTAATATGTCTCTATTCCCAACACACAGCCCACTATAACCCATGGTAATACGTCTCTATACCCAACACACAGCCTACAATAACCCATGTTAATATGTCTCTATACCTAACACATAGCCCACTATAACCCATGGTAATATGGCTCTATACCCAACCCACAGCCCACTATAACCCATGGTAATATGTCTCTATACCCGACACACAGCCCACTATAACCCATGGTAATATGTCTCTATACCTGACACACAGCCTACTATAACCCATGGTAATATGTCTCTAATACAAACACACATCCCACTATGACCCTTGGTAATTTGTCTCTATACCCGACAAACAGCCCACTATAACCCATGGTAATATGTCTCTATACCTAACACACAGCCCACTATAACCCATGGTAATATGTCTCTATACCCAACACACAGCCCACTATAACCCATTGTAATATGTCTCTATACCCAACACACAGCCCACTATAACACATGGTAATATGTCTCTATACCCAACACACAGCACACAATAACCCATGGTAATACGTCTCTATACCCGACACACAGCCCACTATAACCCATGGTAATATGTCTCTATACCCAACACACAGCCCACTATAACCCATGGTAATATGACTCTATACCTAACACACAGCCCACTGTAACCCATGGCAATATGTCTCTATACCCAACACACAGCCCACAATAACCCATGGTAATACGTCTCTATACCCAACACACAGCCCACTATCACCCATGGTAATATGTCTCTATACCAACACACAGCCCACTATAACCCATGGTATTATGTCTCTATACCTGACACACAGCCCACTATAACCCATGGTAATATGTCTCTATATCTGACACACAGACCACTATAACCCATGGTAATATGTCTCTATACCCAACACATAGCCCACTATAACCGATGGTAATATGTCTCTATACCTAACACACAGCCCACTATAACCCATGGTAATATGTCTACATTCCCGACACACAGCCCACTATAACCCATGGTAATATGTCTCTATACCTGACACACAGCCCACTATAACCCATGGTAATATGTCTCTATACCTGACACACAGCACGCTATAACCCATGTTAATTTGTCTTTATACCCGACACAAAGCCCACTATAACACATGTTAATATGTCTCTATACACAACACAAAGCCCACTATAACCAATGGTAATATGTCTCTATACCTGACACACAGCCCACTATAAACCATGGTAATATGTCTCTATACCCAACACACAGCCCACTATAACCCATGGTAATATGTCTCTATACCCAACACACAGCCCATTATAACCCATGGTAATACGTCTCTATACCCAACACACAGCCTACTATAACCCATGTTAATATGTCTCTATACCTAACACACAGCCCACTATAACCCATGGTAATATGTCTCTATACCTGACACACAGCACGCTATAAGCCATGTTAATTTGTCTTTATACCCGACACAAAGCTCACTATAACACATGTTAATATGTCTCTATACACAACACAAAGCCCACTATAACCAATGGTAATATGTCTCTATACCTGACACACAGCCCACTATAAACCATGGTAATATGTCTCTATACCCAACACACAGCCCACTATAACCCATGGTAATATGTCTCTATACCCAACACACAGCCCACTATAACCCATGGTAATATGTCTCTATACCCAACACACAGCCCACTATAACCCATGGTAATATGTCTCTATACCTGACACACAGCCCACTATAACCCATGGTAATATGTCTCTATACCCAACACACAGCCCACTATGACCATTGGTAATATGTCTCTATACCAAAAACACAGCCCACTATAACCCATGGTAATATGTCTCTATACCTAACACACAGCCCACTATAACCCATGGTAATATGTCTCTATATCCAACACACAGCCCACTATAACCCATGGTATTATGTCTCTATACCTGACACACAGCCCACTATAACCCATGGTAATATGTCTCTATACCCAACACACAGCCCACTATAACCCATGGTAATATGTCTCTATATCCAACACACAGCCCAATATAACCCATGGTAATATGTCTCTATACCCTACACACAGCCCACTATAACCCATGGTAATACGTCTCTATACCCGACACACAGCCTACTATAACCCATGTTAATATGTCTCTATACCTAACACATAGCCCACTATAACCCATGGTAATACGTCTCTATACCTAACACACAGCCCACTATAACCCATGGTAATATGTCTCTATACCTGACACACAGCCCACTATAACCATGGTAATATGTCTCTATACCTGACACACAGCCCTCTTTACCCATGGTAATATGTCTCTATACCTAACACATAGCCCACTATAACCCATGGTAATATGGCTCTATACCCAACACACAGCCCACTATAACCCATGGTAATATGTCTCTATACCCGACACACAGCCCACTATAACCCATGGTAATATATCTCTATAACTGACACATAGCCTACTATAACCCATGGTAATATGTCTCTATAACTAACACACATCCCACTATGACCCATGGTAATATGTCTCTGTCACCGACACACAGCCCATTATAACCCATGGTAATATGTCTCTATACCTAACACACAGCCTACTATAACCCATGGTAATATGTCTCTATAACTAACACACATCCCACTATGACCCATGGTAATATGTCTCTATACCCGACACACAGCCCATTCTAACCCATGGTAATATGTCTCTATACCTAACACACAGCCCACTATAACCCATGGTAATATGTCTCTATACCTAACACACAGCCCACTATAACCCATGGTAATATGTCTCTATTCCCAACACACAGCCCACTATAACCCATGGTAATATGTCTCTATACCCAACACACAGCCCACTATAACCCATGGTAATATGTCTCTATACCTAACACACAGCCCACTATAACCCATGGTAATATGTCTCTATACCCAACACACAGCCCACTATAACCCATTGTAATATGTCTCTATACCCAACACACAGCCCACTATAACCCAGGGTAATATGTCTCTATATCTGACACACAGACCACTATAACCCAAGGTAATATGTCTCTATACCCAACACACAGCCCACTATAACCGATGGTAATATGTCTCTATACCTAACACACAGCCCACTATAACCCATGGTAATATGTCTACATTCCCGACACACAGCCCACTATAACCCATGGTAATATGTCTCTATACCTAACACACATCCCACTATGACCCATGGTAATATGTCTCTATACCCGACACACAGCCCACTATAACCCATTGTAATATGTCTCTATACCTAACACACAGCCAACTATAACCCATGGTAATATGTCTCTATACCTAACACATAGCCCACTATAACCCATGGTAATATGTCTCTATTCCCAACACACAGCCCACTATAACCCATGGTAATACGTCTCTATACCCAACACATAGCCTACAATAACCCATGTTAATATGTCTCTATACCTAACACATAGCCCACTATAACCCATGGTAATATGGCTCTATACCCAACCCACAGCCCACTATAACCCATGGTAATATGTCTCTATACCCGACACACAGCCCACTATAACCCATGGTAATATGTCTCTATACCTGACACACAGCCTACTATAACCCATGGTAATATGTCTCTAATACAAACACACATCCCACTATGACCCTTGGTAATTTGTCTCTATACCCGACAAACAGCCCACTATAACCCATGGTAATATGTCTCTATACCTAACACACAGCCCACTATAACCCATGGTAATATGTCTCTATACCCAACACACAGCCCACTATAACCCATTGTAATATGTCTCTATACCCAACACACAGCCCACTATAACACATGGTAATATGTCTCTATACCCAACACACAGCACACAATAACCCATGGTAATACGTCTCTATACCCGACACACAGCCCACTATAACCCATGGTAATATGTCTCTATACCCAACACACAGCCCACTATAACCCATGGTAATATGACTCTATACCTAACACACAGCCCACTGTAACCCATGGCAATATGTCTCTATACCCAACACACAGCCCACAATAACCCATGGTAATACGTCTCTATACCCAACACACAGCCCACTATCACCCATGGTAATATGTCTCTATACCAACACACAGCCCACTATAACCCATGGTATTATGTCTCTATACCTGACACACAGCCCACTATAACCCATGGTAATATGTCTCTATATCTGACACACAGACCACTATAACCCATGGTAATATGTCTCTATACCCAACACACAGCCCACTATAACCGATGGTAATATGTCTCTATACCTAACACACAGCCCACTATAACCCATGGTAATATGTCTACATTCCCGACACACAGCCCACTATAACCCATGGTAATATGTCTCTATACCTGACACACAGCCCACTATAACCCATGGTAATATGTCTCTATACCTGACACACAGCCCACTATAACCCATGTTAATTTGTCTTTATACCCGACACAAAGCCCACTATAACACATGTTAATATGTCTCTATACACAACACAAAGCCCACTATAACCAATGGTAATATGTCTCTATACCTGACACACAGCCCACTATAAACCATGGTAATATGTCTCTATACCCAACACACAGCCCACTATAACCCATGGTAATATGTCTCTATACCCAACACACAGCCCACTATAACCCATGGTAATACGTCTCTATACCCAACACACAGCCTACTATAACCCATGTTAATATGTCTCTATACCTAACACACAGCCCACTATAACCCATGGTAATATGTCTCTATACCTGACACACAGCCCGCTATAAGCCATGGTAATATGTCTCTATACCCGACACACAGCCCACTATAACACATGTTAATATGTCTCTATACACAACACAAAGCCCACTATAACCAATGGTAATATGTCTCTATACCTGACACACAGCCCACTATAAACCATGGTAATATGTCTCTATACCCAACACACAGCCCACTATAACCCATGGTAATATGTCTCTATACCCAACACACAGCCCACTATAACCCATGGTAATATGTCTCTATACCCAACACACAGCCCACTATAACCCATGGTAATATGTCTCTATACCTGACACACAGCCCACTATAACCCATGGTAATATGTCTCTATACCCAACACACAGCCCACTATAACCCATGGTAATATGTCTCTATACCCAACACACAGCCCACTATAACCCATGGTAATATGTCTCTATACCTGACACACAGCCCACTATAACCCATGGTAATATGTCTCTATACCTGACACACAGCCCACTATAACCCATGGTAATATGTCTCTATACCCAACACACAGCCCACTATAACCCATTGGTAATATGTCTCTATACCAAAAACACAGCCCACTATAACCCATGGTAATATGTCTCTATACCTAACACACAGCCCACTATAACCCATGGTAATATGTCTCTATATCCAACACACAGCCCACTATAACCCATGGTATTATGTCTCTATACCTGACACACAGCCCACTATAACCCATGGTAATATGTCTCTATACCCAACACACAGCCCACTATAACCCATGGTAATATGTCTCTATATCCAACACACAGCCCAATATAACCCATGGTAATATGTCTCTATACCCTACACACAGCCCACTATAACCCATGGTAATACGTCTCTATACCCGACACACAGCCTACTATAACCCATGTTAATATGTCTCTATACCTAACACATAGCCCACTATAACCCATGGTAATACGTCTCTATACCTAACACACAGCCCACTATAACCCATGGTAATATGTCTCTATACCTGACACACAGCCCACTATAACCATGGTAATATGTCTCTATACCTGACACACAGCCCTCTTTACCCATGGTAATATGTCTCTATACCTAACACATAGCCCACTATAACCCATGGTAATATGGCTCTATACCCAACACACAGCCCACTATAACCCATGGTAATATGTCTCTATACCCGACACACAGCCCACTATAACCCATGGTAATATATCTCTATAACTGACACATAGCCTACTATAACCCATGGTAATATGTCTCTATAACTAACACACATCCCACTATGACCCATGGTAATATGTCTCTGTCACCGACACACAGCCCATTATAACCCATGGTAATATGTCTCTATACCTAACACACAGCCTACTATAACCCATGGTAATATGTCTCTATAACTAACACACATCCCACTATGACCCATGGTAATATGTCTCTATACCCGACACACAGCCCATTCTAACCCATGGTAATATGTCTCTATACCTAACACACAGCCCACTATAACCCATGGTAATATGTCTCTATACCTAACACACAGCCCACTATAACCCATGGTAATATGTCTCTATTCCCAACACACAGCCCACTATAACCCATGGTAATATGTCTCTATACCCAACACACAGCCCACTATAACCCATGGTAATATGTCTCTATACCTAACACACAGCCCACTATAACCCATGGTAATATGTCTCTATACCCAACACACAGCCCACTATAACCCATTGTAATATGTCTCTATACCCAACACACAGCCCACTATAACACATGGTAATATGTCTCTATACCCAACACACAGCACACAATAACCCATGGTAATACGTCTCTATACCCGACACACAGCCCACTATAACCCATGGTAATATGTCTCTATACCCAACACACAGCCCACTATAACCCATGGTAATATGACTCTATACCCAACACACAGCCCACTATAACCCATTGTAATATGTCTCTATACCCAACACACAGCCCACAATAACACATGGTAATATGTCTCTATACCCAACACACAGCCCACTATAACCGATGGTAATATGTCTCTATACCTAACACACAGCCCACTATAACCCATGGTAATATGTCTACATTCCCGACACACAGCCCACTATAATCCATGGTAATATGTCTCTATACCTGACGCACAGCACGCTATAACCCATGTTAATTTGTCTTTATACCCGACACAAAGCCCACTATAACACATGTTAATATGTCTCTATACACAACACAAAGCCCACTATAACCAATGGTAATATGTCTCTATACCTGACACACAGCCCACTATAAACCATGGTAATATGTCTCTATACCCAACACACAGCCCACTATAACCCATGGTAATATGTCTCTATACCCAACACACAGCCCACTATAACCCATGGTAATACGTCTTTATACCCGACACACAGCCTACTATAACCCATGTTAATATGTCTCTATACCTAACACATAGCCCACTATAACCCATGGTAATATGTCTCTATACCTGACACACAGCACGCTATAACCCATGTTAATTTGTCTTTATACCCGACACAAAGCCCACTATAACACATGTTAATATGTCTCTATACACAACACAAAGCCCACTATAACCAATGGTAATATGTCTCTATACCTGACACACAGCCCACTATAAACCATGGTAATATGTCTCTATACCCAACACACAGCCCACTATAACCCATGGTAATATGTCTCTATACCCAACACACAGCCCACTATAACCCATGGTAATATGTCTCTATACCCAACACACAGCCCACTATAACCCATGGTAATATGTCTCTATACCTGACACACAGCCCACTATAACCCATGGTAATATGTCTCTATACCCAACACACAGCCCACTATGACCATTGGTAATATGTCTCTATACCCAAAACACAGCCCACTATAACCCATGGTAATATGTCTCTATACCTAACACACAGCCCACTATAACCCATGGTAATATGTCTCTATATCCAACACACAGCCCACTATAACCCATGGTATTATGTCTCTATACCTGACACACAGCCCACTATAACCCATGGTAATATGTCTCTATACCCAACACACAGCCCACTATAACCCATGGTAATATGTCTCTATATCCAACACACAGCCCAATATAACCCATGGTAATATGTCTCTATACCCTACACACAGCCCATTATAACCCATGTTAATATGTCTCTATACCTAACACATAGCCCACTATAACCCAAAGTAATATGGCTCTATACCCAACACACAGCCCACTATAACCCATGTTAATATGTCTCTATACACAACACAAAGCCCACTATAACCAATGGTAATATGTCTCTATACCTGACACACAGCCCACTATAAACCATGGTAATATGTCTCTATACCCAACACACAGCCCACTATAACCCATGGTAATATGTCTCTATACCCAACACACAGCCCACTATAACCCATGGTAATATGTCTCTATACCCAACACACAGCCCACTATAACCCATGGTAATATGTCTCTATACCTGACACACAGCCCACTATAACCCATGGTAATATGTCTCTATACCCAACACACAGCCCACTATGACCATTGGTAATATGTCTCTATACCCAAAACACAGCCCACTATAACCCATGGTAATATGTCTCTATACCTAACACACAGCCCACTATAACCCATGGTAATATGTCTCTATATCCAACACACAGCCCACTATAACCCATGGTATTATGTCTCTATACCTGACACACAGCCCACTATAACCCATGGTAATATGTCTCTATACCCAACACACAGCCCACTATAACCCATGGTAATATGTCTCTATATCCAACACACAGCCCAATATAACCCATGGTAATATGTCTCTATACCCTACACACAGCCCATTATAACCCATGTTAATATGTCTCTATACCTAACACATAGCCCACTATAACCCAAAGTAATATGGCTCTATACCCAACACACAGCCCACTATAACCCATGTTAATATGTCTCTATACCCGACACACAGCCCACTATAACCCATGGTAATATGTCTCTATACCTGACACACAGCCCACTTTACCCATGGTAATATGTCTCTATACCTAACACATAGCCCACTATAACCCATGGTAATATGGCTCTATACCCAACACACAGCCCACTATAACCCATGGTAATATGTCTCTATACCCGACACACAGCCCACTATAACCCATGGTAATATATCTCTATAACTGACACATAGCCTACTATAACCCATGGTAATATGTCTCTATAACTAACACACATCCCACTATGACCCATGGTAATATGTCTCTGTCACCGACACACAGCCCATTATAACCCATGGTAATATGTCTCTATACCTAACACACAGCCTACTATAACCCATGGTAATATGTCTCTATAACTAACACACATCCCACTATGACCCATGGTAATATGTCTCTATACCCGACACACAGCCCATTATAACCCATGGTAATATGTCTCTATACCTAACACACAGCCCACTATAACCCATGGTAATATGTCTCTATACCTAACACACAGCCCACTATAACCCATGGTAATATGTCTCTATTCCCAACACACAGCCCACTATAACCCATGGTAATATGTCTCTATACCCAACACACAGCCCACTATAACCCATGGTAATATGTCTCTATACCTAACACACAGCCCACTATAACCCATGGTAATATGTCTCTATACCCAACACACAGCCCACTATAACCCATTGTAATATGTCTCTATACCCAACACACAGCCCACTATAACACATGGTAATATGTCTCTATACCCAACACACAGCACACAATAACCCATGGTAATACGTCTCTATACCCGACACACAGCCCACTATAACCCATGGTAATATGTCTCTATACCCAACACACAGCCCACTATAACCCATGGTAATATGACTCTATACCCAACACACAGCCCACTATAACCCATTGTAATATGTCTCTATACCCAACACACAGCCCACAATAACACATGGTAATATGTCTCTATACCCAACACACAGCCCACTATAACCGATGGTAATATGTCTCTATACCTAACACACAGCCCACTATAACCCATGGTAATATGTCTACATTCCCGACACACAGCCCACTATAATCCATGGTAATATGTCTCTATACCTGACGCACAGCACGCTATAACCCATGTTAATTTGTCTTTATACCCGACACAAAGCCCACTATAACACATGTTAATATGTCTCTATACACAACACAAAGCCCACTATAACCAATGGTAATATGTCTCTATACCTGACACACAGCCCACTATAAACCATGGTAATATGTCTCTATACCCAACACACAGCCCACTATAACCCATGGTAATATGTCTCTATACCCAACACACAGCCCACTATAACCCATGGTAATATGTCTCTATACCTGACACACAGACCACTATAACCCATTGTAATATGTCTCTATACCCAACACACAGCCCACTATAACACATGGTAATATGTCTCTATACCCAACACACAGCCCACTATAACCACATGGTAATATGTCTCTATACCCAACACACAGCCCACTATAACCCATGGTAATATGTCTCTATACCCGACACACAGCCCACTATAACCCATGGTAATATGTCTCTATACCTGACACACAGCCCACTATAACCCATGGTAATATGTCTCTATACCCAACACACAGCCCACTATAACCCATGGTAATATGTCTCTATACCCAACACACAGCCCACTATAACCCATGGTAATATGTCTCTATACCCTACACACAGCCCACTATAACCCATGGTAATATGTCTCTATACCCAACACACAGCCCACTATAACCCATGGTAATATGTCTCTATACCCAACACACAGCCCACTATAACCCATGGTAATATGTCTCTATACCCGACACACAGCCCACTATAACCCATGGTAATATGTCTCTATACCTGACACACAGCCCACTATAACCCATGGTAATATGTCTCTATACCTAACACACAGCCCACTATAACCCATGGTAATATGTCTCTATACCCAACACACAGCCCACTATAACCCATGGTAATATGTCTCTATACCCGACACACAGCCCACTATAACCCATGGTAATATGTCTCTATACCTGACACACAGCCCACTATAACCCATGGTAATATGTCTCTATACCTAACACACAGCCCACTATGACCCATGGTAATATGTCTCTATACCCAACACACAGCCCACTATAACCCATGGTAATATGTCTCTATACCTAACACACAGCCCACTATAACCCATGGTAATATGTCTCTATACCTAACACACAGCCCACTATGACCCATGGTAATATGTCTCTATACCCGACACACAGCCCACTATAACCCATGGTAATATGTCTCTATACCTAACACACAGCCCACTATAACCCATGGTAATATGTCTCTATACCTAACACACAGCCCACTATAACCCATGGTAATATGTCTCTATTCCCAACACACAGCCCACTATAACCCATGGTAATATGTCTCTATACCCAACACACAGCCCACTATAACCCATGGTAATATGTCTCTATACCTAACACACAGCCCACTATAACCCATGGTAATATGTCTCTATACCCAACACACAGCCCACTATAACCCATGGTAATATGTCTCTATACCCAACACACAGCCCACTATAACACATGGTAATATGTCTCTATACCCAACACACAGCACACAATAACCCATGGTAATACGTCTCTATACCCGACACACAGCCCACTATAACCCATGGTAATATGTCTCTATACCCAACACACAGCCCACTATAACCCATGGTAATATGACTCTATACCCAACACACAGCCCACTATAACCCATGGTAATATGTCTCTATACCCAACACACAGCCCACTATAACCCATGGTAATATGTCTCTATACCCAACACACAGCCCACTATAACCCATGGTAATATGTCTCTATACCCGACACACAGCCCACTATAACCCATGGTAATATGTCTCTATACCTAACACACAGCCCACTATCACCCATGGTAATATGTCTCTATACCCAACACACAGCCCACTATAACCCATGGTAATATGTCTCTATACCTGACACACAGCCCACTATAACCCATGGTAATATGTCTCTATACCTGACACACAGCCCACTATAACCCATGGTAATATGTCTCTATACCTGACACACAGCCCACTATAACCCATGGTAATATGTCTCTATACCCAACACACAGCCCACTATAACCCATGGTAATATGTCTCTATACCCGACACACAGCCCACTATAACCCATGGTAATATGTCTCTATACCTGACACACAGCCCACTATAACCCATGGTAATATGTCTCTATACCCAACACACAGCCCACTATAACCCATGGTAATATGTCTCTATACCCAACACACAGCCCACTATAACACATGGTAATATGTCTCTATACCCAACACACAGCCCACTATAACCCATGGTAATATGTCTCTATACCCGACACACAGCCCACTATAACCCATGGTAATATGTCTCTATACCTGACACACAGCCCACTATAACCCATGGTAATATGTCTCTATACCCAACACACAGCCCACTATAACCCATGGTAATATGTCTCTATACCCAACACACAGCCCACTATAACCCATGGTAATATGTCTCTATACCTAACACACAGCCCACTATAACCCATGGTAATATGTCTCTATACCCAACACACAGCCCACTATAACCCATGGTAATATGTCTCTATACCCAACACACAGCCCACTATAACCCATGGTAATATGTCTCTATACCCGACACACAGCCCACTATAACCCATGGTAATATGTCTCTATACCTGACACACAGCCCACTATAACCCATGGTAATATGTCTCTATACCTGACACACAGCCCACTATAACCCATGGTAATATGTCTCTATACCCAACACACAGCCCACTATAACCCATGGTAATATGTCTCTATACCCGACACACAGCCCACTATAACCCATGGTAATATGTCTCTATACCTAACACACAGCCCACTATAACCCATGGTAATATGTCTCTATACCTGACACACAGCCCACTATAACCCATGGTAATATGTCTCTATACCCAACACACAGCCCACTATAACCCATGGTAATATGTCTCTATACCTAACACACAGCCCACTATAACCCATGGTAATATGTCTCTATACCCAACACACAGCCCACTATAACCCATGGTAAAATGTCTCTATACCTGACACACAGCACACTATAACCCATGGTAATATGTCTCTATACCTGACACACAGACCACTATAACCCATGGTAATATGTCTCTATACCCAACACACAGCCCACTATAACCCATGGTAATATGTATCTATACCTAACACACAGCCCACTATAACCCATGGTAACATGTCTCTATTCCCGACACACAGCCCACTATAACCCATTGTAATATGTCTCTATACCTGACACACAGCCCACTATAACCCATGGTAATATGTCTCTATACCTAACACACAGCCCACTATAACCCATTGTAATATGTCTCTATACCTGACACACAGCCCACTATAACCCATGGTAATATGTCTCTATACCCAACACACAGCCCACTATGACCCATGGTAATATGTCTCTATACCTAACACACAGCCCACTTTAACCCATGGTAATATGTCTCTATACCTAACACACAGCCCACTATAACCCATGGTAATATGTCTCTATCCCAACACACAGCCCACTATAACCCATGGTAATATGTCTCTATACCCAACACACAGCCCACTATAACCCATGGTAATATGTCTCTATACCTAACACACAGCCCACTATAACCCATGGTAATATGTCTCTATACCCAACACACAGCCCACTATAACCCATTGTAATATGTCTCTATACCCAACACACAGCCCACTATAACACATGGTAATATGTCTCTATACCGAACACACAGCACACAATAACCCATGGTAATATGTCTCTATACCTAACACACAGCCCACTATAACCCATGGTAATATGTCTCTATACCTAACACACAGCCCACTATAACCCATGGTAATATGTCTCTATACCTGACACACAGCCCACTATAACCCATGGTAATATGTCTCTATACCCAACACACAGCCCACTATGACCCATGGTAATATGTCTCTATACCCAACACACAGCCCACTATAACCCATGGTAATATGTCTCTATACCTGACACACAGCCCACTATAACCCATGGTAATATGTCTCTATACCGAACACACAGCACACAATAACCCATGGTAATACGACTCTATACCCGACACACAGCCCACTATAACCCATGGTAATATGTCTCTATACCCAACACACAGCCCACTATAACCCATGGTAATATGACTCTATACCTAACACACAGCCCACTATAACCCATGGTAATATGTCTCTATACCCAAAACACAGCCCACTATCACCCATGGAAATATGTCTCTATACCCAACACACAGCACACTATAACCCATGGTAATATGACTCTATACCTAACACACAGCCCACTACAACCCATGGTATTATGTCACTATACCTGACACACAGCCCACTATAACCCATGGTAATATGTCTCTATACCTGACACACAGACCACTATAACCCATGGTAATATGTCTCTATACCTGACACACAGCCGACTATAACCCATGGTAATATGACTCTATACCTAACACACAGCCCACTATAACCCATGGTAATATGTCTCTATACCCAACACACAGCCCACTATCACCCATGGAAATATGTCTCTATACCCAACACACAGCCCACTACAACCCATGGTATTATGTCACTATACCTGACACACAGCCCACTATAACCCATGGTAATATGTCTCTATACCTGACACACAGACCACTATAACCCATGGTAATATGTCTCTATACCTGACACACAGCCCACTATAACCCATGGTAATATGTCTCTATACCCAACACACAGCCCACTATGACCCATGGTAATATGTCTCTATACCTAACACACAGCCCACTATAACCCATGGTAATATGTCTCTATACCCAACACACAGCCCACTCTAACCCATGGTAATATGTCTCTATACCCAACACACAGCCCACTATAACCCATGGTAATATGTCTCTATACCTAACACACAGCCCACTATAACCCATGGTAATATGTCTCTATACCCAACACACAGCCCACTATAACCCATTGTAATATGTCTCTATACCCAACACACAGCCCACTATAACACATGGTAATATGTCTCTATACCCAACACACAGCCCACAATAACCCATGGTAATACGTCTCTATACCCGACACACAGCCCACTATAACCCATGGTAATATGTCTCTATACCTGACACACAGCCCACTATAACCCATGGTAATATGACTCTATACCTAACACACAGCCCACTATAACCCATGGTAATATGTCTCTATACCCAAAACACAGCCCACTATAACCCATGGTAATATGTCTCTATACCCAACACACAGCCCACTATCACCCATGGAAATATGTCTCTATACCCAACATAAAGCCCACTACAACCCATGGTATTATGTCACTATACCTGACACACAGCCCACTATAACCCATGGTAATATGTCTCTATACCTGACACACAGACCACTATAACCCATGGTAATATGTCTCTATACCCAACACACAGCCCACTATAACCCATGGTAATATGTCTCTATACCTAACACACAGCCCACTATAACCCATGGTAATATGTCTCTATACCCAACACACAGCCCACTATAACCCATTGTAATATGTCTCTATACCCAACACACAGCCCACTATAACACATGGTAATATGTCTCTATACCCAACACACAGCCCACAATAACCCATGGTAATACGTCTCTATACCCGACACACAGCCCACTATAACCCATGGTAATATGTCTCTATACCTGACACACAGCCCACTATAACCCATGGTAATATGACTCTATACCTAACACACAGCCCACTATAACCCATGGTAATATGTCTCTATACCCAAAACACAGCCCACTATAACCCATGGTAATATGTCTCTATACCCAACACACAGCCCACTATCACCCATGGAAATATGTCTCTATACCCAACATAAAGCCCACTACAACCCATGGTATTATGTCACTATACCTGACACACAGCCCACTATAACCCATGGTAATATGTCTCTATACCTGACACACAGACCACTATAACCCATGGTAATATGTCTCTATACCCAACACACAGCCCACTATAACCCATGGTAATACGTCTCTATACCCGACACACAGCCCACTATAACCCATGGTAATATGTCTCTATACCTGACACACAGACCACTATAACCATGGTAATATGTCTCTATACCTGACACACAGCCCACTATAACCCATGGTAATATGTATCTATACCCAACACACAGCCCAGTATAACCCATGGTAATATGTCTCTATACCCGACTGACAGCCCACTATAACCCTTGGTAATATGTCTCTATACCTAACACACAGCTCACTATAAACCATGGTAATATGTCTCTATACCCGACAGACAGCCCACTATAACTCATGGTAATATGTCTCTATACCTAACACACAGCCCACTATAACCCATGGTAATATGTCTCTATACCTGACACACAGCCCACTATAACCCATGGTAATATGTCTCTATACCCAACACACAGCCCACTATAACCCATGGTAATATGTCTATATACCCAACACACAGCCCACTATAACCCATGGTAATATGTCTCTATACCTAACACACAGCCCACTATAACCCATAGTAATATGTCTCTATACCTAACACACAGCCCACTATAACCCATGGTAATATGTCTCTATACCTAACACACAGCCCACTATAACCCATGGTAATATGTCTCTATACCTAACACACAGCCCACTATAACCCATGGTAATATGTCTCTATTCCCAACACACAGCCCACCATAAACCATGGTAATATGTCTCTATACCCAACACACAGCCCACTATAACCCATGGTAATATGTCTCTATACCTAACACACAGCCCACTATAACCCATGGTAATATGTCTCTATACCCAACACACAGCCCACTATAACCCATGGTAATATGTCTCTATACCCAACACACAGCCCACTATAACACATGGTAATATGTCTCTATACCCAACACACAGCCCACTATAACCCATGGTAATATGACTGTATACCTAACACACAGCCCACTATAACCCATGGTAATATGTCTCTATACCCAAAACACAGCCCACTATAACCCATGGTAATATGTCTCTATACCCAACACACAGCCCACTATCACCCATGGAAATATGTCTCTATACCCAACACACAGCCCACTACAACCCATGGTATTATGTCACTATACCTGACACACAGCCCACTATAACCCATGGTAATATGTCTCTATACCTGACACACAGACCACTATAACCCATGGTAATATGTCTCTATACCCAACACACAGCCCACTATAACCCATGGTAATATGTCTCTATACCCAACACACAGCCCACTATAACCCATGGTAATACGTCTCTATACCCGACACACAGCCCACTATAACCCATGGTAATATGTCTCTATACCTGACACACAGCCCACTATAACCATGGTAATATGTCTCTATACCTGACACACAGCCCACTATAACCCATGGTAATATGTATCTATACCCAACACACAGCCCAGTATAACCCATGGTAATATGTCTCTATACCCGACTGACAGCCCACTATAACCCTTGGTAATATGTCTCTATACCTAACACACAGCCCACTATAAACCATGGTAATATGTCTCTATACCCGACAGACAGCCCACTATAACTCATGGTAATATGTCTGTATACCTAACACACAGCCCACTATAACCCATGGTAATATGTCTCTATACCTGACACACAGCCCACTATAACCCATGGTAATATGTCTCTATACCCAACACACAGCCCACTATAACCCATGGTAATATGTCTATATACCCAACACACAGCCCACTATAACCCATAGTAATATGTCTCTATACCTAACACACAGCCCACTATAACCCATGGTAATATGTCTCTATACCTAACACACAGCCCACTATAACCCATGGTAATATGTCTCTATACCTAACACCCAGCCCACTATAACCCATGGTAATATGTCTCTATTCCCAACACACAGCCCACTATAAACCATGGTAATATGTCTCTATACCCAACACACAGCCCACTATAACCCATGGTAATATGTCTCTATACCTAACACACAGCCCACTATAACCCATGGTAATATGTCTCTATACCCAACACACAGCCCACTATAACCCATGGTAATATGTCTCTATACCCAACACACAGCCCACTATAACACATGGTAATATGTCTCTATACCCAACACACAGCCCACTATAACCCATGGTAATATGACTGTATACCTAACACACAGCCCACTATAACCCATGGTAATATGTCTCTATACCCAAAACACAGCCCACTATAACCCATGGTAATATGTCTCTATACCCAACACACAGCCCACTATCACCCATGGAAATATGTCTCTATACCCAACACACAGCCCACTACAACCCATGGTAATATGTCTCTATACCTGACACACAGCCCACTATAACCCATGGTAATATGTATCTATACCCAACACACAGCCCAGTATAACCCATGGTAATATGTCTCTATACCCGACTGACAGCCCACTATAACCCTTGGTAATATGTCTCTATACCTAACACACATCCCACTATAAACCTTGGTAATATGTCTCTATAACCAACACACAGCCCACTATAACCCATTGTAATATGTCTCTATACCCAACACACAGCCCATTATAACACATGGAAATATGTCTCTATACCCAACACACAGCCCACAATAACCCATGGTAATACGTCTCTATACCCGACACACAGCCCACTATAACCCATGTTAATATGTCTCTATACACAACACAAAGCCCACTATAACCCATGGTAATATGTCTCTATACCCAACACACAGCTCACTGTAACCACTACACTAGGGCAGACAGCAGTAACCACTACACTAGAGCAGACAGCAGTAACCACTACACTAGGGTAGACAGCAGTAACCACTACACTAGGGTAGACAGCAGTAACCACTACACTAGGGTAGACAGCAGTAACCACTACACTAGGGCAGACAGCAGTAACCACTACACTAGTGCAGACAGCAGTAACCACTACACTAGGGTAGAGAGCAGTAACCACTACACTAGAGCAGACAGCAGTAACCACTACACTAGGCACTAGGGTAGACAGCAGTAACCACTACACTAGGGCAGACAGCAGTAACCACTACACTAGAGCAGACAGCAGTAACCACTACACTAGAGCAGAGAGCAGTAACCACTACACTAGGGTAGACAGCAGTAACCACTACACTAGGGTAGACAGCAGTAACCACTACACTAGAGCAGACTGCAGTAACCACTATACTAGGGTAGACAGCAGTAACCACTACACTAGGGTAGACAGCAGTAACCACTACACTAGGCACTAGGTCAGACATCAGTAATCACTACACTAGGGCAGACAGCAGTAACCACTTGTCATAAAAATAGTTGTACTCATCCTTGAAAATGTCGTACTGGAGAGAAGAGGACCAAAACGCAGCAGGTATGTGCAGGCTCATCTTGACTTTTATTCACTATCAAAATTAATGCCAAAATAACAAACCATGAGAATGAACGAACAACCAACAAACAGTCTGGCAAAGCATAGTCTCAACACAGAACAATTCCCCACAACCCCAAAGACAAACACACACACCTATATAGGACTTCCAATCAAAGGCAACTATACACACCTGCCTTCAATTGGAAGTCCCAATCATCAACCAAACATTTAACAAACACAAACATGCTACGTCCTGACCAAAACTAAAACACTAGCTCCATCTGCTGGTCAGGACGTGACAGTACCCCCCCCTCAAGGTGCAGACCCCGGAATGCACCTAAAAAAGAAAAACAAGAAAATCCCCAATACCCCAACAAAAACCCAACAAACAATAACCCCTAAACCATAAGGGAGGGAAGGGAGGGTGGCTGCCGTCAACGACGGCACTGTGCTACACCCTCCCTCCCCAACCCACCTATCCTGGAGGTGGCTCAGGTGCAGGCCGTTCCAGGCTGTCGGGGCAGTCTGGCAACTCGGGACAGTCGGGGCAGTCTGGCAACTCGGGACAGTCGGGGCAGTCTGGCAACTCGGGACAGTCGGGGCAGTCTGGCAACTCGGGACAGTCGAGGCAGTCTGGCAACTCAGGACAGTCGGGGCAGTCTGGCAACTCGGGACAGTCGGGGCAGTCTGGCAACTCGGGACAGTCGGGGCAGTCTGGCAGCTCGGGACAGTCGGGGCAGGCCGGCAGCTCGGGACAGTCTGGGCAGTCTGGCCACGCCGGCAGTTCAGGGCAGTCTGGCCACGCCGGCAGTTCAGGGCAGTCTGGCCACGCCGGCAGTTCAGGGCAGTCTGGCCACGCCGGCAGTTCAGGGCAGTCTGGCCACGCCGGCAGTTCAGGGCAGTCTGGCCACGCCGGCAGTTCGGGGCAGTCTGGCCACGTCGGCAGTTCAGGGCAGTCTGGCCACGTCGGCAGTTCAGGGCAGTCTGGCCACGCCGGCAGTTCAGGGCAGTCTGGCCACGTCGGCAGTTCAGGGCAGTCTGGCCACGCCGGCAGTTCAGCGCAGTCTGGCCACTCCGGCAGTTCAGCGCAGTCTGGCCACTCCGGCAGTTCAGCGCAGTCTGGCCACTCCGGCAATTCAGCGCAGTCTGGCCACTCCGGCAATTCAGCACAGTCTGGCCACTCCGGCAGTTCAGCGCAGTCTGGCCACTCCGGCAGTTCAGCGCAGTCTGGCCACTCCGGCAGTTCAGCGCAGTCTGACCTCTCTGGCGACTGTTGACTGGCGGGCAGCTCTGACGACTGTTGACTGGCGGGCAGCTCTGACAACTGTAGACTGGCGGGCAGCTCTGACGACTGTTGACTGGCGGGCAGCTCTGACGACGACTGTTGACTGGCGGGCAGCTCTGATGACGACTGTTGACTGGCGGCCAGCTCTGATGACGACTGTTGACTGGCGGGCAGCTCTGATGACGACTGTTGACTGGCGGGCAGCTCTGATGACGACTGTTGATTGGCGGGCAGCTCTCTTGACGACTGTTGACTGGCGGGCAGCTCTGGCGACTGTTGACTGGCGGGCAGCTCATGCCCCGTCAAACAGCCCTTGTGCCCCCCCCTAAAAAATTCTTGGGGGTGCCTCTCGGTCTCCCTTACCTCGCCAGCCTTCTTCCGCTGCTTGGTCCTTTGTTGGTGGGGAATTCTGTCATAAAAATAGTGTACTCATCCTTGAAAATGTCGTACTGGAGAGAAGAGGACCAAAACGCAGCAGGTTTGTGCAGGCTCATCTTGACTTTTATTCACTATCAAAATGAATGCCAAAATAACAAACCATGAGAATGAACGAACGACCAACAAACAGTCTGGCAAAGCATAGGCTCAACACAGAACAATTCCCCACAACCCCAAAGACAAACACAACCACCTATATAGGACTTCCAATCAAAGGCAACTATACACACCTGCCTTCAATTGGAAGTCCCAATCATCAACCCAACATTTAACAAACACAAACATGCCACGTCCTGACCAAAACTAAAACACTAGCTCCATCTGCTGGTCAGGACGTGACACCACTACACTAGGGTAGACAGCAGTAACCACTTCACTAGGGCAGACAACAGTAACCACTACACTAGGGTAGACAGCAATAACCACTACACTAGAGCAGACAGCAGTAACCACTACACTAGGGTAGACAGCAGTAACCACTACACTAGGGTAGACAGCAGTAACCACTACACTAGTGTAGACAGCAGTAACCACTACACTAGGGTAGACAGCAGTAACCACTACACTAGAGCAATACAGCAGTAACCACTACACTAGGGTATACAGCAATAACCACTACACTGGGGTAGATAGCAGTAACCACTACACTAGAGCAGACAGCAGTAACCACTACACTAGGGCAGACAGCAGTAATCACTACACTAGGGCAGACAGCGGTAACCACTACACTAGGGCAGACAGCAGTAACCACTAAACTAGGGCAGACAGCAGTAACCACTACACTAGGGTAGACAGCAGTAACCACTACACTAGGGTAGACAGCAGTAACCACTACATTAGGGTAGACAGCAGTAACCACTACACCAGAGCAGACAGCAGTAACCACTACACTAGGCACTAGGGTAGACAGCAGTAACCACTACACTAGGGCAGACAGCAGTAACCACTACACTAGAGCAGACAGCAGTAACCACTACACTAGAGCAGACAGCAGTAACCACTACAGTAGGGGAGACAGCAGTAACCACTACACTAGGGTAGACAGCAGTAACCACTACACCAAGGTAGACAGCAGTAACCACTACACTAGAGTAGACAGCAGTAACCACTACACTAGGGTAGACAGCAGTAACCACTACACTAGGGTAGACAGCAGTAACCACTACACTAGGGTATACAGCAGTAACCACTACACTAGAGCAGACAGCAGTAACCACTACACTAGGGTAGACAGCAGTAACCACTACACTAGGGTAGACTGCAGTAACCACTACACTAGAGCAGACAGCAGTAACCACTACACGAGGGCAGACAGCAGTAATCACTACACTAGGGTAGACAGCAGTAACCACTACACTAGGGTAGACAGCAGTAACCACTACACTAGGGTAGACAGCAGTAACCACTACACTAGGGTAGACAGCAGTAACCACTACACTAGAGCAGACAGCAGTAACCACTACACTAGAGCAGACAGCAGTAACCACTACACTAGGGCAGACAGCAGTAATCACTACACTAGGGCAGACAGCGGTAACCACTACACTAGGGCAGACAGCAGTAACCACTAAACTAGGGCAGACAGCAGTAACCACTACACTAGGGTAGACAGCAGTAACCACTACACTAGGGTAGACAGCAGTAACCACTACATTAGGGTAGACAGCAGTAACCACTACACTAGAGCAGACAGCAGTAACCACTACACTAGGCACTAGGGTAGACAGCAGTAACCACTACACTAGGGCAGACAGCAGTAACCACTACACTAGAGCAGACAGCAGTAACCACTACACTAGAGCAGACAGCAGTAACCACTACAGTAGGGGAGACAGCAGTAACCACTACACTAGGGTAGACAGCAGTAACCACTACACTAGGGTAGACAGCAGTAACCACTACACTAGAGTAGACAGCAGTAACCACTACACTAGGGTAGACAGCAGTAACCACACACTCACGCCCCACTAGGGTCCAGCCCCACTCAGCAGCGTAACCACTACACTAGGGTCCAGCCCTCACACGCAGTAACCACTACACTAGAGCAGACAGCAGTAACCACTACACTCAGCAGCGCCTCCCAGACAGCAGCCCTCACACCACATCACTCACTAGGGTAGACAGCAGTAACCACTACACTAGGGTAGACAGCAGTAACCACTACCCTAGGGTAGACAGCAGTAACCACTACACTAGGGTAGACAGCAGTAACCACTACACTAGAGCAGACAGCAGTAACCACTACACTAGAGCAGACAGCAGTAACCACTACACTAGGGCAGACAGCAGTAATCACTACACTAGGGCATACAGCAGTAACCACTACACTAGGGCAGACAGCAGTAACCACTACACTAGGGCAGACAGCAGTAACCACTACACTAGGGTAGACAGCATTAACCACTACACTAGGGCAGACAGCAGTAACCACTACACTAGGGTATACAGCAGTAACCACTACACTAGGATAGACAGCTGTAACCACTACACTAGGCACTAGGGTAGACAGCAGTAACCACTACACTAGGGCAGACAGCAGTAATCACTACACAAGGGCAGACAGCAGTAACCACTACAGTAGGGGAGACAGCAGTAACCACTACACTAGGGTAGACAGCAGTAACCACTACACTAGGGTAGACAGCAGTAACCACTACACTAGAGTAGACAGCAGTAACCACTACACTAGGGTAGACAGCAGTAACCACTACACTAGGGTAGACAGCAGTAACCACTACACTAGGGTATACAGCAGTAACCACTACACTAGAGCAGACAGCAGTAATCACTACACTAGGGTAGACAGCAGTAACCACTACACTAGGGTAGACAGCAGTAACCACTACCCTAGGGTAGACAGCAGTAACCACTACACTAGAGCAGACAGCAGTAACCACTACACTAGAGCAGACAGCAGTAACCACTACACTAGGGCAGACAGCAGTAATCACTACACTAGGGCATACAGCAGTAACCACTACACTAGGGCAGACAGCAGTAACCACTACACTAGGGCAGACAGCAGTAACCACTACACTAGGGTAGACAGCATTAACCACTACACTAGGGCAGACAGCAGTAACCACTACACTAGGGTATACAGCAGTAACCACTACACTAGGATAGACAGCTGTAACCACTACACTAGGCACTAGGGTAGACAGCAGTAACCACTACACTAGGGCAGACAGCAGTAATCACTACACAAGGGCAGACAGCAGTAACCACTACACAAGGGCAGACAGCAGTAATCACTACACTAGGGTAGACAGCAGTAACCACTACACTAGGGTAGACAGCAGTAACCACTACACTAGGGTAGACAGCAGTAACCACTACACTAGAGCAGACAGCAGTAACCACTACACTAGGGCAGACAGCAGTAATCACTACACTAGGGCAGACAGCGGTAACCACTACACTAGGGCAGACAGCAGTAACCACTAAACTAGGGCAGACAGCAGTAACCACTACACTAGGGTAGACAGCAGTAACCACTACACTAGGGTAGACAGCAGTAACCACTACATTAGGGTAGACAGCAGTAACCACTACACTAGAGCAGACAGCAGTAACCACTACACTAGGCACTAGGGTAGACAGCAGTAACCACTACACTAGGGCAGACAGCAGTAACCACTACACTAGAGCAGACAGCAGTAACCACTACACTAGAGCAGACAGCAGTAACCACTACAGTAGGGGAGACAGCAGTAACCACTACACTAGGGTAGACAGCAGTAACCACTACACTAGGGTAGACAGCAGTAACCACTACACTAGAGTAGACAGCAGTAACCACTACACAAGGGTAGACAGCAGTAACCACTACACTAGGGTAGACAGCAGTAACCACTACACTAGGGTATACAGCAGTAACCACTACACTAGAGCAGACAGCAGTAACCACTACACTAGGGTAGACAGCAGTAACCACTACACTAGGGTAGACTGCAGTAACCACTACACTAGAGCAGACAGCAGTAACCACTACACTAGGGCAGACAGCAGTAATCACTACACTAGGGCAGACAGCAGTAACAACTACACTAGGGTAGACTGCAGTATCCACTACACTAGGGCAGACAGCAGTAACCACTACACTAGGGTAGACAGCAGTAACCACTACATTAGGGTAGACAGCAGTAACCACTACACTAGAGCAGACAGCAGTAACCACTACACTAGGCACTAGGGTAGACAGCAGTAACCACTACACTAGGGCAGACAGCAGTAACCACTACACTAGAGCAGACAGCAGTAACCACTACACTAGAGCAGACAGCAGTAACCACTACAGTAGGGGAGACAGCAGTAACCACTACACTAGGGTAGACAGCAGTAACCACTACACTAGGGTAGACAGCAGTAACCACTACACTAGAGTAGACAGCAGTAACCACTACACAAGGGTAGACTGCAGTAACCACTACACTAGAGCAGACAGCAGTAACCACTACACTAGGGCAGACAGCAGTAATCACTACACTAGGGCAGATAGCAGTAACAACTACACTAGGGTAGACTGCAGTATCCACTACACTAGGGCAGACAGCAGTAACCACTACACTAGGGTAGACAGCAGTAACCACAACACTAGGGTAGACAGCAGTAACCACTACACTAGGGCAGACACCAGTAACCACTACACTAGAGCAGACAGCAGTAACCACTACACTAGTGTAGACAGCAGTAACCAAAACACTAGGGTAGATAGCAGGAACCACTACACTAGGGTAGACAGCAGTAACCACTACACTAGGGTAGACAGCAGTAACCACTACACTAGAGCAGACAGCAGTAACCACTATACTAGGGTAGACAGCAGTAACCACTACACTAGGGTAGACAGCAGTAACCACTACACTAGCCACTAGGGTAGAAAGCAGTAATCACTACACTAGGGCAGACAGCAGTAACCACTACACTAGGGCAGACAGCAGTAACCACTTCACTAGGGCAGACAGCAGTAACCACTACACTAGTGTAGACAACAGTAATCACTACACTAGAGCAGACAGCAGTAACCATTACACTAGGGTAGACAGCAGTAACCACTACACTAGGGTAGACTGCAGTAACCACTACACTAGAGCAGACAGCAGTAACCACTACACTATGGTAGACAGCAGTAACCACTACACTAGGGTAGATAGCAGTAACCACTACAATAGAGCAGACAGCAGTAACCACTACACTAGAGCAGACAGCAGTAACCACTACACTAGGGCAGACAGCAGTAACCACCACAGTAGGGCAGACAGCAGTAACCACTACACTAGAGCAGACAGCAGTAACCACTACACTAGGGTAGACAGCAGTAACCACTACACTAGTGTAGACAGCAGTAACCAAAACACTAGGGTAGATAGCAGTAACCACTACACTAGGGTAGACAGCAGTAACCACTACACTAGGGTAGACAGCAGTAACCACTACACTAGAGCAGACAGCAGTAACCACTATACTAGGGTAGACAGCAGTAACCACTACACTAGGGTAGACAGCAGTAACCACTACACTAGGCACTAGGGCAGACAGCAGTAATCACTACACTAGGGCAGACAGCAGTAACCACTACACTAGGGCAGACAGCAGTAACCACTTCACTAGGGCAGACAGCAGTAACCACTACACTAGTGTAGACAGCAGTAATCACTACACTAGAGCAGACAGCAGTAACCATTACACTAGGGTAGACAGCAGTAACCACTACACTAGGGTAGACTGCAGTAACCACTACACTAGAGCAGACAGCAGTAACCACTACACTAGGGTAGACAGCAGTAACCACTACACTAGGGCAGACAGCAGTAACCACTACACTAGGGTAGACAGCAGTAACGACTACACTAGGCACTAGGGTAGACAGCAGTAACCACTACACTAGGGTAGACAGCAGTAACCACTACACTAGGGTAGACAGCAGTAACCACTACACTAGGGTAGACAGCAGTAACCACTACACTAGGGCAGACAGCAGTAACCACTACACTAGGGTAGACAGCAGTAACCACTACACTAGGGTAGACAGCAGTAACCACTACACTAGTGTAGACAGCAGTTACCACTACACCAGGGTAGACAGCAGTAACCACAACACTAGGGTAGACAGCAGTAACCACTACACTAGGGCAGACACCAGTAACCACTACACTAGAGCAGACAGCAGTAACCACTACACTAGTGTAGACAGCAGTAACCAAAACACTAGGGTAGATAGCAGTAACCACTACACTAGGGTAGACAGCAGTAACCACTACACTAGGGTAGACAGCAGTAACCACTACACTAGAGCAGACAGCAGTAACCACTATACTAGGGTAGACAGCAGTAACCACTATACTAGGGCAGACAGCAGTAACCACTACACTAGGGCAGACAGCAGTAACCACTACACTAGGGTAGACAGCAGTAACCACTACACTAGGCACTAGGGCAGACAGCAGTAATCACTACACTATGGCAGACAGCAGTAACCACTACACTAGGGTAGACAGCAGTAACCACTACACTAGGGCAGACAGCAGTAACCACTACACTAGGGTAGACAGCAGTAACCACAACACTAGGGTAGACAGCAGTAACCACTACACTAGGGCAGACACCAGTAACCACTACACTAGAGCAGACAGCAGTAACCACTACACTAGTGTAGACAGCAGTAACCAAAACACTAGGGTAGACAGCAGTAACCACTACACTAGGGTAGACAGCAGTAACCACTACACTAGGGTAGACAGCAGTAACCACTACACTAGAGCAGACAGCAGTAACCACTATACTAGGGTAGACAGCAGTAACCACTACACTAGGGTAGACAGCAGTAACCACTACACTAGGCACTAGGGTAGACAGCAGTAATCACTACACTAGGGCAGACAGCAGTAACCACTACACTAGGGCAGACAGCAGTAACCACTTCACTAGGGCAGACAGCAGTAACCACTACACTAGTGTAGACAGCAGTAATCACTACACTAGAGCAGACAGCAGTAACCATTACACTAGGGTAGACAGCAGTAACCACTACACTAGGGTAGACTGCAGTAACCACTACACTAGAGCAGACAGCAGTAACCACTACACTAGGGTAGACAGCAGTAACCACTACACTAGGGTAGATAGCAGTAACCACTACACTAGAGCAGACAGCAGTAACCACTACACTAGAGCAGACAGCAGTAACCACTACACTAGGGCAGACAGCAGTAACCACCACAGTAGGGCAGACAGCAGTAACCACTACACTAGGGCAGACAGCAGTAACCACTACACTAGGGTAGACAGCAGTAACCACTACACTAGGGTAGACAGCAGTAACCACTACACTAGGGTAGACAGCAGTAACCACTACACTAGGGTAGACAGCAGTAACCACTACACTAGGGCAGACAGCAGTAACCACTACACTAGGGTAGACAGCAGTAACCACTACACTAGGGCAGACAGCAGTAACCACTACACTAGAGCAGACAGCAGTAACCACTACACTAGTGTAGACAGCAGTAACCACTACACTAGGCACTAGGGCAGACAGCAGTAATCACTACACTATGGCAGACAGCAGTAACCACTACACTAGGGTAGACAGCAGTAACCACTACACTAGGGCAGACAGCAGTAACCACAACACTAGGGTAGACAGCAGTAACCACTACACTAGGGCAGACACCAGTAACCACTACACTAGAGCAGACAGCAGTAACCACTACACTAGTGTAGACAGCAGTAACCAAAACACTAGGGTAGATAGCAGGAACCACTACACTAGGGTAGACAGCAGTAACCACTACACTAGGGTAGACAGCAGTAACCACTACACTAGAGCAGACAGCAGTAACCACTATACTAGGGTAGACAGCAGTAACCACTACACTAGGGTAGACAGCAGTAACCACTACACTAGAGCAGACAGCAGTAACCACTACACTAGGGTAGACAGCAGTAACCACTACACTAGGGTAGACAGCAGTAACCACTACGCTGGCACTAGGGCAGACAGCAGTAACCACTACACTAGTGTAGACAACAGTAATCACTACACTAGAGCAGACAGCAGTAACCATTACACTAGGGTAGACAGCAGTAACCACTACACTAGGGTAGACTGCAGTAACCACTACACTAGAGCAGACAGCAGTAACCACTACACTAGGGTAGACAGCAGTAACCACTACACTAGGGTAGATAGCAGTAACCACTACACTAGAGCAGACAGCAGTAACCACTACACTAGAGCAGACAGCAGTAACCACTACACTAGGGCAGACAGCAGTAACCACCACAGTAGGGCAGACAGCAGTAACCACTACACTAGGGCAGACAGCAGTAACCACTACACTAGGGTAGACAGCAGTAACCACTACACTAGGGCAGACAGCAGTAACCACTACACTAGGGCAGACAGCAGTAACCACTACACTAGGGTAGACAGCAGTAACCACTACACTAGGGCAGACACCAGTAACCACTACACTAGAGCAGACAGCAGTAACCACTACACTAGTGTAGACAGCAGTAACCACTACACTAGGCACTAGGGCAGACAGCAGTAATCACTACACTAGGGCAGACAGCAGTAACCACTACACTAGGGTAGACAGCAGTAACCACTACACTAGGGCAGACAGCAGTAACCACTACACTAGGGTAGACAGCAGTAACCACTACACTAGGGTAGACAGCAGTAACCACTACACTAGGGTAGACAGCAGTAACCACTACACTAGGGCAGACAGCAGTAACCACTTCACTAGGGCAGACAGCAGTAACCACTACACTAGTGTAGACAGCAGTAATCACTACACTAGAGCAGACAGCAGTAACCATTACACTAGGGTAGACAGCAGTAACCACTACACTAGGGTAGACTGCAGTAACCACTACACTAGAGCAGACAGCAGTAACCACTACACTAGGGTAGACAGCAGTAACCACTACACTAGGGTAGATAGCAGTAACCACTACACTAGAGCAGACAGCAGTAACCACTACACTAGAGCAGACAGCAGTAACCACTACACTAGGGCAGACAGCAGTAACCACCACAGTAGGGCAGACAGCAGTAACCACTACACTAGGGCAGACAGCAGTAACCACTACACTAGGGTAGACAGCAGTAACCACTACACTAGGGCAGACAGCAGTAACCACTACACTAGGGCAGACAGCAGTAACCACTACACTAGGGTAGACAGCAGTAACCACTACACTAGGGCAGACAGCAGTAACCACTACACTAGAGCAGACAGCAGTAACCACTACACTAGTGTAGACAGCAGTAACCACTACACTAGGCACTAGGGCAGACAGCAGTAATCACTACACTAGGGCAGACAGCAGTAACCACTACACTAGGGTAGACTGCAGTAACCACTACACTAGGGCAGACAGCAGTAACCATTACACTAGGGTAGACAGCAGTAACCACTACACTAGGGTAGACAGCAGTAACCACTACACTAGGGTAGACAGCAGTAACCACTACACTAGGGCAGACAGCAGTAACCACTACACTAGGGTAGACAGCAGTAACCACTACACTAGGGTAGACAGCAGTAACCACTACACTAGGGTAGACAGCAGTAACCACTACACTAGGGTAGACAGCAGTAACCACTACACTAGGGTAGACAGCAGTAACCACTACACTAGAGCAGACAGCAGTAACCACTACACTAGGGTAGACAGCAGTAACCACAACACTAGGGCAGACAGCAGTAACCACTACACTAGAGCAGACAGCAGTAACCACTACACTAGGGTAGACAGCAGTAACCACTACACTAGGGTAGACAGCAGTAACCACTACACTAGGGCAGACAGCAGTAACCACTACACTAGGGCAGACAGCAGTAACCACCACACTAGGGCAGACAGCAGTAACCACTACACTAGGGCAGACAGCAGTAACCACTACACTAGGGTAGACAGCAGTAACCACTACACTAGGGTAGACAGCAGTAACCACTACACTAGGGCAGACACCAGTAACCACTACACTAGAGCAGACAGCAGTAACCACTACACTAGTGTAGACAGCAGTAACCACTACACTAGGCACTAGGGCAGACAGCAGTAATCACTACACTAGGGCAGACAGCAGTAACCACTACACTAGGGTAGACAGCAGTAACCACTACACTAGAGCAGACAGCAGTAACCACTACACTTGGGTAGACAGCAGTAACCACAACACTAGGGCAGACAGCAGTAACCACTACACTAGAGCAGACAGCAGTAACCACTACACTAGGGTAGACAGCAGTAACCACTACACTAGGGTATATAGCAGTAACCACTACACTAGAGCAGACAGCAGTAACCACTACACTAGAGCAGACAGCAGTAACCACTACACTAGGGCAGAAATCAATAATCACTACACTAGGGCAGACAGCAGTAACCACCACACTAGGGCAGACAGCAGTAACCACTACACTAGGGCAGACAGCAGTAACCACTACACTAGGGTAGAAAGCAGTAACCACTACACTAGGGCAGACAGCAGTAACCACTACACTAGGGTAGACAGCAGTAACCACTACACTAGGCACTAGGGTAGACAGCAGTAACCACTACACTAGGGTAGACAGCAGTAACCACTACACTAGTGTAGACAGCAGTAACCACTACACTAGGGTAGACAGCAGTAACCACAACACTAGGGCAGACAGCAGTAACCACTACACTAGAGCAGACAGCAGTAACCACTACACTAGGGTAGACAGCAGTAACCACTACACTAGGGTATATAGCAGTAACCACTACACTAGAGCAGACAGCAGTAACCACTACACTAGAGTAGACAGCAGTAACCACTACACTAGGGCAGAAATCAGTGATCACTACACTAGGGCAGACAGCAGTAACCACCACACTAGGGCAGACAGCAGTAACCACTACACTAGGGCAGACAGCAGTAACCACTACACTAGGGTAGACAGCAGTAACCACTACACTAGGGCAGACAGCAGTAACCACTACACTAGGGTAGACAGCAGTAACCACTACACTAGGCACTAGGGTAGACAGCAGTAACCACTACACTAGGGTAGACAGCAGTAACCACTACACTAGTGTAGACAGCAGTAACCACTACACTAGGCACTAGGGCAGACAGCAGTAATCACTACACTAGGGCAGACAGCAGTAACCACTACACTAGGGTAGACTGCAGTAACCACTACACTAGGGCAGACAGCAGTAACCACTACACTAGGGTAGACAGCAGTAACCACTACACTAGGGTAGACAGCAGTAACCACTACACTAGGGTAGACAGCAGTAACCACTACACTAGGGCAGACAGCAGTAACCACTACACTAGGGTAGACAGCAGTAACCACTACACTAGGGTAGACAGCAGTAACCACTACACTAGGGTATACAGCAGTAACCACTACACTAGGGTAGACAGCAGTAACCACTACACTAGGGTAGACAGCAGTAACCACTACACTAGAGCAGACAGCAGTAACCACTACACTTGGGTAGACAGCAGTAACCACTACACTAGGCACTAGGGTAGACAGCAGTAACCACTACACTAGAGCAGACAGCAGTAACCACTACACTAGAGCAGACAGCAGTAACCACTACACTAGGGCAGAAATCAATAATCACTACACTAGGGCAGACAGCAGTAACCACCACACTAGGGCAGACAGCAGTAACCACTACACTAGGGCAGACAGCAGTAACCACTACACTAGGGTAGACAGCAGTAACCACTACACTAGGGCAGACAGCAGTAACCACTACACTAGGGTAGACAGCAGTAACCACTACACTAGGCACTAGGGTAGACAGCAGTAACCACTACACTAGGGTAGACAGCAGTAACCACTACACTAGTGTAGACAGCAGTAACCACTACACTAGGGTAGACAGCAGTAACCACAACACTAGGGCAGACAGCAGTAACCACTACACTAGAGCAGACAGCAGTAACCACTACACTAGGGTAGACAGCAGTAACCACTACACTAGGGTATATAGCAGTAACCACTACACTAGAGCAGACAGCAGTAACCACTACACTAGAGTAGACAGCAGTAACCACTACACTAGGGCAGAAATCAGTGATCACTACACTAGGGCAGACAGCAGTAACCACCACACTAGGGCAGACAGCAGTAACCACTACACTAGGGCAGACAGCAGTAACCACTACACTAGGGTAGACAGCAGTAACCACTACACTAGGGCAGACAGCAGTAACCACTACACTAGGGTAGACAGCAGTAACCACTACACTAGGCACTAGGGTAGACAGCAGTAACCACTACACTAGGGTATACAGCAGTAACCACTACACTAGGGTAGACAGCAGTAACCACTACACTAGGGTAGACAGCAGTAACCACTACACTAGAGCAGACAGCAGTAACCACTACACTTGGGTAGACAGCAGTAACCACTACACTAGGCACTAGGGTAGACAGCAGTAACCACTACACTAGAGCAGACAGCAGTAACCACTACACTAGAGCAGACAGCAGTAACCACTACACTAGGGCAGAAATCAATAATCACTACACTAGGGCAGACAGCAGTAACCACCACACTAGGGCAGACAGCAGTAACCACTACACTAGGGCAGACAGCAGTAACCACTACACTAGGGTAGACAGCAGTAACCACTACACTAGGGCAGACAGCAGTAACCACTACACTAGGGTAGACAGCAGTAACCACTACACTAGGCACTAGTGTAGACAGCAGTAACCACTACACTAGGGTAGACAGCAGTAACCACAACACTAGGGCAGACAGCAGTAACCACTACACTAGAGCAGACAGCAGTAACCACTACACTAGGGTAGACAGCAGTAACCACTACACTAGGGTATATAGCAGTAACCACTACACTAGAGCAGACAGCAGTAACCACTACACTAGAGTAGACAGCAGTAACCACTACACTAGGGCAGAAATCAGTGATCACTACACTAGGGCAGACAGCAGTAACCACCACACTAGGGCAGACAGCAGTAACCACTACACTAGGGCAGACAGCAGTAACCACTACACTAGGGTAGACAGCAGTAACCACTACACTAGGGCAGACAGCAGTAACCACTACACTAGGGTAGACAGCAGTAACCACTACACTAGGCACTAGGGTAGACAGCAGTAACCACTACACTAGGGTAGACAGCAGTAACCACTACACTAGTGTAGACAGCAGTAACCACTACACTAGGGTAGACAGCAGTAACCACTACACTAGGGCAGACAGCAACAACCACTACACTAGGGTAGACAGCAGTAACCACTACACTAGGGCAGACAGCAGTAACCACTACACTAGGGCAGACAGCAGTTACCACTACACTAGTGTAGACAGCTGTAACCATTACACTAGGGTAGATAGCAGTAACCACTACACTAGAGCAGACAGCAGTAACCACTACACTAGAGCAGACAGCAGTAACCACTACACTAGGGCAGACAGCAGTTACCACCACAGTAGGGCAGACAGCAGTAACCACTACACTAGGGCAGACAGCAGTAACCACTACACTAGGGTAGACAGCAGTAACCACTACACTAGGGCAGACAGCAGTAACCACTACACTAGGGCAGACAGCAGTAACCACTACACTAGGGTAGACAGCAGTAACCACTACACTAGGGCAGACACCAGTAACCACTACACTAGTGTAGACAGCAGTAACCACTACACTAGGCACTAGGGCAGACAGCAGTAATCACTACACTAGGGCAGACAGCAGTAACCACTACACTAGGGTAGACTGCAGTAACCACTACACTAGGGCAGACAGCAGTAACCACTACACTAGAGCAGACAGCAGTAACCACTACACTAGGGCAGACAGCAGTTACCACCACAGTAGGGCAGACAGCAGTAACCACTACACTAGGGCAGACAGCAGTAACCACTACACTAGGGTAGACAGCAGTAACCACTACACTAGGGCAGACAGCAGTAACCACTACACTAGGGCAGACAGCAGTAACCACTACACTAGGGTAGACAGCAGTAACCACTACACTAGGGCAGACACCAGTAACCACTACACTAGTGTAGACAGCAGTAACCACTACACTAGGGCAGACAGCAGTAATCACTACACTAGGGCAGACAGCAGTAACCACTACACTAGGGTAGACAGCAGTAACCACTACACTAGGGCAGACAGCAGTAACCACTACACTATGGCAGACAGCAGTAACCACTACACTAGGGTAGACAGCAGTAACCACTACACTAGGCACTAGGGTAGACAGCAGTAACCACTACACTAGGGTAGACAGCAGTAACCACTACACTAGTGTAGACAGCAGTAACCACTACACTAGGGTAGACAGCAGTAACCACAACACTAGGGCAGACAGCAGTAACCACTACACTAGAGCAGACAGCAGTAACCACTACACTAGGGTAGACAGCAGTAACCACTACACTAGGGTATATAGCAGTAACCACTACACTAGAGCAGACAGCAGTAACCACTACACTAGAGTAGACAGCAGTAACCACTACACTAGGGCAGAAATCAGTGATCACTACACTAGGGCAGACAGCAGTAACCACCACACTAGGGCAGACAGCAGTAACCACTACACTAGGGCAGACAGCAGTAACCACTACACTAGGGTAGACAGCAGTAACCACTACACTAGGGCAGACAGCAGTAACCACTACACTAGGGTAGACAGCAGTAACCACTACACTAGGCACTAGGGTAGACAGCAGTAACCACTACACTAGGGTAGACAGCAGTAACCACTACACTAGTGTAGACAGCAGTAACCACTACACTAGGCACTAGGGCAGACAGCAGTAATCACTACACTAGGGCAGACAGCAGTAACCACTACACTAGGGTAGACTGCAGTAACCACTACACTAGGGCAGACAGCAGTAACCACTACACTAGGGTAGACAGCAGTAACCACTACACTAGGGTAGACAGCAGTAACCACTACACTAGGGTAGACAGCAGTAACCACTACACTAGGGCAGACAGCAGTAACCACTACACTAGGGTAGACAGCAGTAACCACTACACTAGGGTAGACAGCAGTAACCACTACACTAGGGTATACAGCAGTAACCACTACACTAGGGTAGACAGCAGTAACCACTACACTAGGGTAGACAGCAGTAACCACTACACTAGAGCAGACAGCAGTAACCACTACACTTGGGTAGACAGCAGTAACCACTACACTAGGCACTAGGGTAGACAGCAGTAACCACTACACTAGAGCAGACAGCAGTAACCACTACACTAGAGCAGACAGCAGTAACCACTACACTAGGGCAGAAATCAATAATCACTACACTAGGGCAGACAGCAGTAACCACCACACTAGGGCAGACAGCAGTAACCACTACACTAGGGCAGACAGCAGTAACCACTACACTAGGGTAGACAGCAGTAACCACTACACTAGGGCAGACAGCAGTAACCACTACACTAGGGTAGACAGCAGTAACCACTACACTAGGCACTAGGGTAGACAGCAGTAACCACTACACTAGGGTAGACAGCAGTAACCACTACACTAGTGTAGACAGCAGTAACCACTACACTAGGGTATATAGCAGTAACCACTACACTAGAGCAGACAGCAGTAACCACTACACTAGAGTAGACAGCAGTAACCACTACACTAGGGCAGAAATCAGTGATCACTACACTAGGGCAGACAGCAGTAACCACCACACTAGGGCAGACAGCAGTAACCACTACACTAGGGCAGACAGCAGTAACCACTACACTAGGGTAGACAGCAGTAACCACTACACTAGGGCAGACAGCAGTAACCACTACACTAGGGTAGACAGCAGTAAAAACTACACTAGGGCAGACAGCAGTAACCACTACACTAGGGTAGACAGCAGTAACCACTACACTAGGCACTAGGGTAGACAGCAGTAACCACTACACTAGGGTAGACAGCAGTAACCACTACACTAGGGTAGACAGCAGTAACCACAACACTAGGGCAGACAGCAGTAACCACTACACTAGAGCAGACAGCAGTAACCACTACACTAGGGTAGACAGCAGTAACCACTACACTAGGGTAGACAGCAGTAACCACTACACTAGAGCAGACAGCAGTAACCACTACACTAGAGTAGACAGCAGTAACCACTACACTAGGGCAGAAATCAGTGATCACTACACTAGGGCAGACAGCAGTAACCACCACACTAGGGCAGACAGCAGTAACCACTACACTAGGGCAGACAGCAGTAACCACTACACTAGGGTAGACAGCAGTAACCACTACACTAGGGCAGACAGCAGTAACCACTACACTAGGGTAGACAGCAGTAACCACTACACTAGGCACTAGGGTAGACAGCAGTAACCACTACACTAGGGTAGACAGCAGTAACCACTACACTAGTGTAGACAGCAGTAACCACTACACTAGGCACTAGGGCAGACAGCAGTAATCACTACACTAGGGCAGACAGCAGTAACCACTACACTAGGGTAGACTGCAGTAACCACTACACTAGGGCAGACAGCAGTAACCACTACACTAGGGTAGACAGCAGTAACCACTACACTAGGGTAGACAGCAGTAACCACTACACTAGGGTAGACAGCAGTAACCACTACACTAGGGCAGACAGCAGTAACCACTACACTAGGGTAGACAGCAGTAACCACTACACTAGGGTAGACAGCAGTAACCACTACACTAGGGTATACAGCAGTAACCACTACACTAGGGTAGACAGCAGTAACCACTACACTAGGGTAGACAGCAGTAACCACTACACTAGAGCAGACAGCAGTAACCACTACACTTGGGTAGACAGCAGTAACCACTACACTAGGCACTAGGGTAGACAGCAGTAACCACTACACTAGAGCAGACAGCAGTAACCACTACACTAGAGCAGACAGCAGTAACCACTACACTAGGGCAGAAATCAATAATCACTACACTAGGGCAGACAGCAGTAACCACCACACTAGGGCAGACAGCAGTAACCACTACACTAGGGCAGACAGCAGTAACCACTACACTAGGGTAGACAGCAGTAACCACTACACTAGGGCAGACAGCAGTAACCACTACACTAGGGTAGACAGCAGTAACCACTACACTAGGCACTAGGGTAGACAGCAGTAACCACTACACTAGGGTAGACAGCAGTAACCACTACACTAGTGTAGACAGCAGTAACCACTACACTAGGGTAGACAGCAGTAACCACTACACTAGGGCAGACAGCAGTAACCACTACACTAGGAGACAGCAGTAACCACTACACTAGGGAGAACAGTACACTAACTAGGAGACAGCAGTAACCACTACACTAGGGTAGACAGCAGTAACCACTACACTAGGGTAGACAGCAGTAACCACTACACTAGGGTAACCACTACACTAGAGCAGACAGCAGTAACCACTACACTAGAGTAGACAGCAGTAACCACTACACTAGGGCAGACAGCACTAACCAGCTACACTAGGGCAGACAGCAGTAACCACTACACTAGGGCAGACAGCAGTAACCACTACACTAGGGTAGACAGCAGTAACCACTACACTAGGGCAGACAGCAGTAACCACTACACTAGGGTAGACAGCAGTAACCACTACACTAGGCCAGACAGCAGTAACCACTACACTAGGGTAGACAGCAGTAACCACTACACTAGGGTAGACAGCAGTAACCACTACACTAGGGTAGACAGCAGTAACCACTACACTGGAGCGCAGCCCTCACGGGTAGACACACTAGGGTAGACAGCAGTAACCACTACACTAGAGCAGACAGCAGTAACCACTACACTAGGGCAGACAGCAGTAACCACTACACTAGGGCAGACAGCAGTAACCACTACACTAGGGCAGACAGCAGTAACCACTACACTAGGGCAGACAGCAGTAACCACTACACTAGGGCAGACAGCAGTAACCACTACACTAGGGTAGACAGCAGTAACCACTACACTAGGGCAGACAGCAGTAACCACTACACTAGGGTAGACAGCAGTAACCACTACACTAGGCACTAGGGTAGACAGCAGTAACCACTACACTAGGGTAGACAGCAGTAACCACTACACTAGTGTAGACAGCAGTAACCACTACACTAGGGTAGACAGCAGTAACCACAACACTAGGGCAGACAGCAGTAACCACTACACTAGAGCAGACAGCAGTAACCACTACACTAGGGTAGACAGCAGTAACCACTACACTAGGGTATATAGCAGTAACCACTACACTAGAGCAGACAGCAGTAACCACTACACTAGAGTAGACAGCAGTAACCACTACACTAGGGCAGAAATCAGTGATCACTACACTAGGGCAGACAGCAGTAACCACCACACTAGGGCAGACAGCAGTAACCACTACACTAGGGCAGACAGCAGTAACCACTACACTAGGGTAGACAGCAGTAACCACTACACTAGGGCAGACAGCAGTAACCACTACACTAGGGTAGACAGCAGTAACCACTACACTAGGCACTAGGGTAGACAGCAGTAACCACTACACTAGGGTAGACAGCAGTAACCACTACACTAGTGTAGACAGCAGTAACCACTACACTAGGGTAGACAGCAGTAACCACTACACTAGGGCAGACAGCAACAACCACTACACTAGGGTAGACAGCAGTAACCACTACACTAGGGCAGACAGCAGTAACCACTACACTAGGGCAGACAGCAGTTACCACTACACTAGTGTAGACAGCTGTAACCATTACACTAGGGTAGATAGCAGTAACCACTACACTAGAGCAGACAGCAGTAACCACTACACTAGAGCAGACAGCAGTAACCACTACACTAGGGCAGACAGCAGTTACCACCACAGTAGGGCAGACAGCAGTAACCACTACACTAGGGCAGACAGCAGTAACCACTACACTAGGGTAGACAGCAGTAACCACTACACTAGGGCAGACAGCAGTAACCACTACACTAGGGCAGACAGCAGTAACCACTACACTAGGGTAGACAGCAGTAACCACTACACTAGGGCAGACACCAGTAACCACTACACTAGTGTAGACAGCAGTAACCACTACACTAGGCACTAGGGCAGACAGCAGTAATCACTACACTAGGGCAGACAGCAGTAACCACTACACTAGGGTAGACTGCAGTAACCACTACACTAGGGCAGACAGCAGTAACCACTACACTAGGGCAGACAGCAGTAACCACTACACTAGGGCAGACAGCAGTAACCACTACACTAGGGCAGACAGCAGTAACCACTACACTAGGGCAGACAGCAGTAACCACTACACTAGGGTAGACAGCAGTAACCACTACACTAGGGCAGACAGCAGTAACCACTACACTAGGGCAGACAGCAGTAACCACTACACTAGGGTAGACAGCAGTAACCACTACACTAGGGCAGACAGCAGTAACCACTACACTAGGGTAGACAGCAGTAACCACTACACCTAGGGCAGACAGCAGTAACCACTACACTAGGGCAGACAGCAGTAACCACTACACTAGGGTAGACAGCAGTAACCACTACACTAGGGCAGACAGCAGTAACCACTACACTATGGCAGACAGCAGTAACCACTACACTAGGGTAGACAGCAGTAACCACTACACTAGTGGTAGACAGCAGTAACCACTACACTAGGGTAGACAGCAGTAACCACTACACTAGGGTAGACAGCAGTAACCACTACACTAGGGTAGACAGCAGTAACCACTACACTAGGGCAGACAGCAGTAACCACTACACTAGGGCAGACAGCAGTAACCACTACACTAGGGTAGACAGCAGTAACCACTACACTAGGGTATATAGCAGTAACCACTACACTAGAGCAGACAGCAGTAACCACTACACTAGAGTAGACAGCAGTAACCACTACACTAGGGCAGAAATCAGTGATCACTACACTAGGGCAGACAGCAGTAACCACCACACTAGGGCAGACAGCAGTAACCACTACACTAGGGCAGACAGCAGTAACCACTACACTAGGGTAGACAGCAGTAACCACTACACTAGGGCAGACAGCAGTAACCACTACACTAGGGTAGACAGCAGTAACCACTACACTAGGCACTAGGGTAGACAGCAGTAACCACTACACTAGGGTAGACAGCAGTAACCACTACACTAGTGTAGACAGCAGTAACCACTACACTAGGCACTAGGGCAGACAGCAGTAATCACTACACTAGGGCAGACAGCAGTAACCACTACACTAGGGTAGACTGCAGTAACCACTACACTAGGGCAGACAGCAGTAACCACTACACTAGGGTAGACAGCAGTAACCACTACACTAGGGTAGACAGCAGTAACCACTACACTAGGGTAGACAGCAGTAACCACTACACTAGGGCAGACAGCAGTAACCACTACACTAGGGTAGACAGCAGTAACCACTACACTAGGGTAGACAGCAGTAACCACTACACTAGGGTATACAGCAGTAACCACTACACTAGGGTAGACAGCAGTAACCACTACACTAGGGTAGACAGCAGTAACCACTACACTAGAGCAGACAGCAGTAACCACTACACTTGGGTAGACAGCAGTAACCACTACACTAGGCACTAGGGTAGACAGCAGTAACCACTACACTAGAGCAGACAGCAGTAACCACTACACTAGAGCAGACAGCAGTAACCACTACACTAGGGCAGAAATCAATAATCACTACACTAGGGCAGACAGCAGTAACCACCACACTAGGGCAGACAGCAGTAACCACTACACTAGGGCAGACAGCAGTAACCACTACACTAGGGTAGACAGCAGTAACCACTACACTAGGGCAGACAGCAGTAACCACTACACTAGGGTAGACAGCAGTAACCACTACACTAGGCACTAGGGTAGACAGCAGTAACCACTACACTAGGGTAGACAGCAGTAACCACTACACTAGTGTAGACAGCAGTAACCACTACACTAGGGTAGACAGCAGTAACCACTACACTAGGGCAGACAGCAGTAACCACTACACTAGAGCAGACAGCAGTAACCACTACACTAGGGTAGACAGCAGTAACCACTACACTAGGGTAGACAGCAGTAACCACTACACTAGGGCAGACAGCAGTAACCACTACACTAGGGTAGACAGCAGTAACCACTACACTAGGGCAGAAATCAGTGATCACTACACTAGGGCAGACAGCAGTAACCACCATACTAGGGCAGACAGCAGTAACCACTACACTAGGGCAGACAGCAGTAACCACTACACTAGGGCAGACAGCAGTAACCACTACACTAGGGCAGACAGCAGTAACCACTACACTAGGGTAGACAGCAGTAACCACTACACTAGGCAGACAGCAGTAACCACTACACTAGGGTAGACAGCAGTAACCACTACACTAGGCACTAGGGTAGACAGCAGTAACCACTACACTAGGGTAGACAGCAGTAACCACTACACTAGTGTAGACAGCAGTAACCACTACACTAGGCACTAGGGCAGACAGCAGTAATCACTACACTAGGGCAGACAGCAGTAACCACTACACTAGGGTAGACTGCAGTAACCACTACACTAGGGCAGACAGCAGTAACCACTACACTAGGGTAGACAGCAGTAACCACTACACTAGGGTAGACAGCAGTAACCACTACACTAGGGTAGACAGCAGTAACCACTACACTAGGGCAGACAGCAGTAACCACTACACTAGGGTAGACAGCAGTAACCACTACACTAGGGTAGACAGCAGTAACCACTACACTAGGGTATACAGCAGTAACCACTACACTAGGGTAGACAGCAGTAACCACTACACTAGGGTAGACAGCAGTAACCACTACACTAGAGCAGACAGCAGTAACCACTACACTTGGGTAGACAGCAGTAACCACTACACTAGGCACTAGGGTAGACAGCAGTAACCACTACACTAGAGCAGACAGCAGTAACCACTACACTAGAGCAGACAGCAGTAACCACTACACTAGGGCAGAAATCAATAATCACTACACTAGGGCAGACAGCAGTAACCACCACACTAGGGCAGACAGCAGTAACCACTACACTAGGGCAGACAGCAGTAACCACTACACTAGGGTAGACAGCAGTAACCACTACACTAGGGCAGACAGCAGTAACCACTACACTAGGGTAGACAGCAGTAACCACTACACTAGGCACTAGGGTAGACAGCAGTAACCACTACACTAGGGTAGACAGCAGTAACCACTACACTAGTGTAGACAGCAGTAACCACTACACTAGGGTAGACAGCAGTAACCACTACACTAGGGCAGACAGCAGTAACCACTACACTAGAGCAGACAGCAGTAACCAACAGCAGTAACCACTACACTAGGGCAGACAGCAGTAACCACTACACTAGGGTAGACAGCAGTAACCACTACACTAGGGTATATAGCAGTAACCACTACACTAGAGCAGACAGCAGTAACCACTACACTAGAGTAGACAGCAGTAACCACTACACTAGGGCAGAAATCAGTGATCACTACACTAGGGCAGACAGCAGTAACCACCACACTAGGGCAGACAGCAGTAACCACTACACTAGGGCAGACAGCAGTAACCACTACACTAGGGTAGACAGCAGTAACCACTACACTAGGGCAGACAGCAGTAACCACTACACTAGGGTAGACAGCAGTAACCACTACACTAGGGTAGACAGCAGTAACCACTACACTAGGGTAGACAGCAGTAACCACTACACTAGGGTAGACAGCAGTAACCACTACACTAGTGTAGACAGCAGTAACCACTACACTAGGTAGACAGCAGTAACCACTACACTAGGGCAGACAGCAGTAATCACTACACTAGGGCAGACAGCAGTAACCACTACACTAGGGTAGACTGCAGTAACCACTACACTAGGGCAGACAGCAGTAACCACTACACTAGGGTAGACAGCAGTAACCACTACACTAGGGTAGACAGCAGTAACCACTACACTAGGGTAGACAGCAGTAACCACTACACTAGGGCAGACAGCAGTAACCACTACACTAGGGTAGACAGCAGTAACCACTACACTAGGGTAGACAGCAGTAACCACTACACTAGGGTATACAGCAGTAACCACTACACTAGGGTAGACAGCAGTAACCACTACACTAGGGTAGACAGCAGTAACCACTACACTAGAGCAGACAGCAGTAACCACTACACTTGGGTAGACAGCAGTAACCACTACACTAGGCACTAGGGTAGACAGCAGTAACCACTACACTAGAGCAGACAGCAGTAACCACTACACTAGAGCAGACAGCAGTAACCACTACACTAGGGCAGAAATCAATAATCACTACACTAGGGCAGACAGCAGTAACCACCACACTAGGGCAGACAGCAGTAACCACTACACTAGGGCAGACAGCAGTAACCACTACACTAGGGTAGACAGCAGTAACCACTACACTAGGGCAGACAGCAGTAACCACTACACTAGGGTAGACAGCAGTAACCACTACACTAGGCACTAGGGTAGACAGCAGTAACCACTACACTAGGGTAGACAGCAGTAACCACTACACTAGTGTAGACAGCAGTAACCACTACACTAGGGTAGACAGCAGTAACCACTACACTAGGGCAGACAGCAGTAACCACTACACTAGGGTAGACAGCAGTAACCACTACACTAGGGCAGACAGCAGTAACCACTACACTAGGGTAGACAGCAGTAACCACTACACTAGGGCAGACAGCAGTAACCACTACACTAGGGCAGACAGCAGTAACCACTACACTAGGGCAGACAGCAGTAACCACTACACTAGGGCAGACAGCAGTAACCACTACACTAGGGCAGACAGCAGTAACCACTACACTAGGGTAGACAGCAGTAACCACTACACTAGGGTAGACAGCAGTAACCACTACACTAGGGCAGACAGCAGTAACCACTACACTAGGGTAGACAGCAGTAACCACTACACTAGGGTAGACAGCAGTAACCACTACACTAGGGCAGACAGCAGTAACCACTACACTAGGGTAGACAGCAGTAACCACTACACTAGGGCAGACAGCAGTAACCACTACACTAGGGTAGACAGCAGTAACCACTACACTAGGGCAGACAGCAGTAACCACTACACTAGGGCAGACAGCAGTAACCACTACACTAGGGTAGACAGCAGTAACCACTACACTAGGGCAGACAGCAGTAACCACTACACTAGGGTAGACAGCAGTAACCACTACACTAGGGTAGACAGCAGTAACCACTACACTAGGGCAGACAGCAGTAACCACTACACTAGGGCAGACAGCAGTAACCACTACACTAGGGTAGACAGCAGTAACCACTACACTAGGGTATATAGCAGTAACCACTACACTAGAGCAGACAGCAGTAACCACTACACTAGAGTAGACAGCAGTAACCACTACACTAGGGCAGAAATCAGTGATCACTACACTAGGGCAGACAGCAGTAACCACCACACTAGGGCAGACAGCAGTAACCACTACACTAGGGCAGACAGCAGTAACCACTACACTAGGGTAGACAGCAGTAACCACTACACTAGGGCAGACAGCAGTAACCACTACACTAGGGTAGACAGCAGTAACCACTACACTAGGCACTAGGGTAGACAGCAGTAACCACTACACTAGGGTATACAGCAGTAACCACTACACTAGGGTAGACAGCAGTAACCACTACACTAGGGTAGACAGCAGTAACCACTACACTAGAGCAGACAGCAGTAACCACTACACTTGGGTAGACAGCAGTAACCACTACACTAGGCACTAGGGTAGACAGCAGTAACCACTACACTAGAGCAGACAGCAGTAACCACTACACTAGAGCAGACAGCAGTAACCAATACACTAGGGCAGAAATCAATAATCACTACACTAGGGCAGACAGCAGTAACCACCACACTAGGGCAGACAGCAGTAACCACTACACTAGGGCAGACAGCAGTAACCACTACACTAGGGTAGACAGCAGTAACCACTACACTAGGGCAGACAGCAGTAACCACTACACTAGGGTAGACAGCAGTAACCACTACACTAGGCACTAGGGTAGACAGCAGTAACCACTACACTAGGGTAGACAGCAGTAACCACTACACTAGTGTAGACAGCAGTAACCACTACACTAGGGTAGACAGCAGTAACCACAACACTAGGGCAGACAGCAGTAGCCACTACACTAGAGCAGACAGCAGTAACCACTACACTAGGGTAGACAGCAGTAACCACTACACTAGGGTATATAGCAGTAACCACTACACTAGAGCAGACAGCAGTAACCACTACACTAGAGTAGACAGCAGTAACCACTACACTAGGGCAGAAATCAGTGATCACTACACTAGGGCAGACAGCAGTAACCACCACACTAGGGCAGACAGCAGTAACCACTACACTAGGGCAGACAGCAGTAACCACTACACTAGGGTAGACAGCAGTAACCACTACACTAGGGCAGACAGCAGTAACCACTACACTAGGGTAGACAGCAGTAACCACTACACTAGGCACTAGGGTAGACAGCAGTAACCACTACACTAGGGTATACAGCAGTAACCACTACACTAGGGTAGACAGCAGTAACCACTACACTAGGGTAGACAGCAGTAACCACTACACTAGAGCAGACAGCAGTAACCACTACACTTGGGTAGACAGCAGTAACCACTACACTAGGCACTAGGGTAGACAGCAGTAACCACTACACTAGAGCAGACAGCAGTAACCACTACACTAGAGCAGACAGCAGTAACCAATACACTAGGGCAGAAATCAATAATCACTACACTAGGGCAGACAGCAGTAACCACCACACTAGGGCAGACAGCAGTAACCACTACACTAGGGCAGACAGCAGTAACCACTACACTAGGGTAGACAGCAGTAACCACTACACTAGGGCAGACAGCAGTAACCACTACACTAGGGTAGACAGCAGTAACCACTACACTAGGCACTAGGGTAGACAGCAGTAACCACTACACTAGGGTAGACAGCAGTAACCACTACACTAGTGTAGACAGCAGTAACCACTACACTAGGGTAGACAGCAGTAACCACAACACTAGGGCAGACAGCAGTAGCCACTACACTAGAGCAGACAGCAGTAACCACTACACTAGGGTAGACAGCAGTAACCACTACACTAGGGTATATAGCAGTAACCACTACACTAGAGCAGACAGCAGTAACCACTACACTAGAGTAGACAGCAGTAACCACTACACTAGGGCAGAAATCAGTGATCACTACACTAGGGCAGACAGCAGTAACCACCACACTAGGGCAGACAGCAGTAACCACTACACTAGGGCAGACAGCAGTAACCACTACACTAGGGTAGACAGCAGTAACCACTACACTAGGGCAGACAGCAGTAACCACTACACTAGGGTAGACAGCAGTAACCACTACACTAGGCACTAGGGTAGACAGCAGTAACCACTACACTAGGGTAGACAGCAGTAACCACTACACTAGTGTAGACAGCAGTAACCACTACACTAGGGTAGACAGCAGTAACCACTACACTAGGGCAGACAGCAAGCAACCACTACACTAGGGCAGACAGCAGTAACCACTACACTAGGGCAGACAGCAGTTACCACTACACTAGTGTAGACAGCTGTAACCATTACACTAGGGTAGATAGCAGTAACCACTACACTAGAGCAGACAGCAGTAACCACTACACTAGAGCAGACAGCAGTAACCACTACACTAGGGCAGACAGCAGTTACCACCACAGTAGGGCAGACAGCAGTAACCACTACACTAGGGCAGACAGCAGTAACCACTACACTAGGGTAGACAGCAGTAACCACTACACTAGGGCAGACAGCAGTAACCACTACACTAGGGCAGACAGCAGTAACCACTACACTAGGGTAGACAGCAGTAACCACTACACTAGGGCAGACACCAGTAACCACTACACTAGTGTAGACAGCAGTAACCACTACACTAGGCACTAGGGCAGACAGCAGTAATCACTACACTAGGGCAGACAGCAGTAACCACTACACTAGGGTAGACTGCAGTAACCACTACACTAGGGCAGACAGCAGTAACCACTACACTAGGGTAGACAGCAGTAACCACTACACTAGGGTAGACAGCAGTAACCACTACACTAGGGCAGACAGCAGTAACCACTACACTAGGGTAGACAGCAGTAACCACTACACTAGGGTAGACAGCAGTAACCACTACACTAGGGTATACAGCAGTAACCACTACACTAGGGTAGACAGCAGTAACCACTACACTAGGGTAGACAGCAGTAACCACTACACTAGAGCAGACAGCAGTAACCACTACACTTGGGTAGACAGCAGTTACCACTACACCAGGGTAGACAGCAGTAACCACTACACTAGGGTAGACAGCAGTAACCACTACACTAGGGCAGACACCAGTAACCACTACACTAGAGCAGACAGCAGTAACCACTACACTAGTGTAGACAGCAGTAACCAAAACACTAGGGTAGATAGCAGTAACCACTACACTAGGGTAGACAGCAGTAACCACTACACTAGGGTAGACAGCAGTAACCACTACACTAGAGCAGACAGCAGTAACCACTATACTAGGGTAGACAGCAGTAACCACTACACTAGGGTAGACAGCAGTAACCACTACACTAGGGCAGACAGCAGTAACCACTACACTAGGGCAGACAGCAGTAACCACTACACTAGGGTAGACAGCAGTAACCACTACACTAGGGCAGACACCAGTAACAACTACACTAGAGCAGACACCAGTAACCACTACACTAGTGTAGACAGCAGTAACCACTACACTAGGCACTAGGGCAGACAGCAGTAATCACTACACTAGGGCAGACAGCAGTAACCACTACACTAGGGTAGACTGCAGTATCCACTACACTAGGGCAGACAGCAGTAACCACTACACTAGGGTAGACAGCAGTAACCACAACACTAGGGTAGACAGCAGTAACCACTACACTAGGGCAGACACCAGTAACCACTACACTAGAGCAGACAGCAGTAACCACTACACTAGTGTAGACAGCAGTAACCAAAACACTAGGGTAGATAGCAGGAACCACTACACTAGGGTAGACAGCAGTAACCACTACACTAGGGTAGACAGCAGTAACCACTACACTAGAGCAGACAGCAGTAACCACTATACTTGGGTAGACAGCAGTAACCACTACACTAGGGTAGACAGCAGTAACCACTACACTAGGCACTAGGGTAGACAGCAGTAATCACTACACTAGGGCAGACAGCAGTAACCACTACACTAGGGCAGACAGCAGTAACCACTTCACTAGGGCAGACAGCAGTAACCACTACACTAGTGTAGACAACAGTAATCACTACACTAGAGCAGACAGCAGTAACCATTACACTAGGGTAGACAGCAGTAACCACTACACTAGGGTAGACTGCAGCAACCACTACACTAGAGCAGACAGCAGTAACCACTACACTAGGGTAGACAGCAGTAACCACTACACTAGGGTAGATAGCAGTAACCACTACATTAGAGCAGACAGCAGTAACCACTACACTAGAGCAGACAGCAGTAACCACTACACTAGGGCAGACAGCAGTAACCACCACAGTAGGGCAGACAGCAGTAACCACTACACTAGGGCAGACAGCAGTAACCACTACACTAGGGTAGACAGCAGTAACCACTACACTAGTGTAGACAGCAGTAACCAAAACACTAGGGTAGATAGCAGTAACCACTACACTAGGGTAGACAGCAGTAACCACTACACTAGGGTAGACAGCAGTAACCACTACACTAGAGCAGACAGCAGTAACCACTATACTAGGGTAGACAGCAGTAACCACTACACTAGGGTAGACAGCAGTAACCACTACACTAGGCACTAGGGCAGACAGCAGTAATCACTACACTAGGGCAGACAGCAGTAACCACTACACTAGGGCAGACAGCAGTAACCACTTCACTAGGGCAGACAGCAGTAACCACTACACTAGTGTAGACAGCAGTAATCACTACACTAGAGCAGACAGCAGTAACCATTACACTAGGGTAGACAGCAGTAACCACTACACTAGGGTAGACTGCAGTAACCACTACACTAGAGCAGACAGCAGTAACCACTACACTAGGGTAGACAGCAGTAACCACTACACTAGGGTAGATAGCAGTAACCACTACACTAGAGCAGACAGCAGTAACCACTACACTAGGGTAGACAGCAGTAACCACTACACTAGGCACTAGGGTAGACAGCAGTAACCACTACACTAGGGTAGACAGCAGTAACCACTACACTAGGGTAGACAGCAGTAACCACTACACTAGGGTAGACAGCAGTAACCACTACACTAGGGCAGACAGCAGTAACCACTACACTAGGGTAGACAGCAGTAACCACTACACTAGGGTAGACAGCAGTAACCACTACACTAGTGTAGACAGCAGTTACCACTACACCAGGGTAGACAGCAGTAACCACAACACTAGGGTAGACAGCAGTAACCACTACACTAGGGCAGACACCAGTAACCACTACACTAGAGCAGACAGCAGTTACCACTACACTAGTGTAGACAGCAGTAACCAAAACACTAGGGTAGATAGCAGTAACCACTACACTAGGGTAGACAGCAGTAACCACTACACTAGGGTAGACAGCAGTAACCACTACACTAGAGCAGACAGCAGTAACCACTATACTAGGGTAGACAGCAGTAACCACTACACTAGGGTAGACAGCAGTGACCACTACACTAGGCACTAGGGCAGACAGCAGTAATCACTACACTAGGGCAGACAGCAGTAACCACTACACTAGGGCAGACAGCAGTAACCACTTCACTAGGGCAGACAGCAGTAACCACTACACTAGTGTAGACAGCAGTAATCACTACACTAGAGCAGACAGCAGTAACCATTACACTAGGGTAGACAGCAGTAACCACTACACTAGGGTAGACTGCAGTAACCACTACACTAGGGTAGATAGCAGTAACCAGTACACTAGAGCAGACAGCAGTAACCACTACACTAGAGCAGACAGCAGTAACCACTACACTAGGGCAGACAGCAGTAACCACCACACTAGGGCAGACAGCAGTAACCACTACACTAGGGCAGACAGCAGTAACCACTACACTAGGGTAGACAGCAGTAACCACTACACTAGTGTAGATAGCAGTAACCACTACACTAGAGCAGACAGCAGTAACCACTACACTAGAGCAGACAGCAGTAACCACTACACTAGGGCAGACAGCAGTAACCACTACACTAGGGTAGACTGCAGTAACCACTACACTAGGGCAGACAGCAGTAACCACTACACTAGGGTAGACAGCAGTAACCACTACACTAGGGTAGACAGCAGTAACCACTACACTAGGCTAGACAGCAGTAACCACTACACTAGGGCAGACAGCAGTAACCACTACACTAGGGTAGACAGCAGTAACCACTACACTAGGGTAGACAGCAGTAACCACTACACTAGGGTATACAGCAGTAACCACTACACTAGGGTAGACAGCAGTAACCACTACACTAGGGTAGACAGCAGTAACCACTACACTAGAGCAGACAGCAGTAACCACTACACTTGGGTAGACAGCAGTTACCACTACACCAGGGTAGACAGCAGTAACCACTACACTAGGGTAGACAGCAGTAACCACTACACTAGGGCAGACACCAGTAACCACTACACTAGAGCAGACAGCAGTAACCACTACACTAGTGTAGACAGCAGTAACCAAAACACTAGGGTAGATAGCAGTAACCACTACACTAGGGTAGACAGCAGTAACCACTACACTAGGGTAGACAGCAGTAACCACTACACTAGAGCAGACAGCAGTAACCACTATACTAGGGTAGACAGCAGTAACCACTACACTAGGGTAGACAGCAGTAACCACTACACTAGGGCAGACAGCAGTAACCACTACACTAGGGCAGACAGCAGTAACCACTACACTAGGGTAGACAGCAGTAACCACTACACTAGGGCAGACACCAGTAACAACTACACTAGAGCAGACACCAGTAACCACTACACTAGTGTAGACAGCAGTAACCACTACACTAGGGCAGACAGCAGTAACCACTACACTAGGGTAGACAGCAGTAACCACTACACTAGGGTAGACAGCAGTAACCACTACACTAGGGTATACAGCAGTAACCACTACACTAGGGTAGACAGCAGTAACCACTACACTAGGGTAGACAGCAGTAACCACTACACTAGAGCAGACAGCAGTAACCACTACACTTGGGTAGACAGCAGTTACCACTACACCAGGGTAGACAGCAGTAACCACTACACTAGGGTAGACAGCAGTAACCACTACACTAGGGCAGACACCAGTAACCACTACACTAGAGCAGACAGCAGTAACCACTACACTAGTGTAGACAGCAGTAACCAAAACACTAGGGTAGATAGCAGTAACCACTACACTAGGGTAGACAGCAGTAACCACTACACTAGGGTAGACAGCAGTAACCACTACACTAGAGCAGACAGCAGTAACCACTATACTAGGGTAGACAGCAGTAACCACTACACTAGGGTAGACAGCAGTAACCACTACACTAGGGCAGACAGCAGTAACCACTACACTAGGGCAGACAGCAGTAACCACTACACTAGGGTAGACAGCAGTAACCACTACACTAGGGCAGACACCAGTAACAACTACACTAGAGCAGACACCAGTAACCACTACACTAGTGTAGACAGCAGTAACCACTACACTAGGCACTAGGGCAGACAGCAGTAATCACTACACTAGGGCAGACAGCAGTAACCACTACACTAGGGTAGACTGCAGTATCCACTACACTAGGGCAGACAGCAGTAACCACTACACTAGGGTAGACAGCAGTAACCACAACACTAGGGTAGACAGCAGTAACCACTACACTAGGGCAGACACCAGTAACCACTACACTAGAGCAGACAGCAGTAACCACTACACTAGTGTAGACAGCAGTAACCAAAACACTAGGGTAGATAGCAGGAACCACTACACTAGGGTAGACAGCAGTAACCACTACACTAGGGTAGACAGCAGTAACCACTACACTAGAGCAGACAGCAGTAACCACTATACTAGGGTAGACAGCAGTAACCACTACACTAGGGTAGACAGCAGTAACCACTACACTAGGCACTAGGGTAGACAGCAGTAATCACTACACTAGGGCAGACAGCAGTAACCACTACACTAGGGCAGACAGCAGTAACCACTTCACTAGGGCAGACAGCAGTAACCACTACACTAGTGTAGACAGCAGTAATCACTACACTAGAGCAGACAGCAGTAACCATTACACTAGGGTAGACAGCAGTAACCACTACACTAGGGTAGACTGCAGTAACCACTACACTAGGGTAGATAGCAGTAACCACTACACTAGAGCAGACAGCAGTAACCACTACACTAGAGCAGACAGCAGTAACCACTACACTAGGGCAGACAGCAGTAACCACCACACTAGGGCAGACAGCAGTAACCACTACACTAGGGCAGACAGCAGTAACCACTACACTAGGGTAGACAGCAGTAACCACTACACTAGGGTAGATAGCAGTAACCACTACACTAGAGCAGACAGCAGTAACCACTACACTAGAGCAGACAGCAGTAACCACTACACTAGGGCAGACAGCAGTAACCACTACACTAGGGTAGACAGCAGTAACCACTACACTAGGGCAGACAGCAGTAACCACTACACTAGGGTAGACAGCAGTAACCACTACACTAGGGTAGACAGCAGTAACCACTACACTAGGGCAGACAGCAGTAACCACTACACTAGGGTAGACAGCAGTAACCACTACACTAGGGTAGACAGCAGTAACCACTACACTAGGGTAGACAGCAGTAACCACTACACTAGGGTAGACAGCAGTAACCACTACACTAGGGTAGACAGCAGTAACCACTACACTAGAGCAGACAGCAGTAACCACTACACTTGGGTAGACAGCAGTTACCACTACACCAGGGTAGACAGCAGTAACCACTACACTAGGGTAGACAGCAGTAACCACTACACTAGGGCAGACAGCAGTAACCACTACACTAGAGCAGACAGCAGTAACCACTACACTAGTGTAGACAGCAGTAACCACTACACTAGGGTAGATAGCAGTAACCACTACACTAGGGTAGACAGCAGTAACCACTACACTAGGGTAGACAGCAGTAACCACTACACTAGAACAGACAGCAGTAACCACTATACTAGGGTAGACAGCAGTAACCACTACACTAGGGTAGACAGCAGTAACCACTACACTAGGGCAGACAGCAGTAACCACTACACTAGGGCAGACAGCAGTAACCACTACACTAGGGTAGACAGCAGTAACCACTACACTAGGGCAGACAGCAGTAACCACTACACTAGAGCAGACAGCAGTAACCACTACACTAGGGTAGACAGCAGTAACCACTACACTAGGGCAGACAGCAGTAACCACTACACTAGGGTAGACAGCAGTAACCACTACACTAGGGTAGACAGCAGTAACCACTACACTAGGGTATACAGCAGTAACCACTACACTAGGGTAGACAGCAGTAACCACTACACTAGGGTAGACAGCAGTAACCACTACACTAGAGCAGACAGCAGTAACCACTACACTTGGGTAGACAGCAGTTACCACTACACCAGGGTAGACAGCAGTAACCACTACACTAGGGTAGACAGCAGTAACCACTACACTAGGGCAGACACCAGTAACCACTACACTAGAGCAGACAGCAGTAACCACTACACTAGTGTAGACAGCAGTAACCAAAACACTAGGGTAGATAGCAGTAACCACTACACTAGGGTAGACAGCAGTAACCACTACACTAGGGTAGACAGCAGTAACCACTACACTAGAGCAGACAGCAGTAACCACTATACTAGGGTAGACAGCAGTAACCACTACACTAGGGTAGACAGCAGTAACCACTACACTAGGGCAGACAGCAGTAACCACTACACTAGGGCAGACAGCAGTAACCACTACACTAGGGTAGACAGCAGTAACCACTACACTAGGGCAGACACCAGTAACAACTACACTAGAGCAGACACCAGTAACCACTACACTAGTGTAGACAGCAGTAACCACTACACTAGGCACTAGGGCAGACAGCAGTAATCACTACACTAGGGCAGACAGCAGTAACCACTACACTAGGGTAGACTGCAGTATCCACTACACTAGGGCAGACAGCAGTAACCACTACACTAGGGTAGACAGCAGTAACCACAACACTAGGGTAGACAGCAGTAACCACTACACTAGGGCAGACACCAGTAACCACTACACTAGAGCAGACAGCAGTAACCACTACACTAGTGTAGACAGCAGTAACCAAAACACTAGGGTAGATAGCAGGAACCACTACACTAGGGTAGACAGCAGTAACCACTACACTAGGGTAGACAGCAGTAACCACTACACTAGAGCAGACAGCAGTAACCACCATACTAGGGTAGACAGCAGTAACCACTACACTAGGGTAGACAGCAGTAACCACTACACTAGGCACTAGGGTAGACAGCAGTAATCACTACACTAGGGCAGACAGCAGTAACCACTACACTAGGGCAGACAGCAGTAACCACTTCACTAGGGCAGACAGCAGTAACCACTACACTAGTGTAGACAACAGTAATCACTACACTAGAGCAGACAGCAGTAACCATTACACTAGGGTAGACAGCAGTAACCACTACACTAGGGTAGACTGCAGCAACCACTACACGAGAGCAGACAGCAGTTACCACTACACTAGGGTAGACAGCAGTAACCACTACATTAGAGCAGACAGCAGTAACCACTACACTAGAGCAGACAGCAGTAACCACTACACTAGGGCAGACAGCAGTAACCACCACAGTAGGGCAGACAGCAGTAACCAGTACACTAGGGCAGACAGCAGTAACCACTACACTAGGGTAGACAGCAGTAACCACTAAAATAGTGTAGACAGCAGTAACCAAAACACTAGGGTAGATAGCAGTAACCACTACACTAGGGTAGACAGCAGTAACCACTACACTAGGGTAGACAGCAGTAACCACTACACTAGAGCAGACAGCAGTAACCACTATACTAGGGTAGACAGCAGTAACCACTACACTAGGGTAGACAGCAGTAACCACTACACTAGACACTAGGGCAGACAGCAGTAATCACTACACTAGGGCAGACAGCAGTAACCACTACACTAGGGCAGACAGCAGTAACCACTTCACTAGGGCAGACAGCAGTAACCACTACACTAGTGTAGACAGCAGTAATCACTACACTAGAGCAGACAGCAGCAACCATTACACTAGGGTAGACAGCAGTAACCACTACACTAGGGTAGACTGCAGTAACCACTACACTAGAGCAGACAGCAGTAACCACTACACTAGGGTAGACAGCAGTAACCACTACACTAGGGTAGATAGCAGTAACCACTACACTAGAGCAGACAGCAGTAACCACTACACTAGGGTAGACAGCAGTAACCACTACACTAGGCACTAGGGTAGACAGCAGTAACCACTACACTAGGGTAGACAGCAGTAACCACTACACTAGGGTAGACAGCAGTAACCACTACACTAGGGCAGACAGCAGTAACCACTACACTAGGGTAGACAGCAGTAACCACTACACTAGGGTAGACAGCAGTAACCACTACACTAGGGTAGACAGCAGTAACCACTACACTAGTGTAGACAGCAGTAACCAAAACACTAGGGTAGATAGCAGTAACCACTACACTAGGGTAGACAGCAGTAACCACTACACTAGGGTAGACAGCAGTAACCACTACACTAGAGCAGACAGCAGTAACCACTATACTAGGGTAGACAGCAGTAACCACTACACTAGGGTAGACAGCAGTGACCACTACACTAGGCACTAGGGCAGACAGCAGTAATCACTACACTAGGGCAGACAGCAGTAACCACTACACTAGGGCAGACTGCATTAACCACTTCACTAGCGCAGACAGCAGTAACCACTACACTAGTGTAGACAGCAGTAATCACTACACTAGAGCAGACAGCAGTAACCATTACACTAGGGTAGACAGCAGTAACCACTACACTAGGGTAGACTGCAGTAACCACTACACTAGGGTAGATAGCATTAACCACTACACTAGAGCAGACAGCAGTAACCACTACACTAGAGCAGACAGCAGTAACCACTACACTAGGGCAGACAGCAGTAACCACCACACTAGGGCAGACAGCAGTAACCACTACACTAGGGCAGACAGCAGTAACCACTACACTAGGGTAGACAGCAGTAACCACTACACTAGGGTAGATAGCAGTAATCACTACACTAGAGCAGACAGCAGTAACCACTACACTAGAGCAGACAGCAGTAACCACTACACTAGGGCAGACAGCAGTAACCACTACACTAGGGCAGACAGCAGTAACCACCACACTAGGGCAGACAGCAGTAACCACTACACTAGGGCAGACAGCAGTAACCACTACACTAGGTTAGACAGCAGTAACCACTACACTAGGGCAGACAGCAGTAACCACTACACTAGGGCAGACAGCAGTAACCACTACACTAGGGTAGACAGCAGTAACCAAAACACTAGGGTAGATAGCAGTAACCACTACACTAGGGTAGACAGCAGTAACCACTACACTAGGGTAGACAGCAGTAACCACTGCACTAGAGCAGACAGCAGTAACCACTACACTAGGGTAGACAGCAGTGACCACTACACTAGGCACTAGGGCAGACAGCAGTAATCACTACACTAGGGCAGACAGCAGTAACCACTACACTAGGGCAGACAGCAGTAACCACTTCACTAGGGCAGACAGCAGTAACCACTACACTAGTGTAGACAGCAGTAATCACTACACTAGAGCAGACAGCAGTAACCATTACACTAGGGTAGACAGCAGTAACCACTACACTAGGGTAGACTGCAGTAACCACTACACTAGGGTAGATAGCAGTAACCACTACACTAGAGCAGACAGCAGTAACCACTACACTAGAGCAGACAGCAGTAACCACTACACTAGGGCAGACAGCAGTAACCACCACACTAGGGCAGACAGCAGTAACCACTACACTAGGGCAGACAGCAGTAACCACTACACTAGGGTAGACAGCAGTAACCACTACACTAGGGTAGATAGCAGTAATCACTACACTAGAGCAGACAGCAGTAACCACTACACTAGAGCAGACAGCAGTAACCACTACACTAGGGCAGACAGCAGTAACCACTACACTAGGGCAGACAGCAGTAACCACCACACTAGGGCAGACAGCAGTAACCACTACACTAGGGCAGACAGCAGTAACCACTACACTAGGTTAGACAGCAGTAACCACTACACTAGGGCAGACAGCAGTAACCACTACACTAGGGCAGACAGCAGTAACCACTACACTAGGGTAGACAGCAGTAACCAAAACACTAGGGTAGATAGCAGTAACCACTACACTAGGGTAGACAGCAGTAACCACTACACTAGGGTAGACAGCAGTAACCACTGCACTAGAGCAGACAGCAGTAACCACTATACTAGGGTAGACAGCAGTAACCACTACACTAGGGTAGACAGCAGTGACCACTACACTAGGCACTAGGGCAGACAGCAGTAATCACTACACTAGGGCAGACAGCAGTAACCACTACACTAGGGCAGACAGCAGTAACCACTTCACTAGGGCAGACAGCAGTAACCACTACACTAGTGTAGACAGCAGTAATCACTACACTAGAGCAGACAGCAGTATCATTACACTAGGGTAGACAGCAGTAACCACTACACTAGGGTAGACTGCAGTAACCACTACACTAGGGTAGATAGCAGTAACCACTACACTAGAGCAGACAGCAGTAACCACTACACTAGTGTAGACAGCAGTAACCAAAACACTAGGGTAGATAGCAGGAACCACTACACTAGGGTAGACAGCAGTAACCACTACACTAGGGTAGACAGCAGTAACCACTATACTAGAGCAGACAGCAGTAACCACTATACTAGGGTAGACAGCAGTAACCACTACACTAGGGTAGACAGCAGTAACCACTACACTAGGCACTAGGGTAGACAGCAGTAATCACTACACTAGGGCAGACAGCAGTAACCACTACACTAGGGCAGACAGCAGTAACCACTTCACTAGGGCAGACAGCAGTAACCACTACACTAGTGTAGACAGCAGTAATCACTACACTAGAGCAGACAGCAGTAACCATTACACTAGGGTAGACAGCAGTAACCACTACACTAGGGTAGACTGCAGTAACCACTACACTAGGGTAGATAGCAGTAACCACTACACTAGAGCAGACAGCAGTAACCACTACACTAGAGCAGACAGCAGTAACCACTACACTAGGGCAGACAGCAGTAACCACCACACTAGGGCAGACAGCAGTAACCACTACACTAGGGCAGACAGCAGTAACCACTACACTAGGGTAGACAGCAGTAACCACTACACTAGGGTAGATAGCAGTAATCACTACACTAGAGCAGACAGCAGTAACCACTACACTAGAGCAGACAGCAGTAACCACTACACTAGGGCAGACAGCAGTAACCACTACACTAGGGCAGACAGCAGTAACCACCACACTAGGGCAGACAGCAGTAACCACTACACTAGGGCAGACAGCAGTAACCACTACACTAGGTTAGACAGCAGTAACCACTACACTAGGGCAGACAGCAGTAACCACTACACTAGGGCAGACAGCAGTAACCACTACACTAGGGTAGACAGCAGTAACCAAAACACTAGGGTAGATAGCAGTAACCACTACACTAGGGTAGACAGCAGTAACCACTACACTAGGGTAGACAGCAGTAACCACTGCACTAGAGCAGACAGCAGTAACCACTATACTAGGGTAGACAGCAGTAACCACTACACTAGGGTAGACAGCAGTGACCACTACACTAGGCACTAGGGCAGACAGCAGTAATCACTACACTAGGGCAGACAGCAGTAACCACTACACTAGGGCAGACAGCAGTAACCACTTCACTAGGCCAGACAGCAGTAACCACTACACTAGTGTAGACAGCAGTAATCACTACACTAGAGCAGACAGCAGTATCATTACACTAGGGTAGACAGCAGTAACCACTACACTAGGGTAGACTGCAGTAACCACTACACTAGGGTAGATAGCAGTAACCACTACACTAGAGCAGACAGCAGTAACCACTACACTAGTGTAGACAGCAGTAACCAAAACACTAGGGTAGATAGCAGGAACCACTACACTAGGGTAGACAGCAGTAACCACTACACTAGGGTAGACAGCAGTAACCACTATACTAGAGCAGACAGCAGTAACCACTATACTAGGGTAGACAGCAGTAACCACTACACTAGGGTAGACAGCAGTAACCACTACACTAGGGTAGACAGCAGTAACCACTATACTAGAGCAGACAGCAGTAACCACTATACTAGGGTAGACAGCAGTAACCACTACACTAGGGTAGACAGCAGTAACCACTACACTAGGCACTAGGGTAGACAGCAGTAATCACTACACTAGGGCAGACGGCAGTAACCACTACACTAGGGCAGACAGCAGTAACCACTTCACTAGGGCAGACAGCAGTAACCACTACACTAGTGTAGACAGCAGTAATCACTACACTAGAGCAGACAGCAGTAACCATTACACTAGGGTAGACAGCAGTAACCACTACACTAGGGTAGACTGCAGTAACCACTACACTAGGGTAGATAGCAGTAACCACTACACTAGAGCAGACAGCAGTAACCACTACACTAGAGCAGACAGCAGTAACCACTACACTAGGGCAGACAGCAGTAACCACCACACTAGGGCAGACAGCAGTAACCACTACACTAGGGCAGACAGCAGTAACCACTACACTAGGGTAGACAGCAGTAACCACTACACTAGGGTAGATAGCAGTAATCACTACACTAGAGCAGACAGCAGTAACCACTACACTAGAGCAGACAGCAGTAACCACTACACTAGGGCAGACAGCAGTAACCACTACACTAGGGCAGACAGCAGTAACCACCACACTAGGGCAGACAGCAGTAACCACTACACTAGGGCAGACAGCAGTAACCACTACACTAGGTTAGACAGCAGTAACCACTACACTAGGGCAGACAGCAGTAACACTACACTAGGGCAGACAGCAGTAACCACTACACTAGGGTAGACAGCAGTAACCAAAACACTAGGGTAGATAGCAGTAACCACTACACTAGGGTAGACAGCAGTAACCACTACACTAGGGTAGACAGCAGTAACCACTGCACTAGAGCAGACAGCAGTAACCACTATACTAGGGTAGACAGCAGTAACCACTACACTAGGGTAGACAGCAGTGACCACTACACTAGGCACTAGGGCAGACAGCAGTAATCACTACACTAGGGCAGACAGCAGTAACCACTACACTAGGGCAGACAGCAGTAACCACTTCACTAGGCCAGACAGCAGTAACCACTACACTAGTGTAGACAGCAGTAATCACTACACTAGAGCAGACAGCAGTATCATTACACTAGGGTAGACAGCAGTAACCACTACACTAGGGTAGACTGCAGTAACCACTACACTAGGGTAGATAGCAGTAACCACTACACTAGAGCAGACAGCAGTAACCACTACACTAGTGTAGACAGCAGTAACCAAAACACTAGGGTAGATAGCAGGAACCACTACACTAGGGTAGACAGCAGTAACCACTACACTAGGGTAGACAGCAGTAACCACTATACTAGAGCAGACAGCAGTAACCACTATACTAGGGTAGACAGCAGTAACCACTACACTAGGGTAGACAGCAGTAACCACTACACTAGGCACTAGGGTAGACAGCAGTAATCACTACACTAGGGCAGACAGCAGTAACAACTACACTAGGGCAGACAGCAGTAACCACTTCACTAGGGCAGACAGCAGTAACCACTACACTAGTGTAGACAACAGTAACCACTACACTAGAGCAGACAGCAGTAACCACTACACTAGGGTAGACAGCAGTAACCACTACACTAGGGTAGATAGCAGTAACCACTACACTAGAGCAGACAGCAGTAACCACTACACTAGAGCAGACAGCAGTAACCACTACACTAGGGCAGACAGCAGTAACCACCACAGTAGGGCAGACAGCAGTAACCACTACACTAGGGCAGACAGCAGTAACCACTACACTAGGGTAGACAGCAGTAACCACTACACTAGGGCAGACAGCAGTAACCACTACACTAGGGCAGACAGCAGTAACCACTACACTAGGGTAGACAGCAGTAACCACTACACTAGGGCAGACAGCAGTAACCATTACACTAGGGTAGACAGCAGTAACCACTACACTAGGGTAGACAGCAGTAACCACTACACTAGGGTAGACAGCAGTAACCACTACACTAGGGTAGACAGCAGTAACCACTACACTAGGGCAGACAGCAGTAACCACTACACTAGGGTAGACAGCAGTAACCACTACACTAGGGTAGACAGCAGTAACCACTACACTAGTGTAGACAGCAGTTACCACTACACCAGGGTAGACAGCAGTAACCACAACACTAGGGTAGACAGCAGTAACCACTACACTAGGGCAGACACCAGTAACCACTACACTAGAGCAGACAGCAGTAACCACTACACTAGTGTAGACAGCAGTAACCAAAACACTAGGGTAGATAGCAGTAACCACTACACTAGGGTAGACAGCAGTAACCACTACACTAGGGTAGACAGCAGTAACCACTACACTAGAGCAGACAGCAGTAACCACTATACTAGGGTAGACAGCAGTAACCACTACACTAGGGTAGACAGCAGTGACCACTACACTAGGCACTAGGGCAAACAGCAGTAATCACTACACTAGGGCAGACAGCAGTAACCACTACACTAGGGCAGACAGCAGTAACCACTACACTAGGGTAGACAGCAGTAACCACTACACTAGGGTAGATAGCAGTAACCACTACACTAGAGCAGACAGCAGTAACCACTACACTAGAGCAGACCGCAGTAACCACTACACTAGGGCAGACAGCAGTAACCACTACACTAGAGCAGACAGCAGTAACCACTACACTAGAGCAGACAGCAGTAACCACTACACTAGGGCAGACAGCAGTAACCACCACAGTAGGGCAGACAGCAGTAACCACTACACTAGGGCAGACAGCAGTAACCACTACACTAGGGTAGACAGCAGTAACCACTACACTAGGGCAGACAGCAGTAACCACTACACTAGGGCAGACAGCAGTAACCACTACACTAGGGTAGACAGCAGTAACCACTACACTAGGGTAGACAGCAGTAACCACTACACTAGGGTAGACAGCAGTAACCACTACACTAGGGCAGACAGCAGTAACCACTACACTAGGGTAGACAGCAGTAACCACATCACTAGGGTAGACAGCAGTAACCACTACACTAGTGTAGACAGCAGTTACCACTACACCAGGGTAGACAGGAGTAACCACAACACTAGGGTAGACAGCAGTAACCACTACACTAGGGCAGACACCAGTAACCACTACACTAGAGCAGACAGCAGTAACCACTACACTAGTGTAGACAGCAGTAACCAAAACACTAGGGTAGATAGCAGTAACCACTACACTAGGGTAGACAGCAGTAACCACTACACTAGGGTAGACAGCAGTAACCACTGCACTAGAGCAGACAGCAGTAACCACTATACTAGGGTAGACAGCAGTAACCACTACACTAGGGTAGACAGCAGTGACCACTACACTAGGCACTAGGGCAGACAGCAGTAATCACTACACTAGGGCAGACAGCAGTAACCACTACACTAGGGCAGACAGCAGTAACCACTTCACTAGGGCAGACAGCAGTAACCACTACACTAGTGTAGACAGCAGTAATCACTACACTAGAGCAGACAGCAGTATCATTACACTAGGGTAGACAGCAGTAACCACTACACTAGGGTAGACTGCAGTAACCACTACACTAGGGTAGATAGCAGTAACCACTACACTAGAGCAGACAGCAGTAACCACTACACTAGAGCAGACAGCAGTAACCACTACACTAGGGCAGACAGCAGTAACCACTACACTAGGGCAGACAGCAGTAACCACCACACTAGGGCAGACAGCAGTAACCACTACACTAGGGCAGACAGCAGTAACCACTACACTAGGTTAGACAGCAGTAACCACTACACTAGGGCAGACAGCAGTAACCACTACACTAGGGCAGACAGCAGTAACCACTACACTAGGGTAGACAGCAGTAACCACTACACTAGGGCAGACACCAGTAACAACTACACTAGAGCAGACACCAGTAACCACTACACTAGTGTAGACAGCAGTAACCACTACACTAGGCACTAGGGCAGACAGCAGTAATCACTACACTATGGCAGACAGCAGTAACCACTACACTAGGGTAGACTGCAGTATCCAATACACTAGGGCAGACAGCAGTAACCACTACACTAGGGTAGACAGCAGTAACCACAACACTAGGGTAGACAGCAGTAACCACTACACTAGGGCAGACACCAGTAACCACTACACTAGTGCAGACAGCAGTAACCACTACACTAGTGTAGACAGCAGTAACCAAAACACTAGGGTAGATAGCAGGAACCACTACACTAGGGTAGACAGCAGTAACCACTACACTAGGGTAGACAGCAGTAACCACTACACTAGAGCAGACAGCAGTAACCACTATACTAGGGTAGACAGCAGTAACCACTACACTAGGGTAGACAGCAGTAACCACTACACTAGGCACTAGGGTAGACAGCAGTAATCACTACACTAGGGCAGACAGCAGTAACCACTACACTAGGGCAGACAGCAGTAACCACTTCACTAGGGCAGACAGCAGTAACCACTACACTAGTGTAGACAACAGTAACCACTACACTAGAGCAGACAGCAGTAACCACTACACTAGGGTAGACTGCAGTAACCACTACACTAGGGTAGATAGCAGTAACCACTACACTAGAGCAGACAGCAGTAACCACTACACTAGAGCAGACATCAGTAACCGCTACACTAGGGCAGACAGCAGTAACCACCACAGTAGGGCAGACAGCAGTAACCACTACACTAGGGCAGACAGCAGTAACCACTACACTAGGGTAGACAGCAGTAACCACTACACTAGGGCAGACAGCAGTAACCACTACACTAGGGCAGACAGCAGTAACCACTACACTAGGGTAGACAGCAGTAACCACTACACTAGGGCAGACAGCAGTAACCACTACACTAGTGTAGACAGCAGTAATCACTACACTAGAGCAGACAGCAGTAACCATTACACTAGGGTAGACAGCAGTAACCACTACACTAGGGTAGACTGCAGTAACCACTACACTAGGGTAGATAGCAGTAACCACTACACTAGAGCAGACAGCAGTAACCACTACACTAGAGCAGACAGCAGTAACCACTACACTAGGGCAGACAGCAGTAACCACCACACTAGGGCAGACAGCAGTAACCACTACACTAGGGCAGACAGCAGTAACCACTACACTAGGGTAGACAGCAGTAACCACTACACTAGGGTAGATAGCAGTAATCACTACACTAGAGCAGACAGCAGTAACCACTACACTAGAGCAGACAGCAGTAACCACTACACTAGGGCAGACAGCAGTAACCACTACACTAGGGCAGACAGCAGTAACCACCACACTAGGGCAGACAGCAGTAACCACTACACTAGGGCAGACAGCAGTAACCACTACACTAGGTTAGACAGCAGTAACCACTACACTAGGGCAGACAGCAGTAACCACTACACTAGGGCAGACAGCAGTAACCACTACACTAGGGTAGACAGCAGTAACCAAAACACTAGGGTAGATAGCAGTAACCACTACACTAGGGTAGACAGCAGTAACCACTACACTAGGGTAGACAGCAGTAACCACTGCACTAGAGCAGACAGCAGTAACCACTATACTAGGGTAGACAGCAGTAACCACTACACTAGGGTAGACAGCAGTGACCACTACACTAGGCACTAGGGCAGACAGCAGTAATCACTACACTAGGGCAGACAGCAGTAACCACTACACTAGGGCAGACAGCAGTAACCACTTCACTAGGGCAGACAGCAGTAACCACTACACTAGTGTAGACAGCAGTAATCACTACACTAGAGCAGACAGCAGTATCATTACACTAGGGTAGACAGCAGTAACCACTACACTAGGGTAGACTGCAGTAACCACTACACTAGGGTAGATAGCAGTAACCACTACACTAGAGCAGACAGCAGTAACCACTACACTAGTGTAGACAGCAGTAACCAAAACACTAGGGTAGATAGCAGGAACCACTACACTAGGGTAGACAGCAGTAACCACTACACTAGGGTAGACAGCAGTAACCACTATACTAGAGCAGACAGCAGTAACCACTATACTAGGGTAGACAGCAGTAACCACTACACTAGGGTAGACAGCAGTAACCACTACACTAGGCACTAGGGTAGACAGCAGTAATCACTACACTAGGGCAGACAGCAGTAACCACTACACTAGGGCAGACAGCAGTAACCACTTCACTAGGGCAGACAGCAGTAACCACTACACTAGTGTAGACAGCAGTAATCACTACACTAGAGCAGACAGCAGTAACCATTACACTAGGGTAGACAGCAGTAACCACTACACTAGGGTAGACTGCAGTAACCACTACACTAGGGTAGATAGCAGTAACCACTACACTAGAGCAGACAGCAGTAACCACTACACTAGAGCAGACAGCAGTAACCACTACACTAGGGCAGACAGCAGTAACCACCACACTAGGGCAGACAGCAGTAACCACTACACTAGGGCAGACAGCAGTAACCACTACACTAGGGTAGACAGCAGTAACCACTACACTAGGGTAGATAGCAGTAATCACTACACTAGAGCAGACAGCAGTAACCACTACACTAGAGCAGACAGCAGTAACCACTACACTAGAGCAGACAGCAGTAACCACTACACTAGTGCAGACAGCAGTAACCACCACACTAGGGCAGACAGCAGTAACCACTACACTAGGGCAGACAGCAGTAACCACTACACTAGGTTAGAAAGCAGTAACCACTACACTAGGGCAGACAGCAGTAACCACTACACTAGGGCAGACAGCAGTAACCACTACACTAGGGTAGACAGCAGTAACCAAAACACTAGGGTAGATAGCAGTAACCACTACACTAGGGTAGACAGCAGTAACCACTACACTAGGGTAGACAGCAGTAACCACTGCACTAGAGCAGACAGCAGTAACCACTATACTAGGGTAGACAGCAGTAACCACTACACTAGGGTAGACAGCAGTGACCACTACACTAGGCACTAGGGCAGACAGCAGTAATCACTACACTAGGGCAGACAGCAGTAACCACTACACTAGGGCAGACAGCAGTAACCACTTCACTAGGCCAGACAGCAGTAACCACTACACTAGTGTAGACAGCAGTAATCACTACACTAGAGCAGACAGCAGTATCATTACACTAGGGTAGACAGCAGTAACCACTACACTAGGGTAGACTGCAGTAACCACTACACTAGGGTAGATAGCAGTAACCACTACACTAGAGCAGACAGCAGTAACCACTACACTAGTGTAGACAGCAGTAACCAAAACACTAGGGTAGATAGCAGGAACCACTACACTAGGGTAGACAGCAGTAACCACTACACTAGGGTAGACAGCAGTAACCACTATACTAGAGCAGACAGCAGTAACCAATACACTAGGGTAGACAGCAGGAACCACTACACTAGGGTAGACAGCAGTAACCACTACAATAGGGTAGACAGCAGTAACCACTATACTAGAGCAGACAGCAGTAACCACTATACTAGGGTAGACAGCAGTAACCACTACACTAGGGTAGACAGCAGTAACCACTACACTAGGCACTAGGGTAGACAGCAGTAATCACTACACTAGGGCAGACAGCAGTAACAACTACACTAGGGCAGACAGCAGTAACCACTTCACTAGGGCAGACAGCAGTAACCACTACACTAGTGTAGACAACAGTAACCACTACACTAGAGCAGACAGCAGTAACCACTACACTAGGGTAGACAGCAGTAACCACTACACTAGGGTAGATAGCAGTAACCACTACACTAGAGCAGACAGCAGTAACCACTACACTAGAGCAGACAGCAGTAACCACTACACTAGGGCAGACAGCAGTAACCACCACAGTAGGGCAGACAGCAGTAACCACTACACTAGGGCAGACAGCAGTAACCACTACACTAGGGTAGACAGCAGTAACCACTACACTAGGGCAGACAGCAGTAACCACTACACTAGGGCAGACAGCAGTAACCACTACACTAGGGTAGACAGCAGTAACCACTACACTAGGGCAGACAGCAGTAACCATTACACTAGGGTAGACAGCAGTAACCACTACACTAGGGTAGACAGCAGTAACCACTACACTAGGGTAGACAGCAGTAACCACTACACTAGGGTAGACAGCAGTAACCACTACACTAGGGCAGACAGCAGTAACCACTACACTAGGGTAGACAGCAGTAACCACTACACTAGGGTAGACAGCAGTAACCACTACACTAGTGTAGACAGCAGTTACCACTACACCAGGGTAGACAGCAGTAACCACAACACTAGGGTAGACAGCAGTAACCACTACACTAGGGCAGACACCAGTAACCACTACACTAGAGCAGACAGCAGTAACCACTACACTAGTGTAGACAGCAGTAACCAAAACACTAGGGTAGATAGCAGTAACCACTACACTAGGGTAGACAGCAGTAACCACTACACTAGGGTAGACAGCAGTAACCACTACACTAGAGCAGACAGCAGTAACCACTATACTAGGGTAGACAGCAGTAACCACTACACTAGGGTAGACAGCAGTGACCACTACACTAGGCACTAGGGCAAACAGCAGTAATCACTACACTAGGGCAGACAGCAGTAACCACTACACTAGGGCAGACAGCAGTAACCACTACACTAGGGTAGACAGCAGTAACCACTACACTAGGGCAGACAGCAGTAACCACTACACTAGGGTAGACAGCAGTAACCACTACACTAGGGTAGATAGCAGTAACCACTACACTAGAGCAGACAGCAGTAACCACTACACTAGAGCAGACAGCAGTAACCACTACACTAGGGCAGACAGCAGTAACCACCACACTAGGGCAGACAGCAGTAACCACTACACTAGGGCAGACAGCAGTAACCACTACACTAGGGTAGACAGCAGTAACCACTACACTAGGGCAGACAGCAGTAACCACTACACTAGGGCAGACAGCAGTAACCACTACACTAGGGTAGACAGCAGTAACCACTACACTAGGGCAGACAGCAGTAACCACTACACTAGGGTAGACAGCAGTAACCACTACACTAGGGCAGACAGCAGTAACCACTACACTAGGGCAGACACCAGTAACCACTACACTAGAGCAGACACCAGTAACCACTACACTAGAGCAGACAGCAGTAACCACTACACTAGGGTAGATAGCAGTAACCACTACACTAGGGTAGACAGCAGTAACCACTACACTAGGGTAGACAGCAGTAACCACTGCACTAGAGCAGACAGCAGTAACCACTATACTAGGGTAGACAGCAGTAACCACTACACTAGGGTAGACAGCAGTGACCACTACACTAGGCACTAGGGCAGACAGCAGTAATCACTACACTAGGGCAGACAGCAGTAACCACTACACTAGGGCAGACAGCAGTAACCACTTCACTAGGGCAGACAGCAGTAACCACTACACTAGTGTAGACAGCAGTAATCACTACACTAGAGCAGACAGCAGTATCATTACACTAGGGTAGACAGCAGTAACCACTACACAAGGGTAGACTGCAGTAACCACTACACTAGGGTAGATAGCAGTAACCACTACACTAGAGCAGACAGCAGTAACCACTACACTAGAGCAGACAGCAGTAACCACTACACTAGGGCAGACAGCAGTAACCACTACACTAGGGCAGACAGCAGTAACCACCACACTAGGGCAGACAGCAGTAACCACTACACTAGGGCAGACAGCAGTAACCACTACACTAGGTTAGACAGCAGTAACCACTACACTAGGGCAGACAGCAGTAACCACTACACTAGGGCAGACAGCAGTAACCACTACACTAGGGTAGACAGCAGTAACCACTACACTAGGGCAGACACCAGTAACAACTACACTAGAGCAGACACCAGTAACCACTACACTAGTGTAGACAGCAGTAACCACTACACTAGGCAGTAGGGCAGACAGCAGTAATCACTACACTATGGCAGACAGCAGTAACCACTACACTAGGGTAGACTGCAGTATCCAATACACTAGGGCAGACAGCAGTAACCACTACACTAGGGTAGACAGCAGTAACCACAACACTAGGGTAGACAGCAGTAACCACTACACTAGGGCAGACACCAGTAACCACTACACTAGAGCAGACAGCAGTAACCACTACACTAGTGTAGACAGCAGTAACCAAAACACTAGGGTAGATAGCAGGAACCACTACACTAGGGTAGACAGCAGTAACCACTACACTAGGGTAGACAGCAGTAACCACTACACTAGAGCAGACAGCAGTAACCACTATACTAGGGTAGACAGCAGTAACCACTACACTAGGGTAGACAGCAGTAACCACTACACTAGGCACTAGGGTAGACAGCAGTAATCACTACACTAGGGCAGACAGCAGTAACCACTACACTAGGGCAGACAGCAGTAACCACTTCACTAGGGCAGACAGCAGTAACCACTACACTAGTGTAGACAACAGTAACCACTACACTAGAGCAGACAGCAGTAACCACTACACTAGGGTAGACTGCAGTAACCACTACACTAGGGTAGATAGCAGTAACCACTACACTAGAGCAGACAGCAGTAACCACTACACTAGAGCAGACATCAGTAACCGCTACACTAGGGCAGACAGCAGTAACCACCACAGTAGGGCAGACAGCAGTAACCACTACACTAGGGCAGACAGCAGTAACCACTACACTAGGGTAGACAGCAGTAACCACTACACTAGGGCAGACAGCAGTAACCACTACACTAGGGCAGACAGCAGTAACCACTACACTAGGGTAGACAGCAGTAACCACTACACTAGGGCAGACAGCAGTAACCACTACACTAGGGTAGACAGCAGTAACCACTACACTAGGGTAGACAGCAGTAACCACTACACTAGGGTAGACAGCAGTAACCACTACACTAGGGCAGACAGCAGTAACCACTACACTAGGGTAGACAGCAGTAACCACTACACTAGGGTAGACAGCAGTAACCACTACACTAGGGTATACAGCAGTAACCACTACACTAGGGTAGACAGCAGTAACCACTACACTAGGGTAGACAGCAGTAACCACTACACTAGAGCAGACAGCAGTAACCACTACACTTGGGTAGACAGCAGTTACCACTACACCAGGGTAGACAGCAGTAACCACTACACTAGGGTAGACAGCAGTAACCACTACACTAGGGCAGACACCAGTAACCACTACACTAGAGCAGACAGCAGTAACCACTACACTAGTGTAGACAGCAGTAACCAAAACACTAGGGTAGATAGCAGTAACCACTACACTAGGGTAGACAGCAGTAACCACTACACTAGGGTAGACAGCAGTAACCACTACACTAGGGCAGACAGCAGTAACCACTACACTAGGGCAGACAGCAGTAACCACTACACTAGGGTAGACAGCAGTAACCACTACACTAGGGCAGACACCAGTAACCACTACACTAGTGTAGACAGCAGTAACCACTACACTAGGGTAGACTGCAGTATCCACTACACTAGGGCAGACAGCAGTAACCACTACACTAGGGTAGACAGCAGTAACCACAACACTAGGGTAGACAGCAGTAACCACTACACTAGGGAAGACACCAGTAACCACTACACTAGAGCAGACAGCAGTAACCACTATACTAGGGTAGACAGCAGTAACCACTACACTAGGGTAGACAGCAGTAACCACTACACTAGGCACTAGGGTAGACAGCAGTAATCACTACACTAGGGCAGACAGCAGTAACCACTACACTAGGGCAGACAGCAGTAACCACTTCACTAGGGCAGACAGCAGTAACCACAACACTAGTGTAGACAACAGTAATCACTACACTAGAGCAGACAGCAGTAACCATTACACTAGGGTAGACAGCAGTAACCACTACACTAGGGTAGACTGCAGTAACCACTACACTAGGGTAGACAGCAGTAACCACTACACTAGGGTAGATAGCAGTAACCACTACACTAGAGCAGACAGCAGTAACCACTACACTAGAGCAGACAGCAGTAACCACTACAATAGGGCAGACAGCAGTAACCACCACAGTAGGGCAGACAGCAGTAACCACTACACTAGGGCAGACAGCAGTAACCACTACACTAGGGTAGACAGCAGTAACCACTACACTAGTGTAGACAGCAGTAACCAAAACACTAGGGTAGATAGCAGTAACCACTACACTAGGGTAGACAGCAGTAACCACTACACTAGGGTAGACAGCAGTAACCACTACACTAGAGCAGACAGCAGTAACCACTATACTAGGGTAGACAGCAGTAACCACTACACTAGGGTAGACAGCAGTAACCACTACACTAGGCACTAGGGCAGACAGCAGTAATCACTACACTAGGGCAGACAGCAGTAACCACTACACTAGGGCAGACAGCAGTAACCACTTCACTAGGGCAGACAGCAGTAACCACTACACTAGTGTAGACAGCGTGAATCACTACACTAGAGCAGACAGCAGTAACCATTACACTAGCGTAGACAGCAGTAACCACTACACTAGGGTAGACTGCAGTAACCACTACACTAGAGCAGACAGCAGTAACCACTACACTAGGGTAGACAGCAGTAACCACTACACTAGGGTAGATAGCAGTAACCACTACACTAGAGCAGACAGCAGTAACCACTACACTAGGGTAGACAGCAGTAACCACTACACTAGGCACTAGGGTAGACAGCAGTAACCACTACACTAGGGTAGACAGCAGTAACCACTACACTAGGGTAGACAGCAGTAACCACTACACTAGGGTAGACAGCAGTAACCACTACACTAGGGCAGACAGCAGTAACCACTACACTAGGGTAGACAGCAGTAACCACTACACTAGGGTAGACAGCAGTAACCACTACACTAGTGTAGACAGTAGTTACCACTACACCAGGGTAGACAGCAGTAACCACAACACTAGGGTAGACAGCAGTAACCACTACACTAGGGCAGACACCAGTAACCACTACACTAGAGCAGACAGCAGTAACCACTACACTAGTGTAGACAGCAGTAACCAAAACACTAGGGTAGATAGCAGTAACCACTACACTAGGGTAGACAGCAGTAACCACTACACTAGGGTAGACAGCAGTAACCACTACACTAGAGCAGACAGCAGTAACCACTATACTAGGGTAGACAGCAGTAACCACTACACTAGGGTAGACAGCAGTGACCACTACACTAGGCACTAGGGCAGACAGCAGTAATCACTACACTAGGGCAGACAGCAGTAACCACTACACTAGGGAAGACAGCAGTAACCACTTCACTAGGGCAGACAGCAGTAACCACTACACTAGTGTAGACAGCAGTAATCACTACACTAGAGCAGACAGCAGTAACCATTACACTAGGGTAGACAGCAGTAACCACTACACTAGTGTAGACAGCAGTAACCACTACACTAGGGCAGACAGCAGTAACCAAAACACTAGGGTAGATAGCAGTAACCACTACACTAGGGTAGACAGCAGTAATCACTACACTAGGGTAGACAGCAGTAACCACTACACTAGAGCAGACAGCAGTAACCACTACACTAGGGTAGACAGCAGTAACCACTACACTAGGGCAGACAGCAGTAACCACTACACTAGGGCAGACAGCAGTAACCACTACACTAGGGTAGACAGCAGTAACCACTACACTAGGGCAGACACCAGTAACAACTACACTAGAGCAGACACCAGTAACCACTACACTAGTGTAGACAGCAGTAACCACTACACTAGGGTAGACTGCAGTATCCACTACACTAGGGCAGACAGCAGTAACCACTACACTAGGGTAGACAGCAGTAACCACAACACTAGGGTAGACAGCAGTAACCACTACACTAGGGCAGACACCAGTAACCACTACACTAGAGCAGACAGCAGTAACCACTACACTAGTGTAGACAGCAGTAACCAAAACACTAGGGTAGACAGCAGGAACCACTACACTAGGGTAGACAGCAGTAACCACTACACTAGGGCAGACAGCAGTAACCACTACACTAGGGTAGACAGCAGTAACCACTACACTAGGGTAGACAGCAGTAACCACTACACTAGGGTATACAGCAGTAACCACTACACTAGGGTAGACAGCAGTAACCACTACACTAGGGTAGACAGCAGTAACCACTACACTAGAGCAGACAGCAGTAACCACTACACTTGGGTAGACAGCAGTAACCACTACACCAGGGTAGACAGCAGTAACCACTACACTAGGGTAGACAGCAGTAACCACTACACTAGGGCAGACACCAGTAACCACTACACTAGAGCAGACAGCAGTAACCACTACACTAGTGTAGACAGCAGTAACCAAAACACTAGGGTAGATAGCAGTAACCACTACACTAGGGTAGACAGCAGTAACCACTACACTAGGGTAGACAGCAGTAACCACTACACTATTGCAGACAGCAGTAACCACTACACTAGGGCAGACAGCAGTAACCACTACACTAGGGTAGACAGCAGTAACCACTACACTAGGGCAGACACCAATAACCACTACACTAGTGTAGACAGCAGTAACCACTACACTAGGCACTAGGGCAGACAGCAGTAATCACTACACTAGGGCAGACAGCAGTAACCACTACACTAGGGTAGACAGCAGTAACCACAACACTAGGGTAGACAGCAGTAACCACTACACTAGGGCAGACACCAGTAACCACTACACTAGAGCAGACAGCAGTAACCACTACACTAGTGTAGACAGCAGTAACCAAAACACTAGGGTAGATAGCAGGAACCACTACACTAGGGTAGACAGCAGTAACCACTACACTAGGGTAGACAGCAGTAACCACTACACTAGAGCAGACAGCAGTAACCACTATACTAGGGTAGACAGCAGTAACCACTACACTAGGGTAGACAGCAGTAACCACTACACTAGGCACTAGGGTAGACAGCAGTAATCACTACACTAGGGCAGACAGCAGTAACCACTACACTAGGGCAGACAGCAGTAACCACTTCACTAGGGCAGACAGCAGTAACCACTACACTAGTGTAGACAACAGTAATCACTACACTAGAGCAGACAGCAGTAACCATTACACTAGGGTAGACAGCAGTAACCACTACACTAGGGTAGACTGCAGTAACCACTACACTAGAGCAGACAGCAGTAACCACTACACTAGGGTAGACAGCAGTAACCACTACACTAGGGTAGATAGCAGTAACCACTACACTAGAGCAGACAGCAGTAACCACTACACTAGAGCAGACAGCAGTAACCACTACAATAGGGCAGACAGCAGTAACCACCACAGTAGGGCAGACAGCAGTAACCACTACACTAGGGCAGACAGCAGTAACCACTACACTAGGGTAGACAGCAGTAACCACTACACTAGTGTAGACAGCAGTAACCAAAACACTAGGGTAGATAGCAGTAAAAACTACACTAGGGTAGACAGCAGTAACCACTACACTAGGGTAGACAGCAGTAACCACTACACTAGAGCAGACAGCAGTAACCACTATACTAGGGTAGACAGCAGTAACCACTACACTAGGGTAGACAGCAGTAACCACTACACTAGGCACTAGTGCAGACAGCAGTAATCACTACACTAGGGCAGACAGCAGTAACCACTACACTAGGGCAGACAGCAGTAACCACTTCACTAGGGCAGACAGCAGTAACCACTACACTAGTGTAGACAGCAGTAATCACTACACTAGAGCAGACAGCAGTAACCATTACACTAGCGTAGACAGCAGTAACCACTACACTAGGGTAGACTGCAGTAACCACTACACTAGAGCAGACAGCAGTAACCACTACACTAGGGTAGACAGCAGTAACCACTACACTAGGGTAGATAGCAGTAACCACTACACTAGAGCAGACAGCAGTAACCACTACACTAGGGTAGACAGCAGTAACCACTACACTAGGGTAGACAGCAGTAACCACTACACTAGGGTAGACAGCAGTAACCACTACACTAGGGTAGACAGCAGTAACCACTACACTAGGGTAGACAGCAGTAACCACTACACTAGGGCAGACAGCAGTAACCACTACACTAGGGTAGACAGCAGTAACCACTACACTAGGGTAGACAGCAGTAACCACTACACTAGGGTAGACAGCAGTAACCACTACACTAGGGTAGACAGCAGTAACCACTACACTAGGGTAGACAGCAGTAACCACTACACTAGGGTAGACAGCAGTAACCACTACACTAGGGTAGACAGCAGTAACCACTACACTAGGGTAGACAGCAGTAACCACTACACTAGAGCAGACAGCAGTAACCACTACACTAGGGTAGACAGCAGTAACCACTACACTAGGGTAGACAGCAGTAACCACTACACTAGGGTAGACAGCAGTAACCACTACACTAGGGCAGACAGCAGTAACCACTACACTAGAGCAGACAGCAGTAACCACTACACTAGGGTAGACAGCAGTAACCACTACACTAGGGTAGACAGCAGTAACCACTACACTAGGGCAGACAGCAGTAACCACTACACTAGGGTAGACAGCAGTAACCACTACACTAGTGCAGACAGCAGTAACCACTACACTAGGGCAGACAGCAGTAACCACTACACTAGGGTAGACAGCAGTAACCACTACACTAGGGCAGACAGCAGTAACCACTACACTAGGGCAGACAGCAGTAACCACTACACTAGGGTAGACTGCAGTATCCACTACACTAGGGCAGACAGCAGTAACCACTACACTAGGGTAGACAGCAGTAACCACAACACTAGGGTAGACAGCAGTAACCACTACACTAGGGCAGACACCAGTAACCACTACACTAGAGCAGACAGCAGTAACCACTACACTAGTGTAGACAGCAGTAACCAAAACACTAGGGTAGATAGCAGGAACCACTACACTAGGGTAGACAGCAGTAACCACTACACTAGGGTAGACAGCAGTAACCACTACACTAGAGCAGACAGCAGTAACCACTATACTAGGGTAGACAGCAGTAACCACTACACTAGGGTAGACAGCAGTAACCACTACACTAGGCACTAGGGTAGACAGCAGTAATCACTACACTAGGGCAGACAGCAGTAACCACTACACTAGGGCAGACAGCAGTAACCACTTCACTAGGGCAGACAGCAGTAACCACTACACTAGTGTAGACAACAGTAATCACTACACTAGAGCAGACAGCAGTAACCATTACACTAGGGTAGACAGCAGTAACCACTACACTAGGGTAGACTGCAGTAACCACTACACTAGAGCAGACAGCAGTAACCACTACACTAGGGTAGACAGCAGTAACCACTACACTAGGGTAGATAGCAGTAACCACTACACTAGAGCAGACAGCAGTAACCACTACACTAGAGCAGACAGCAGTAACCACTACACTAGGGCAGACAGCAGTAACCACCACAGTAGGGCAGACAGCAGTAACCACTACACTAGGGCAGACAGCAGTAACCACTACACTAGGGTAGACAGCAGTAACCACTACACTAGTGTAGACAGCAGTAACCAAAACACTAGGGTAGATAGCAGTAACCACTACACTAGGGTAGACAGCAGTAACCACTACACTAGGGTAGACAGCAGTAACCACTACACTAGAGCAGACAGCAGTAACCACTATACTAGGGTAGACAGCAGTAACCACTACACTAGGGTAGACAGCAGTAACCACTACACTAGGCACTAGGGCAGACAGCAGTAATCACTACACTAGGGCAGACAGCAGTAACCACTACACTAGGGCAGACAGCAGTAACCACTTCACTAGGGCAGACAGCAGTAACCACTACACTAGTGTAGACAGCAGTAATCACTACACTAGAGCAGACAGCAGTAACCATTACACTAGGGTAGACAGCAGTAACCACTACACTAGGGTAGACTGCAGTAACCACTACACTAGAGCAGACAGCAGTAACCACTACACTAGGGTAGACAGCAGTAACCACTACACTAGGGTAGATAGCAGTAACCACTACACTAGAGCAGACAGCAGTAACCACTACACTAGGGTAGACAGCAGTAACCACTACACTAGGCACTAGGGTAGACAGCAGTAACCACTACACTAGGGTAGACAGCAGTAACCACTACACTAGGGTAGACAGCAGTAACCACTACACTAGGGTAGACAGCAGTAACCACTACACTAGGGCAGACAGCAGTAACCACTACACTAGGGTAGACAGCAGTAACCACTACACTAGGGTAGACAGCAGTAACCACTACACTAGTGTAGACAGTAGTTACCACTACACCAGGGTAGACAGCAGTAACCACAACACTAGGGTAGACAGCAGTAACCACTACACTAGGGCAGACACCAGTAACCACTACACTAGAGCAGACAGCAGTAACCACTACACTAGTGTAGACAGCAGTAACCAAAACACTAGGGTAGATAGCAGTAACCACTACACTAGGGTAGACAGCAGTAACCACTACACTAGGGTAGACAGCAGTAACCACTACACTAGAGCAGACAGCAGTAACCACTATACTAGGGTAGACAGCAGTAACCACTACACTAGGGTAGACAGCAGTGACCACTACACTAGGCACTAGGGCAGACAGCAGTAATCACTACACTAGGGCAGACAGCAGTAACCACTACACTAGGGCAGACAGCAGTAACCACTTCACTAGGGCAGACAGCAGTAACCACTACACTAGTGTAGACAGCAGTAATCACTACACTAGGGCAGACAGCAGTAACCACTACACTAGGGCAGACAGCAGTAACCACTACACTAGTGTAGACAGCAGTAACCAAAACACTAGGGTAGATAGCAGTAACCACTACACTAGGGTAGACAGCAGTAACCACTACACTAGGGCAGACAGCAGTAACCACTACACTAGAGCAGACAGCAGTAACCACTACACTAGGGCAGACAGCAGTAACCACTACACTAGGGTAGACAGCAGTAACCACTACACTAGGGTAGACAGCAGTAACCACTACACTAGGGCAGACAGCAGTAACCACTACACTAGGGTAGACAGCAGTAACCACTACACTAGGGTAGACAGCAGTAACCACTACACTAGAGCAGACAGCAGTAACCACTACACTAGGGTAGACAGCAGTAACCACTACACTAGGGTAGACAGCAGTAACCACTACACTAGGCACTAGGGTAGACAGCAGTAATCACTACACTAGGGCAGACAGCAGTAACCACTACACTAGGGCAGACAGCAGTAACCACTTCACTAGGGCAGACAGCAGTAACCACTACACTAGTGTAGACAACAGTAATCACTACACTAGAGCAGACAGCAGTAACCATTACACTAGGGTAGACAGCAGTAACCACTACACTAGGGTAGACTGCAGTAACCACTACACTAGAGCAGACAGCAGTAACCACTACACTAGGGTAGACAGCAGTAACCACTACACTAGGGTAGATAGCAGTAACCACTACACTAGAGCAGACAGCAGTAACCACTACACTAGAGCAGACAGCAGTAACCACTACACTAGGGCAGACAGCAGTAACCACCACAGTAGGGCAGACAGCAGTAACCACTACACTAGGGCAGACAGCAGTAACCACTACACTAGGGTAGACAGCAGTAACCACTACACTAGTGTAGACAGCAGTAACCAAAACACTAGGGTAGATAGCAGTAACCACTACACTAGGGTAGACAGCAGTAACCACTACACTAGGGTAGACAGCAGTAACCACTACACTAGAGCAGACAGCAGTAACCACTATACTAGGGTAGACAGCAGTAACCACTACACTAGGGTAGACAGCAGTAACCACTACACTAGGCACTAGGGCAGACAGCAGTAATCACTACACTAGGGCAGACAGCAGTAACCACTACACTAGGGCAGACAGCAGTAACCACTTCACTAGGGCAGACAGCAGTAACCACTACACTAGTGTAGACAGCAGTAATCACTACACTAGAGCAGACAGCAGTAACCATTACACTAGGGTAGACAGCAGTAACCACTACACTAGGGTAGACTGCAGTAACCACTACACTAGAGCAGACAGCAGTAACCACTACACTAGGGTAGACAGCAGTAACCACTACACTAGGGTAGACAGCAGTAACCACTACACTAGGGCAGACAGCAGTAACCACTACACTAGGGTAGACAGCAGTAACCACTACACTAGGGTAGACAGCAGTAACCACTACACTAGGGTAGACAGCAGTAACCACTACACTAGGGTAGACAGCAGTAACCACTACACTAGGGTAGACAGCAGTAACCACTACACTAGGGCAGACAGCAGTAACCACTACACTAGGGTAGACAGCAGTAACCACTACACTAGGGTAGACAGCAGTAACCACTACACTAGGGTAGACAGCAGTAACCACTACACTAGGGTAGACAGCAGTAACCACTACACTAGGGTAGACAGCAGTAACCACTACACTAGAGCAGACAGCAGTAACCACTACACTGGGTAGACAGCAGTAACCACTACACAGGGTAGACAGCAGTAACCACTACACTAGGGTAGACAGCAGTAACCACTACACTAGGGCAGACAGCAGTAACCACTACACTAGAGCAGACAGCAGTAACCACTACACTAGGTAGACAGCAGTAACCAACACTAGGGAGAAGCAGTAACCACTACACTAGGGTAGACAGCAGTAACCACTACACTAGGGTAGACAGCAGTAACCACTACACTAGGCAGACAGCAGTAACCACTACACTAGGGCAGACAGCAGTAACCACTACACTAGGGTAGACAGCAGTAACCACTACACTAGGGCAGACAGCAGTAACCACTACACTAGGGCAGACAGCAGTAACCACTACACTAGGGTAGACTGCAGTATCCACTACACTAGGGCAGACAGCAGTAACCACTACACTAGGGTAGACAGCAGTAACCACAACACTAGGGTAGACAGCAGTAACCACTACACTAGGGCAGACACCAGTAACCACTACACTAGAGCAGACAGCAGTAACCACTACACTAGTGTAGACAGCAGTAACCAAAACACTAGGGTAGATAGCAGGAACCACTACACTAGGGTAGACAGCAGTAACCACTACACTAGGGTAGACAGCAGTAACCACTACACTAGAGCAGACAGCAGTAACCACTATACTAGGGTAGACAGCAGTAACCACTACACTAGGGTAGACAGCAGTAACCACTACACTAGGCACTAGGGTAGACAGCAGTAATCACTACACTAGGGCAGACAGCAGTAACCACTACACTAGGGCAGACAGCAGTAACCACTTCACTAGGGCAGACAGCAGTAACCACTACACTAGTGTAGACAACAGTAATCACTACACTAGAGCAGACAGCAGTAACCATTACACTAGGGTAGACAGCAGTAACCACTACACTAGGGTAGACTGCAGTAACCACTACACTAGAGCAGACAGCAGTAACCACTACACTAGGGTAGACAGCAGTAACCACTACACTAGGGTAGATAGCAGTAACCACTACACTAGAGCAGACAGCAGTAACCACTACACTAGAGCAGACAGCAGTAACCACTACACTAGGGCAGACAGCAGTAACCACCACAGTAGGGCAGACAGCAGTAACCACTACACTAGGGCAGACAGCAGTAACCACTACACTAGGGTAGACAGCAGTAACCACTACACTAGTGTAGACAGCAGTAACCAAAACACTAGGGTAGATAGCAGTAACCACTACACTAGGGTAGACAGCAGTAACCACTACACTAGGGTAGACAGCAGTAACCACTACACTAGAGCAGACAGCAGTAACCACTATACTAGGGTAGACAGCAGTAACCACTACACTAGGGTAGACAGCAGTAACCACTACACTAGGCACTAGGGCAGACAGCAGTAATCACTACACTAGGGCAGACAGCAGTAACCACTACACTAGGGCAGACAGCAGTAACCACTTCACTAGGGCAGACAGCAGTAACCACTACACTAGTGTAGACAGCAGTAATCACTACACTAGAGCAGACAGCAGTAACCATTACACTAGGGTAGACAGCAGTAACCACTACACTAGGGTAGACTGCAGTAACCACTACACTAGAGCAGACAGCAGTAACCACTACACTAGGGTAGACAGCAGTAACCACTACACTAGGGTAGATAGCAGTAACCACTACACTAGAGCAGACAGCAGTAACCACTACACTAGGGTAGACAGCAGTAACCACTACACTAGGCACTAGGGTAGACAGCAGTAACCACTACACTAGGGTAGACAGCAGTAACCACTACACTAGGGTAGACAGCAGTAACCACTACACTAGGGTAGACAGCAGTAACCACTACACTAGGGCAGACAGCAGTAACCACTACACTAGGGTAGACAGCAGTAACCACTACACTAGGGTAGACAGCAGTAACCACTACACTAGTGTAGACAGCAGTTACCACTACACCAGGGTAGACAGCAGTAACCACAACACTAGGGTAGACAGCAGTAACCACTACACTAGGGCAGACACCAGTAACCACTACACTAGAGCAGACAGCAGTAACCACTACACTAGTGTAGACAGCAGTAACCAAAACACTAGGGTAGATAGCAGTAACCACTACACTAGGGTAGACAGCAGTAACCACTACACTAGGGTAGACAGCAGTAACCACTACACTAGAGCAGACAGCAGTAACCACTATACTAGGGTAGACAGCAGTAACCACTACACTAGGGTAGACAGCAGTGACCACTACACTAGGCACTAGGGCAGACAGCAGTAATCACTACACTAGGGCAGACAGCAGTAACCACTACACTAGGGCAGACAGCAGTAACCACTTCACTAGGGCAGACAGCAGTAACCACTACACTAGGTAGACACAGTAATCACTACACTAGGCAGACAGCAGTAACCTACACTGGAGACAGCAGTAACCACTACACTAGGGTAGACTGCAGTAACCACTACACTAGGCAGACAGCAGTAACCACTACACTAGGGTAGACAGCAGTAACCACTACACTAGGGTAGATAGCAGTAACCACTACACTAGAGCAGACAGCAGTAACCACTACACTAGAGCAGACAGCAGTAACCACTACACTAGGGCAGACAGCAGTAACCACCACAGTAGGGCAGACAGCAGTAACCACTACACTAGGGCAGACAGCAGTAACCACTACACTAGGGTAGACAGCAGTAACCACTACACTAGGGCAGATCAGCAGTAACCACTACACTAGGGTAGACAGCAGTAACCACTACACTAGGGTAGACAGCAGTAACCACTACACTAGAGCAGACAGCAGTAACCACTATACTAGGGTAGACAGCAGTAACCACTACACTAGGGTAGACAGCAGTAACCACTACACTAGGCACTAGGGCAGACAGCAGTAATCACTACACTAGGGCAGACAGCAGTAACCACTACACTAGGGCAGACAGCAGTAACCACTTCACTAGGGCAGACAGCAGTAACCACTACACTAGTGTAGACAGCAGTAATCACTACACTAGAGCAGACAGCAGTAACCATTACACTAGGGTAGACAGCAGTAACCACTACACTAGGGTAGACTGCAGTAACCACTACACTAGAGCAGACAGCAGTAACCACTACACTAGGGTAGACAGCAGTAACCACTACACTAGGGTAGACAGCAGTAACCACTACACTAGAGCAGACAGCAGTAACCACTACACTAGGGTAGACAGCAGTAACCACTACACTAGGGTAGACAGCAGTAACCACTACACTAGGGTAGACAGCAGTAACCACTACACTAGGGTAGACAGCAGTAACCACTACACTAGGGTAGACAGCAGTAACCACTACACTAGGGCAGACAGCAGTAACCACTACACTAGGGTAGACAGCAGTAACCACTACACTAGGGCAGACAGCAGTAACCACTACACTAGTGTAGACAGCAGTTACCACTACACCAGGGTAGACAGCAGTAACCACTACACTAGGGTAGACAGCAGTAACCACTACACTAGGGCAGACACCAGTAACCACTACACTAGAGCAGACAGCAGTAACCACTACACTAGTGTAGACAGCAGTAACCAAAACACTAGGGTAGATAGCAGTAACCACTACACTAGGGTAGACAGCAGTAACCACTACACTAGGGTAGACAGCAGTAACCACTACACTAGAGCAGACAGCAGTAACCACTATACTAGGGTAGACAGCAGTAACCACTACACTAGGGTAGACAGCAGTAACCACTACACTAGGGCAGACAGCAGTAACCACTACACTAGGGCAGACAGCAGTAACCACTACACTAGGGTAGACAGCAGTAACCACTACACTAGGGCAGACACCAGTAACAACTACACTAGAGCAGACACCAGTAACCACTACACTAGTGTAGACAGCAGTAACCACTACACTAGGCACTAGGGCAGACAGCAGTAATCACTACACTAGGGCAGACAGCAGTAACCACTACACTAGGGTAGACTGCAGTATCCACTACACTAGGGCAGACAGCAGTAACCACTACACTAGGGTAGACAGCAGTAACCACAACACTAGGGTAGACAGCAGTAACCACTACACTAGGGCAGACACCAGTAACCACTACACTAGAGCAGACAGCAGTAACCACTACACTAGTGTAGACAGCAGTAACCAAAACACTAGGGTAGATAGCAGGAACCACTACACTAGGGTAGACAGCAGTAACCACTACACTAGGGTAGACAGCAGTAACCACTACACTAGAGCAGACAGCAGTAACCACTATACTAGGGTAGACAGCAGTAACCACTACACTAGGGTAGACAGCAGTAACCACTACACTAGGCACTAGGGTAGACAGCAGTAATCACTACACTAGGGCAGACAGCAGTAACCACTACACTAGGGCAGACAGCAGTAACCACTTCACTAGGGCAGACAGCAGTAACCACTACACTAGTGTAGACAACAGTAATCACTACACTAGAGCAGACAGCAGTAACCATTACACTAGGGTAGACAGCAGTAACCACTACACTAGGGTAGACTGCAGTAACCACTACACTAGAGCAGACAGCAGTAACCACTACACTAGGGTAGACAGCAGTAACCACTACACTAGGGTAGATAGCAGTAACCACTACACTAGAGCAGACAGCAGTAACCACTACACTAGAGCAGACAGCAGTAACCACTACACTAGGGCAGACAGCAGTAACCACCACAGTAGGGCAGACAGCAGTAACCACTACACTAGGGCAGACAGCAGTAACCACTACACTAGGGTAGACAGCAGTAACCACTACACTAGTGTAGACAGCAGTAACCAAAACACTAGGGTAGATAGCAGTAACCACTACACTAGGGTAGACAGCAGTAACCACTACACTAGGGTAGACAGCAGTAACCACTACACTAGAGCAGACAGCAGTAACCACTATACTAGGGTAGACAGCAGTAACCACTACACTAGGGTAGACAGCAGTAACCACTACACTAGGCACTAGGGCAGACAGCAGTAATCACTACACTAGGGCAGACAGCAGTAACCACTACACTAGGGCAGACAGCAGTAACCACTTCACTAGGGCAGACAGCAGTAACCACTACACTAGTGTAGACAGCAGTAATCACTACACTAGAGCAGACAGCAGTAACCATTACACTAGGGTAGACAGCAGTAACCACTACACTAGGGTAGACTGCAGTAACCACTACACTAGAGCAGACAGCAGTAACCACTACACTAGGGTAGACAGCAGTAACCACTACACTAGGGTAGATAGCAGTAACCACTACACTAGAGCAGACAGCAGTAACCACTACACTAGGGTAGACAGCAGTAACCACTACACTAGGCACTAGGGTAGACAGCAGTAACCACTACACTAGGGTAGACAGCAGTAACCACTACACTAGGGTAGACAGCAGTAACCACTACACTAGGGTAGACAGCAGTAACCACTACACTAGGGCAGACAGCAGTAACCACTACACTAGGGTAGACAGCAGTAACCACTACACTAGGGTAGACAGCAGTAACCACTACACTAGTGTAGACAGCAGTTACCACTACACCAGGGTAGACAGCAGTAACCACAACACTAGGGTAGACAGCAGTAACCACTACACTAGGGCAGACACCAGTAACCACTACACTAGAGCAGACAGCAGTAACCACTACACTAGTGTAGACAGCAGTAACCAAAACACTAGGGTAGATAGCAGTAACCACTACACTAGGGTAGACAGCAGTAACCACTACACTAGGGTAGACAGCAGTAACCACTACACTAGAGCAGACAGCAGTAACCACTATACTAGGGTAGACAGCAGTAACCACTACACTAGGGTAGACAGCAGTGACCACTACACTAGGCACTAGGGCAGACAGCAGTAATCACTACACTAGGGCAGACAGCAGTAACCACTACACTAGGGCAGACAGCAGTAACCACTTCACTAGGGCAGACAGCAGTAACCACTACACTAGTGTAGACAGCAGTAATCACTACACTAGAGCAGACAGCAGTAACCATTACACTAGGGTAGACAGCAGTAACCACTACACTAGGGTAGACAGCAGTAACCAAAACACTAGGGTAGACAGCAGTAACCACTACACTAGGGTAGACAGCAGTAACCACTACACTAGGGTAGACAGCAGTAACCACTACACTAGAGCAGACAGCAGTAACCACTATACTAGGGTAGACAGCAGTAACCACTACACTAGGGTAGACAGCAGTAACCACTACACTAGGGCAGACAGCAGTAACCACTACACTAGGGCAGACAGCAGTAACCACTACACTAGGGTAGACAGCAGTAACCACTACACTAGGGCAGACACCAGTAACAACTACACTAGAGCAGACACCAGTAACCACTACACTAGTGTAGACAGCAGTAACCACTACACTAGGCACTAGGGCAGACAGCAGTAATCACTACACTAGGGCAGACAGCAGTAACCACTACACTAGGGTAGACTGCAGTATCCACTACACTAGGGCAGACAGCAGTAACCACTACACTAGGGTAGACAGCAGTAACCACAACACTAGGGTAGACAGCAGTAACCACTACACTAGGGCAGACACCAGTAACCACTACACTAGAGCAGACAGCAGTAACCACTACACTAGTGTAGACAGCAGTAACCAAAACACTAGGGTAGATAGCAGGAACCACTACACTAGGGTAGACAGCAGTAACCACTACACTAGGGTAGACAGCAGTAACCACTACACTAGAGCAGACAGCAGTAACCACTATACTAGGGTAGACAGCAGTAACCACTACACTAGGGTAGACAGCAGTAACCACTACACTAGGCACTAGGGTAGACAGCAGTAATCACTACACTAGGGCAGACAGCAGTAACCACTACACTAGGGCAGACAGCAGTAACCACTTCACTAGGGCAGACAGCAGTAACCACTACACTAGTGTAGACAACAGTAATCACTACACTAGAGCAGACAGCAGTAACCATTACACTAGGGTAGACAGCAGTAACCACTACACTAGGGTAGACTGCAGTAACCACTACACTAGAGCAGACAGCAGTAACCACTACACTAGGGTAGACAGCAGTAACCACTACACTAGGGTAGATAGCAGTAACCACTACACTAGAGCAGACAGCAGTAACCACTACACTAGAGCAGACAGCAGTAACCACTACACTAGGGCAGACAGCAGTAACCACCACAGTAGGGCAGACAGCAGTAACCACTACACTAGGGCAGACAGCAGTAACCACTACACTAGGGTAGACAGCAGTAACCACTACACTAGTGTAGACAGCAGTAACCAAAACACTAGGGTAGATAGCAGTAACCACTACACTAGGGTAGACAGCAGTAACCACTACACTAGGGTAGACAGCAGTAACCACTACACTAGAGCAGACAGCAGTAACCACTATACTAGGGTAGACAGCAGTAACCACTACACTAGGGTAGACAGCAGTAACCACTACACTAGGCACTAGGGCAGACAGCAGTAATCACTACACTAGGGCAGACAGCAGTAACCACTACACTAGGGCAGACAGCAGTAACCACTACACTAGTGTAGACAGCAGTAATCACTACACTAGAGCAGACAGCAGTAACCATTACACTAGGGTAGACAGCAGTAACCACTACACTAGGGTAGACTGCAGTAACCACTACACTAGAGCAGACAGCAGTAACCACTACACTAGGGTAGACAGCAGTAACCACTACACTAGGGTAGATAGCAGTAACCACTACACTAGAGCAGACAGCAGTAACCACTACACTAGGGTAGACAGCAGTAACCACTACACTAGGCACTAGGGTAGACAGCAGTAACCACTACACTAGGGTAGACAGCAGTAACCACTACACTAGGGTAGACAGCAGTAACCACTACACTAGGGTAGACAGCAGTAACCACTACACTAGGGCAGACAGCAGTAACCACTACACTAGGGTAGACAGCAGTAACCACTACACTAGGGTAGACAGCAGTAACCACTACACTAGTGTAGACAGCAGTTACCACTACACCAGGGTAGACAGCAGTAACCACAACACTAGGGTAGACAGCAGTAACCACTACACTAGGGCAGACACCAGTAACCACTACACTAGAGCAGACAGCAGTAACCACTACACTAGTGTAGACAGCAGTAACCAAAACACTAGGGTAGATAGCAGTAACCACTACACTAGGGTAGACAGCAGTAACCACTACACTAGGGTAGACAGCAGTAACCACTACACTAGAGCAGACAGCAGTAACCACTATACTAGGGTAGACAGCAGTAACCACTACACTAGGGTAGACAGCAGTGACCACTACACTAGGCACTAGGGCAGACAGCAGTAATCACTACACTAGGGCAGACAGCAGTAACCACTACACTAGGGCAGACAGCAGTAACCACTTCACTAGGGCAGACAGCAGTAACCACTACACTAGTGTAGACAGCAGTAATCACTACACTAGAGCAGACAGCAGTAACCATTACACTAGGGTAGACAGCAGTAACCACTACACTAGGGTAGACTGCAGTAACCACTACACTAGAGCAGACAGCAGTAACCACTACACTAGGGTAGACAGCAGTAACCACTACACTAGGGTAGATAGCAGTAACCACTACACTAGAGCAGACAGCAGTAACCACTACACTAGAGCAGACAGCAGTAACCACTACACTAGGGCAGACAGCAGTAACCACCACACTAGGGCAGACAGCAGTAACCACTACACTAGGGCAGACAGCAGTAACCACTACACTAGGGTAGACAGCAGTAACCACTACACTAGGGCAGACAGCAGTAACCACTACACTAGGGCAGACAGCAGTAACCACTACACTAGGGTAGACAGCAGTAACCACTACACTAGGGCAGACAGCAGTAACCACTACACTAGGGTAGACAGCAGTAACCACTACACTAGGGTAGACAGCAGTAACCACTACACTAGGGCAGACACCAGTAACCACTACACTAGAGCAGACAGCAGTAACCACTACACTAGTGTAGACAGCAGTAACCACTACACTAGGCACTAGGGCAGACAGCAGTAATCACTACACTATGGCAGACAGCAGTAACCACTACACTAGGGTAGACTGCAGTATCCACTACACTAGGGCAGACAGCAGTAACCACTACACTAGGGTAGACAGCAGTAACCACAACACTAGGGTAGACAGCAGTAACCACTACACTAGGGCAGACACCAGTAACCACTACACTAGAGCAGACAGCAGTAACCACTACACTAGTGTAGACAGCAGTAACCAAAACACTAGGGTAGATAGCAGGAACCACTACACTAGGGTAGACAGCAGTAACCACTACACTAGGGTAGACAGCAGTAACCACTACACTAGAGCAGACAGCAGTAACCACTATACTAGGGTAGACAGCAGTAACCACTACACTAGGGTAGACAGCAGTAACCACTACACTAGGCACTAGGGTAGACAGCAGTAATCACTACACTAGGGCAGACAGCAGTAACCACTACACTAGGGCAGACAGCAGTAACCACTTCACTAGGGCAGACAGCAGTAACCACTACACTAGTGTAGACAACAGTAATCACTACACTAGAGCAGACAGCAGTAACCATTACACTAGGGTAGACAGCAGTAACCACTACACTAGGGTAGACTGCAGTAACCACTACACTAGAGCAGACAGCAGTAACCACTACACTAGGGTAGACAGCAGTAACCACTACACTAGGGTAGATAGCAGTAACCACTACACTAGAGCAGACAGCAGTAACCACTACACTAGAGCAGACAGCAGTAACCACTACACTAGAGCAGACAGCAGTAACCACCACAGTAGGGCAGACAGCAGTAACCACTACACTAGGGCAGACAGCAGTAACCACTACACTAGGGTAGACAGCAGTAACCACTACACTAGGGCAGACAGCAGTAACCACTACACTAGGGCAGACAGCAGTAACCACTACACTAGGGTAGACAGCAGTAACCACTACACTAGGGCAGACACCAGTAACCACTACACTAGAGCAGACAGCAGTAACCACTACACTAGTGTAGACAGCAGTAACCACTACACTAGGCACTAGGGCAGACAGCAGTAATCACTACACTAGGGCAGACAGCAGTAACCACTACACTAGGGTAGACTGCAGTAACCACTACACTAGGGCAGACAGCAGTAACCACTACACTAGGGTAGACAGCAGTAACCACTACACTAGGGTAGACAGCAGTAACCACTACACTAGGGTAGACAGCAGTAACCACTACACTAGGGCAGACAGCAGTAACCACTTCACTAGGGCAGACAGCAGTAACCACTACACTAGTGTAGACAGCAGTAATCACTACACTAGAGCAGACAGCAGTAACCATTACACTAGGGTAGACAGCAGTAACCACTACACTAGGGTAGACTGCAGTAACCACTACACTAGAGCAGACAGCAGTAACCACTACACTAGGGTAGACAGCAGTAACCACTACACTAGGGTAGATAGCAGTAACCACTACACTAGAGCAGACAGCAGTAACCACTACACTAGAGCAGACAGCAGTAACCACTACACTAGGGCAGACAGCAGTAACCACTACACTAGGGTAGACAGCAGTAACCACTACACTAGGGCAGACAGCAGTAACCACTACACTAGGGCAGACAGCAGTAACCACTACACTAGGGTAGACAGCAGTAACCACTACACTAGGGCAGACACCAGTAACCACTACACTAGAGCAGACAGCAGTAACCACTACACTAGTGTAGACAGCAGTAACCACTACACTAGGCACTAGGGCAGACAGCAGTAATCACTACACTAGGGCAGACAGCAGTAACCACTACACTAGGGTAGACTGCAGTAACCACTACACTAGGGCAGACAGCAGTAACCACTACACTAGGGTAGACAGCAGTAACCACTACACTAGGGTAGACAGCAGTAACCACTACACTAGGGTAGACAGCAGTAACCACTACACTAGGGCAGACAGCAGTAACCACTACACTAGGGTAGACAGCAGTAACCACTACACTAGGGTAGACAGCAGTAACCACTACACTAGGGCAGACAGCAGTAACCACTACACTAGGGTAGACAGCAGTAACCACTACACTAGGGCAGACAGCAGTAACCACTACACTAGAGCAGACAGCAGTAACCACTACACTTGGGTAGACAGCAGTAACCACAACACTAGGGCAGACAGCAGTAACCACTACACTAGAGCAGACAGCAGTAACCACTACACTAGAGCAGACAGCAGTAACCACTACACTAGGGCAGAAATCAATAATCACTACACTAGGGCAGACAGCAGTAACCACCACACTAGGGCAGACAGCAGTAACCACTACACTAGGGCAGACAGCAGTAACCACTACACTAGGGTAGACAGCAGTAACCACTACACTAGGGCAGACAGCAGTAACCACTACACTAGGGTAGACAGCAGTAACCACTACACTAGGCACTAGGGTAGACAGCAGTAACCACTACACTAGGGTAGACAGCAGTAACCACTACACTAGTGTAGACAGCAGTAACCACTACACTAGGGTAGACAGCAGTAACCACAACACTAGGGCAGACAGCAGTAACCACTACACTAGAGCAGACAGCAGTAACCACTACACTAGGGTAGACAGCAGTAACCACTACACTAGGGTATATAGCAGTAACCACTACACTAGAGTAGACAGCAGTAACCACTACACTAGGGCAGAAATCAGTGATCACTACACTAGGGCAGACAGCGGTAACCACCACACTAGGGCAGACAGCAGTAACCACTACACTAGGGCAGACAGCAGTAACCACTACACTAGGGTAGACAGCAGTAACCACTACACTAGGGCAGACAGCAGTAACCACTACACTAGGGTAGACAGCAGTAACCACTACACTAGGCACTAGGGTAGACAGCAGTAACCACTACACTAGGGTAGACAGCAGTAACCACTACACTAGTGTAGACAGCAGTAACCACTACACTAGGGCAGACAGCAGTAACCACTACACTTGGGTAGACAGCAGTAACCACAACACTAGGGTAGACAGCAGTAACCACTACACTAGAGCAGACAGCAGTAACCACTACACTAGGGTAGACAGCAGTAACCACTACACTAGGGTATATAGCAGTAACCACTACACTAGAGCAGACAGCAGTAACCACTACACTAGAGCAGACAGCAGTAACCACTACACTAGGGCAGAAATCAATAATCACTACACTAGGGCAGACAGCAGTAACCACCACACTAGGGCAGACAGCAGTAACCACTACACTAGGGCAGACAGCAGTAACCACTACACTAGGGTAGACAGCAGTAACCACTACACTAGGGCAGACAGCAGTAACCACTACACTAGGGTAGACAGCAGTAACCACTACACTAGGCACTAGGGTAGACAGCAGTAATCACTACACTAGGGCAGACAGCAGTAACCACTACACTAGGGCAGACAGCAGTAACCACTTCACTAGGGCAGACAGCAGTAACCACTACACTAGTGTAGACAACAGTAATCACTACACTAGAGCAGACAGCAGTAACCATTACACTAGGGTAGACAGCAGTAACCACTACACTAGGGTAGACTGCAGTAACCACTACACTAGAGCAGACAGCAGTAACCACTACACTAGGGTAGACAGCAGTAACCACTACACTAGGGTAGATAGCAGTAACCACTACACTAGAGCAGACAGCAGTAACCACTACACTAGAGCAGACAGCAGTAACCACTACACTAGGGCAGACAGCAGTAACCACCACAGTAGGGCAGACAGCAGTAACCACTACACTAGGGTAGACAGCAGTAACCACTACACTAGGGTAGATAGCAGTAACCACTACACTAGAGCAGACAGCAGTAACCACTACACTAGAGCAGACAGCAGTAACCACTACACTAGGGCAGACAGCAGTAACCACTACACTAGGGCAGACAGCAGTAACCACTACACTAGGGCAGACAGCAGTAACCACTACACTAGGGCAGACAGCAGTAACCACTACACTAGGGCAGACAGCAGTAACCACTACACTAGGGCAGACAGCAGTAACCACTACACTAGGGTAGACAGCAGTAACCACTACACTAGGGCAGACACCAGTAACCACTACACTAGAGCAGACAGCAGTAACCACTACACTAGTGTAGACAGCAGTAACCACTACACTAGGCACTAGGGCAGACAGCAGTAATCACTACACTAGGGCAGACAGCAGTAACCACTACACTAGGGTAGACTGCAGTAACCACTACACTAGGGCAGACAGCAGTAACCACTACAGTAGGGTAGACAGCAGTAACCACTACACTAGGGTAGACAGCAGTAACCACTACACTAGGGTAGACAGCAGTAACCACTACACTAGGGCAGACAGCAGTAACCACTTCACTAGGGCAGACAGCAGTAACCACTACACTAGTGTAGACAGCAGTAATCACTACACTAGAGCAGACAGCAGTAACCATTACACTAGGGTAGACAGCAGTAACCACTACACTAGGGTAGACTGCAGTAACCACTACACTAGAGCAGACAGCAGTAACCACTACACTAGGGTAGACAGCAGTAACCACTACACTAGGGTAGATAGCAGTAACCACTACACTAGGGCAGACAGCAGTAACCACCACACTAGGGCAGACAGCAGTAACCACTACACTAGGGCAGACAGCAGTAACCACTACACTAGGGTAGACAGCAGTAACCACTACACTAGGGCAGACAGCAGTAACCACTACACTAGGGCAGACAGCAGTAACCACTACACTAGGGTAGACAGCAGTAACCACTACACTAGGGCAGACAGCAGTAACCACTACACTAGAGCAGACAGCAGTAACCACTACACTAGTGTAGACAGCAGTAACCACTACACTAGGCACTAGGGCAGACAGCAGTAATCACTACACTAGGGCAGACAGCAGTAACCACTACACTAGGGTAGACTGCAGTAACCACTACACTAGGGCAGACAGCAGTAACCACTACACTAGGGTAGACAGCAGTAACCACTACACTAGGGTAGACAGCAGTAACCACTACACTAGGGTAGACAGCAGTAACCACTACACTAGGGCAGACAGCAGTAACCACTACACTAGGGTAGACAGCAGTAACCACTACACTAGGGTAGACAGCAGTAACCACTACACTAGGGTATACAGCAGTAACCACTACACTAGGGTAGACAGCAGTAACCACTACACTAGGGTAGACAGCAGTAACCACTACACTAGAGCAGACAGCAGTAACCACTACACTTGGGTAGACAGCAGTAACCACTAACACTAGGGTAGACAGCAGTAACCACTACACTAGAGCAGACAGCAGTAACCACTACACTAGAGCAGACAGCAGTAACCACTACACTAGGGCAGAAATCAATAATCACTACACTAGGGCAGACAGCAGTAACCACCACACTAGGGCAGACAGCAGTAACCACTACACTAGGGCAGACAGCAGTAACCACTACACTAGGGTAGACAGCAGTAACCACTACACTAGGGCAGACAGCAGTAACCACTACACTAGGGTAGACAGCCGTAACCACTACACTAGGCACTAGGGTAGACAGCAGTAACCACTACACTAGGGTAGACAGCAGTAACCACTACACTAGTGTAGACAGCAGTAACCACTACACTAGGGTAGACAGCAGTAACCACAACACTAGGGCAGACAGCAGTAACCACTACACTAGAGCAGACAGCAGTAACCACTACACTAGGGTAGACAGCAGTAACCACTACACTAGGGTATATAGCAGTAACCACTACACTAGAGCTAGACAGCAGTAACCACTACACTAGGGCAGAAATCAGTGATCACTACACTAGGGCAGACAGCAGTAACCACCACACTAGGGCAGACAGCAGTAACCACTACACTAGGGCAGACAGCAGTAACCACTACACTAGGGTAGACAGCAGTAACCACTACACTAGGGCAGACAGCAGTAACCACTACACTAGGGTAGACAGCAGTAACCACTACACTAGGCACTAGGGTAGACAGCAGTAACCACTACACTAGGGTAGACAGCAGTAACCACTACACTAGTGTAGACAGCAGTAACCACTACACTAGGGCAGACAGCAGTAACCACTACACTTGGGTAGACAGCAGTAACCACAACACTAGGGCAGACAGCAGTAACCACTACACTAGAGCAGACAGCAGTAACCACTACACTAGGGTAGACAGCAGTAACCACTACACTACGGGTATATAGCAGTAACCACTACACTAGAGCAGACAGCAGTAACCACTACACTAGAGCAGACAGCAGTAACCACTACACTAGGGCAGAAATCAATAATCACTACACTAGGGCAGACAGCAGTAACCACCACACTAGGGCAGACAGCAGTAACCACTACACTAGGGCAGACAGCAGTAACCACTACACTAGGGTAGACAGCAGTAACCACTACACTAGGGCAGACAGCAGTAACCACTACACTAGGGTAGACAGCCGTAACCACTACACTAGGCACTAGGGTAGACAGCAGTAACCACTACACTAGGGTAGACAGCAGTAACCACTACACTAGTGTAGACAGCAGTAACCACTACACTAGGGTAGACAGCAGTAACCACAACACTAGGGCAGACAGCAGTAACCACTACACTAGAGCAGACAGCAGTAACCACTACACTAGGGTAGACAGCAGTAACCACTACACTAGGGTAGACTAGCAGTAACCACTACACTAGAGCAGACAGCAGTAACCACTACACTAGGGTAGACAGCAGTAACCACTACACTAGGGTAGATAGCAGTAACCACTACACTAGAGCAGACAGCAGTAACCACTACACTAGGGCAGACAGCAGTAACCACTACACTAGGGCAGACAGCAGTAACCACCACACTAGGGTAGACAGCAGTAACCACTACACTAGGGCAGACAGCAGTAACCACTACACTAGGGTAGACAGCAGTAACCACTACACTAGGGCAGACAGCAGTAACCACTACACTAGGGCAGACAGCAGTAACCACTACACTAGGGTAGACAGCAGTAACCACTACACTAGGGCAGACAGCAGTAACCACTACACTAGAGCAGACAGCAGTAACCACTACACTAGGGTAGACAGCAGTAACCACTACACTAGGCACTAGGGCAGACAGCAGTAATCACTACACTAGGGCAGACAGCAGTAACCACTACACTAGGGTAGACAGCAGTAACCACTACACTAGGGCAGACAGCAGTAACCACTACACTAGGGTAGACAGCAGTAACCACTACACTAGGGCAGACAGCAGTAACCACTACACTAGGGTAGACAGCAGTAACCACTACACTAGGGCAGACAGCAGTAACCACTACACTAGGGCAGACAGCAGTAACCACTACACTAGTGTAGACAGCAGTAACCACTACACTAGAGCAGACAGCAGTAACCACTACACTAGGGTAGACAGCAGTAACCACTACACTAGGGTAGACAGCAGTAACCACTACACTAGAGCAGACAGCAGTAACCACTACACTAGGGTAGACAGCAGTAACCACTACACTAGGGTAGATAGCAGTAACCACTACACTAGAGCAGACAGCAGTAACCACTACACTAGAGCAGACAGCAGTAACCACTACACTAGGGCAGACAGCAGTAACCACTACACTAGGGCAGACAGCAGTAACCACTACACTAGGGCAGACAGCAGTAACCACTACACTAGGGCAGACAGCAGTAACCACTACACTAGGGCAGACAGCAGTAACCACTACACTAGGGCAGACAGCAGTAACCACTACACTAGGGTAGACAGCAGTAACCACTACACTAGGGCAGACAGCAGTAACCACTACACTAGGGCAGACAGCAGTAACCACTACACTAGTGTAGACAGCAGTAACCACTACACTAGGCACTAGGGCAGACAGCAGTAATCACTACACTAGGGCAGACAGCAGTAACCACTACACTAGGGTAGACTGCAGTAACCACTACACTAGGGCAGACAGCAGTAACCACTACACTAGGGTAGACAGCAGTAACCACTACACTAGGGTAGACAGCAGTAACCACTACACTAGGGTAGACAGCAGTAACCACTACACTAGGGCAGACAGCAGTAACCACTACACTAGGGTAGACAGCAGTAACCACTACACTAGGGTAGACAGCAGTAACCACTACACTAGGGTAGACAGCAGTAACCACTACACTAGAGCAGACAGCAGTAACCACTACACTAGGGCAGACAGCAGTAACCACTACACTAGGGCAGACAGCAGTAACCACCACACTAGGGCAGACAGCAGTAACCACTACACTAGGGCAGACAGCAGTAACCACTACACTAGGGTAGACAGCAGTAACCACTACACTAGGGCAGACAGCAGTAACCACTACACTAGGGTAGACAGCCGTAACCACTACACTAGGCACTAGGGTAGACAGCAGTAACCACTACACTAGGGTAGACAGCAGTAACCACTACACTAGTGTAGACAGCAGTAACCACTACACTAGGGTAGACAGCAGTAACCACAACACTAGGGCAGACAGCAGTAACCACTACACTAGAGCAGACAGCAGTAACCACTACACTAGGGTAGACAGCAGTAACCACTACACTAGGGTATATAGCAGTAACCACTACACTAGAGTAGACAGCAGTAACCACTACACTAGGGCAGAAATCAGTGATCACTACACTAGGGCAGACAGCAGTAACCACCACACTAGGGCAGACAGCAGTAACCACTACACTAGGGCAGACAGCAGTAACCACTACACTAGGGTAGACAGCAGTAACCACTACACTAGGGCAGACAGCAGTAACCACTACACTAGGGTAGACAGCAGTAACCACTACACTAGGCACTAGGGTAGACAGCAGTAACCACTACACTAGGGTAGACAGCAGTAACCACTACACTAGTGTAGACAGCAGTAACCACTACACTAGGGTAGACAGCAGTAACCACTACACTAGGGCAGACAGCAGTAACCACTACACTAGGGTAGACAGCAGTAACCACTACACTAGGGTAGACAGCAGTAACCACTACACTAGGGCAGACAGCAGTAACCACTACACTAGAGCAGACAGCAGTAACCACTACACTAGGGTAGACAGCAGTAACCACTACACTAGGGCAGACACCAGTAACCACTACACTAGGGCAGACAGCAGTAACCACTACACTAGGGTAGACAGCAGTAACCACTACACTAGGGCAGACAGCAGTAACCACTACACTAGGGTAGACAGCAGTAACCACTACACTAGGGTAGACAGCAGTAACCACTACACTAAGCACTAGGGCAGACAGTAGTAATCACTACACTAGGGCAGACAGCAGTAACCACTACACTAGGGTAGACAGCAGTAACTCACTACACTAGGGCAGACAGTAGTAATCACTACACTAGGGCAGACAGCAGTAACCACTGCACTAGGGCAGACAGCAGTAACCACTACACTAGGGTAGACAGCAGTAAACACTACACTAGGAACTAGTTTAGACAGCAGTAACCACTACACTATGGCAGACAGCAGTAACCACTACACTAGGGCAGACAGCAGTTACCACTACACTAGGGTAGACAGCAGTAACCACTACACTAGGGCAGACACCAGTAACCACTACACTAGAGCAGACAGCAGTAAACACTACACTAGTGTAGACAGCAGTAACCACTACACTATGGCAGACAGCAGTAACCACTACACTAGGGTAGACAGCAGTAACCACTACACTAGGGTAGACAGCAGTAACCAATTCACTAGCGCCGACAGCAGTAACCACTATACTAGGGTAGACAGCAGTAACCACTACACTAGGGTAGACAGCAGTAACCACTACACTAGGCACTAGGGCAGACAGTAGTAATCACTACACTAGGGCAGACAGCAGTAACCACTGCACTAGGTCAGACAGCAGTAACCACTTCACTAGGGCAGACAGCAGTAACCACTACACTAGGGTAGACAGCAATAACCACTACACTAGGGCAGACAGCAGTAACCACTACACTAGGGTAGAGAGCAGTAACCACTACACTAGGGTAGACAGCAGTAAACACTACACTAGGAACTAGGGTAGACAGCAGTAACCACTACACTAGGGCAGACAACAGTAACCACTACACTAGAGCAGACAGCTGTAACCACTACACTAGAGCAGACAGCAGTAACTACTACACTAGGGTAGACAGCAGTAACCACTACACTAGGGCAGACAGGAGTAACCACTACACTAGGGCAGACAGCAGTAACCACTACACTAGGCCAGACAGTGCTTCACTGTTCTTGTGTGAGTGTGTAGCTGTGTGTGTGTGTGTGTGTGTGTGTGTGTGTGTGTGTGTGTGTGTGTGTGTGTGTGTGTGTGTGTGTGTGTGTGTGTGTGTGTGTGTGTGTGTGTGTGTGTGTGTATATATATGTGTGTGTGTGTATGTGTGTGTGTGTGTGTGTGTAGCTGTGTGTATGTATGTGTGTTTGTAGCTGTGTGTATGTGTGTGTGTGTGTTTGTGTGTGTATGTGTGTGTGTGTGTGTGTGTGTGTGTGGCTGTGTGTGTGTGTGTAGCTGTGTGTGTGTGTGTGTGTGTGTGTGTGTGTGTGTGTGTGTGTGTGTGTGTGTGTGTGTGTGTGTGTGTGGAGGAGGAGGAGGAGGTAGAGGAGGAGAAGGAGGAGGAGGAGGAGGAGGAGGAGGAGGTAGAGGAGGAGAAGGAGGAGGAGGAGGAGGTAGAGGAGGAGGAGGAGGAGGTAGAGGAGGAGAATGAGGAGGAGGAGGAGGAAGAAGAGGAGGAGGAGGAGGAGATAGAGGATATAGAGGAGGAGGAGGAGGCGGAGGAGGAGATGGATGAGGAGGTAGAGGAGGAGTATGAGGAGGAAGAGGAGGAGGTAAAGGAGGAGAAGGAGGAGGAGGAGAAGGTAGAGGAGAAGGTAGAGGGAAGGGCTCGTTAGTAAACACATCACGGTAAAGACCTCATCTGTTTTATTTGGCACATCTGATCAATAATTTTTGATTTAATTTCATTTGTCAGTGTTCCAGCACTTCTCCACTCAGTCTTGTTGTTTTATTCCCTCATTTTGTCAAAACCTCAAAAAACTCAAAATCAGTGGTAAGTGAAGCTCTTTGGGGGCCTGGTCAAAAGGTAGTGCACTATAAAGAGGAACAGGGGACACAGCCTTCGATCACAGCCTTCGATCACAGCCATTCAGATTCAGAACACAACACAGTGCATATCAAGGCTTTGTGTAGGCGTAGCTGTCACAGTGCTCAAGCCTGGACATTTCCACCCACTAATACGGTTGTTGTTCATGATATTCAGAATCGCTGAGATTGGCAGAACATGTAGACGTTCATACAGCTTTTATTTATTTATTTATTTATAGAGATTTACACTGATAAATTAGAGTTTAGAGTCACTTCGAAGGAAATATCATAGAATTAGGTATAGATTCTACATGAATTATATAATATATGGAAGGAGGAGAGGCACAAATCAACAACATATCTGACATCGGTAAAATAAAGATGGATTTCTGAGCACTAGATATCCATCTGAAACAGAGGAGGAGGAGAAAGAGGAGAAGGAGGAGGAGGTAGAGGAGGAGAAGGAGGAGGAGGAGGAGGAGGTAGAGGAGGAGAAGGAGGAGGAGGAGGAGGAGGAAGAGGAGGAGGAGGTGGAGGAGATGGATGAGGAGGTAGAAGAGGAGGAGGTGGAGGAGATGGATGAGGAGGTAGAAGAGGAGGAGGAGGAGGAGGTAGAGGAGGAGGAGGTAAAGGAGGAGGAGGAGGAGGAGGAGGTAGAGGAGGAGGAGGTGGAGGTGGAGAGAGACGAGGAGGAGGTAAAGGAGGAGGAGGAAGAGGAGGTAGAGGAGGAGGAGATGGATGAGGAGGTAGAAGAGGAGGAGGAGGAGGTAGAGGAGGAGGAGGTGGAGGTAGAGGAGGAGGAGGTAAAGGAGGAGGAGGAGGTGGAGGAGGAGGAGGAGATGGATGAGGAGGTAGAGGAGGAGGAAGAGGAGGAGGAGGAGGAGGAGGTGGAGGTAGAGGAGGTGGAGGAGGAGGAGAAGGAGGAGAAGGAGGAGGAGGAGGAGGTGGAGGTAGAGGAGAAGGAAGAGGAGGTAGAGGAGGAGGAGATGGATGAGGAGGTAGAGGAGGAGGAGGAGGTAGAGGAGGAGGAGATGGATGAGGAGGTGGAGGAGAAGGAGGAGGAGGTAGAGGGGGAGGAGGCGGAGGTGGAGGAGGTAGAGGAGGAGGAGGTAGAGGAGGGGGAGGAGGAGGAGGAGGAGGAGGTGGTAGAGGAGGTGGAGGAGGAGGTAGAGGAGGAGGAGGTAGAGGAGGAGGAGGAGGAGGAGGAGGAGGTGGTAGAGGAGGTGGAGGAGGAGGTAGAGGAGGAGGAGGTGGAGAAGGAGGAGGTAGAGGAGGAGGAGGAAGAGGAGGGAGGTAGAGGAGGAGGAGGTAGAGGAGGAGGTAGAGGAGGAGGAGGAGGAGGAGGTGGGGGGAGGAGGTGGAGGAGGAGGTAGATGAAGAGGAGGAGGAGGAGGAGATAGAGGAGGAGGAGGTGGAGGAGGAGAAGGAGGTAGAGGAGGAGATAGAGGAGGAGGAGGAGAAGGAGGAGGTAGAGGAGGAGGAGGAGAAGGAGGAGGTAGAGGAGGAGGAGGAGAAGGAGGTAGAGGAGGAGGAGGTAGAGGAGGAGGAGAAGGAGGAGAAGGAGGAGGAGGAGGAGAAGGAGGAGGTAGAGGTGGAGGTGGAGGAGGAGTAGGTGGAGGTAGAGGAGGAGGATGAGTAGTGGAGGAGGAAGAGGAGGAGTAAAGGAGGAGGAGGAGGAGGAGGTAGAGGAGGAGACGCGTGCTTACTCTTCGTTCTTCTGCTCTAGTCAGGCTTAGTCTTACTCGGAGTCTCGGAGGTAGAGGAGGAGAAGGATGAGCGGAGCTAGTCGTACTAGGAGGGTAGGGACGACGCTTCTTCTCCTTCCCCTTCTTCTTACTAGCTTCTTCCGCTTCTTCTTACCCTGTCGTCGTCTTCGGAGCTTTCGTCTTTAGCTTACTCTTCTTGTCCTCTTCCTACCGCTTCTTCTTCTTCGTCTGTCTGCTTAACTCCTCTTACCCTTCTGTGCTTCTCAGTTCATCTTCTTACTCCTCTTCTTCGTCTCCGGACTCTCTGGCTTCTGGTTTTCTTCTTCTTCTCGATTCGCACTCTAATTCTTCTTACCCTTCGTCTTAGGCTGCTTCGTCTTCGTCCCTTCTTCTGCGTTACTCTTCTTCTTCTCCTTCTTCTTCGTACTCTTCTTCTTCTTCTTACCCTTCGTATTCTTCTGCCTTCGTCTTATCCTTCTTCGTCTTCTTCTTCTTCTTCTCCTTCTTCTTACTCTTCTTCTTCTCCTTACCTTCTTCTTCTTACTCTCTTCTCCTTCTCCTTCTTCTGCTTCTTCTTACCGTCTCTTCTTCTTTTCTTCTTACATCTTCTTTTTCTTCTTACTCTTCTTCTTCTTCCTTGACTCTCTTCGGTCTAATTCTCTTTGACTCTCTTCTTCTTACTCTTCTTCGTCTTCCTTTCTCATACTCTTCTGTTTTAGCTCTACCTTTAGCCTCTTCTTACTCTGCTTGCTTACTCGTCTTCTTCTTGATTCTTCCTGCTTCTCGCTTGCGTCTGGAGGTTGCTGAGGTAGGAGCAAGAGGTAATCATCTTCTTCTCCCTCTTCCTCTTCGTTCTTAGTCTGCTGGTTAAGCGTGCTTAATCATCTTACCCTTAGGTCTTCTTCTCCTTAATCTTCCTCGTCTTAGCGCTCTTCTGTTTGCTTCGTCTGTTCAAAGAGTCCAACCAACATGCCGCAACCCAAGCTCCCACCCCATCCTTGCTTTGCCCCATCCACTTATTTCCCTCATATCTGACCAGGCCTGCTCATAATGAACCGTGCCATGACCGATCATACCTCTGTCACAGACACAGACCCGTCGTCTATCAGCCTTACAGTTGTCCCATTGTCAACCGCACAGGGACCGGAGTGATGACAGCCTGGGGGCCCTGGGATGGAGCTCTGTCACAGGGAGGAGTGATGACAGCCTGGGGCCCTGGGATGAAGCTCTGTCACAGGGAGGAGTGATGACAGCCTGTGGCCCTGGGATGAAGCTCTGTCACAGGGAGGAGTGATGACAGCCTGGGGCCCTGGGCATGGAGCTCTGTCACAGGGAGGAGTGATGACAGCCTGGGGCCCTGGGATGAAGCTCTGTCACAGGGAGGAGTGATGACAGCCTGGGGCTCTGGGATGGAGCTCTGTCACAGGGAGGAGTGATGACAGCCTGGGGCCCTGGGATGAAGCTCTGACAGGGAGGAGTGATGACAGCCTGGGGCCCTGGGATGAGGCTCTGTGACAGGGAGGAGTGATGACAGCCTGGGGCCCTGGGATGATGCTCTGTCACAGGGAGGAGTGATGACAGCCTGGGGCCCTGGGATGAAGCTCTGTCACAGGGAGGAGTGATGACAGCCTGGGGCCCTGGGATGAAGCTCTGTCACAGGGAGGAGTGATGACAGCCTGGGGCCCTGGGATGAAGCTCTGTCACAGGGAGGAGTGATGACAGCCTGGGGCCCTGGGATGAAGCTCTGTCACAGGGAGAGGTGATGACAGCCTGGGGCCCTGGATGAAGCTCTGTCACAGGGACAGACCAGAACAGCAGTAGACAACCAATCTAAGACAGACCAGAGCAGAGCAGCAGTAGACATCCAATCTAAGACAGACCAGAGCAGAACAGCACTGAACATCCAATCTAAGACAGACCAGAGCAGAGCAGCAGTAGACATCCAATCTAAGACAGACCAGAGCAGAGCAGCAGTAGACATCCAATCTAAGACAGACCAGAGCAGAGCAGCAGTAGACATCCAATCTAAGACAGACCAGAGCAGAACAGCACTGAACATCCAATCTAAGACAGACCAGAGCAGAGCAGCAGTAGACATCCAATCTAAGACAGACCAGAGCAGAACAGGATTGAACATCCAATCTAAGACAGACCAGAACAGCAGTAGACATCCAATCTAAAACAGACCAGCAGTAGACATCCAATCTAAGACAGACCAGAGCAGAACAGCATTGAACATCCAATCTAAGACAGACCAGCAGTAGACATCCAATCTAAGACAGACCAGAGCAGAGCAGCACTGAACATCCAATCTAAGACAGACCAGCAGTAGACATCCAATCTAAGACAGACCAGAGCAGAACAGCAGTAGACATCCAATCTAAGACAGACCAGAACAGAGCAGCAGTAGACATCCAATCTAAGACAGACCAGAAAAGAGCAGCAGTAGACATTCAATCTAAGACAGACCAGACCAGCACTAGACATCCAATCTAAGACAGACCAGAACAGAGCAGCAGTAGACATCCAATCTAAGACAGACCAGAGCAGAACAGCAGTAGACATCCAATCTAAGACAGACCAGAACAGAACAGCATTGAACATCCAATCTAAGACAGAAATTGACCCACATGCGGTAAGTAAATGATGTGTTATTTGAATCACAGTGGAATCAACACTGTGTGGTCTTGCTACTCAACTGTGTTTAGTTAATTAAATGGCCTCATTATCATTCAGACCAAGGAGTTAAATCTTGGTTTCATCAGACCAGAGAATCTTGTTTCTCAGAGTCTGAGAGTCCTTTAGGAGCCTTTTATCAAACTCCAAGCAGGCTGTCATGTGCCTTTTACTGAGGAGTGGCTTCTGTCTGGCCACTCTACCATAAAGGCCTGATAGGTGGAGTGCTGCAGAGATGGTTGTCCTTCTGGAAGGTTCTCCCATCTCCGCTGAGGAACTCTGGAGCTCTGTCAGAGTGACCAGCAAGTTCTTGGTCACCTCCTTGAACAAGGCCATTTTTCCTCGATTGCTCAGTTTGGCCGGGCGGCCAGATCTAGTAAGAGTCTTGGTTCCAAACTTCTTCTCTCTGAGTTCTACGGACGATTCCTTTGACCTGTGGGACCTTATATAGAATGTTGTCTGCCTTTTCCAATCATGTCAAATCAATTGAATTTACCACAGGTGGACTCGAATCAAGTTGTAGAAAACATGTCAAGGATGATCAAAGGAAACAGGATGCACCTGAGCTCAATTTTCGAGTCACATAGCAAAGGGTCTGAATACTTATGTAAATACTTTAATATTTTTTTGTATTGAAACCTGTTTTAACTTTGTCATTATGGGGTATTGTCTGTGGATTGATGAGGAAATGTTTTTATTTAATCCCTTTTAGAATAAGGCTGTAACCAAATGTTGAAAAAGTCAAGGGGTCTGAATACTTTCCGAATTCACTGTAGGTTTCCATTTTTGGGTCTCACAAAGATACTGTCATCATCAGGTCAGTGACCCATTTAAGGTAAAGACACCACTGGACAATGTTGGTCCCTGAACCCCCTGTATGTAATGAAGGGAGGACCATATTTTGAACTGAAGTTGAGCTCTGTAATGCTGTGAGGGTTTGGTATACCTTACTATGTGGCTTAGAGCCCAGAAACGCAATAGAATAATGAGGCAAGAACACGCACACACACACACACACACACACACACACACACACACACACACACACACACACACACACACACACACACACACACACACACACACACACACACACACACACACACACACACACACACACACACACACACACACACACACACACACACACACACACACACACACACACAGCTAAAATGGCACCCTATTCTACTATGGTATCAATTGGGGTCAGTCACTATCCTCCTGTCTCATGACTCCACCATGGGGGCTGTTCTCCTGTCTCATGACTCCACCATGGGGGCTGTTCTCCTGTCTCATGACTCCACCATGGGGGCTGTTCTCCTGTCTCATGACTCCACCATGGGGGCTGTTCTCCTGTCTCATGACTCCACCATGGGGGCTGTTTTCCTGTCTCATGACTCCACCATGGGGGCTATTCTCCTGTCTCATGACTCCACCATGGGGGCTATTCTCCTGTCTCATGACTCCATCATGGGGGCTATTCTCCTGTCTCATGACTCCACCATGGGGGGGTCAGTCACTATTCTCCTGTCTCATGACTCCACCATGGGGGCTGTTCTCCTGTCTCATGACTCCACCATGGGGGCTGTTCTCCTGTCTCATGACTCCACCATGGGGGCTGTTCTCCTGTCTCATGACTCCACCATGGGGGCTGTTCTCCTGTCTCATGACTCCACCATGGGGGCTGTTCTCCTGTCTCATGACTCCACCATGGGGGCTATTCTCCTGTCTCATGACTCCACCATGGGGGGGATCAGTCATTATTGCATAGATGCTTACCGTTATCTGTGTGGGTGCTGACAAGTGCAGCCGTATGCTTTGCTTTCACATTGCAATATCTCACGCTACTGCTCATGTTCAACATACGAGCATGAATAAATGAGAAGAAAAGAAGGTAGGAATGAGCTGCTGTGAAGGTAGAAGGAGCTCTTTGGGAGAGAAGAGCTGCTGAGATACAATAGCAGAATTGTGAAGGTAGAAGGAGCTCTTTGGGAGAGAAGTGCTGCTGAGATACAATAGGAGAACTGTGAACGTAGCCTCAATCGACGTTCGTTCACAACAAGGCTAAAACAACAGTAGTTGCTGAATCTCCTTGGTGATCTGTCTGCCTTGTGAAGCCACGTGAAGACACCACTTAACCCAGTGATTAATGATCAATCTTATTTTTGAACATCTGGTCTCTGTCTTGAGGTAAAATTCATGGAAGTTGCTTAAAACACCAGGTCGTTGGCTTCAGGAATGCTTTCTTGAAGTGTGTTTTTATTTAAACTGCTTACGGAGTGTTTCTTTCTCAACTCCTGATGTAGATGTTGACGGGAAGTTGAAAAACAGAGAGAGTGGAACGGACATTTTGTGTACACTAAGTGCTTACAGTCTCCAAAATCTCCAACTCCGCAAGAATTCTTTGCTGCCTTGCACATTAACTAATCATTCCACCCGATTTCATTTAATTCCCTTTCAGGGTACAGTAATATAAATATAAGCATGTTTCACACAACATGCTGATTCAGAACGGGGAAAAAACACATCGGTTGGAAAGTAAGAAAAGTGCATTTGAACTAGCTTCACCTGGACCTCTATGTTTTCTTTGGAAATGCTGTATTGTAGTGTAGGAGAAAAGCATTCTAAAATGCTGTATTCTAGTGTAGGAGAAAAGCATTCTAAAATGCTGTATTGTAGTGTAGGAGAAAAGCATTCTAAAATGCTGTATTGTAGTGTAGGAGAAAAGCATTCTAAAATGCTGTATTCTAGTGTAGGAGAAAGCATTCTAAAATGCTGTATTCTAGTGTAGGAGAAAAGCATTCTAAAATGCTGTATTGTAGTGTAGGAGAAAAGCATTCTAAAATGCTGTATTGTAGTGTAGGAGAAAAGCATTCTAAAATGCTGTATTGCTAGGTAGTAGGAGAAAAGCATTCTAAAATGCTGTATTCTAGTGTAGGAGAAAAGCATTCTAAAATGCTGTATTCTAGTGTAGGAGAAAAGCATTCTAAAATGCTGTATTGTAGTGTAGGAGAAAACATTCTAAAATGCTGTATCGTAGTGTAGGAGAAAGCATTCTAAAATGCTGTATTGTAGTGTAGGAGAAAAGCATTCTAAAATGCTGTATTCTAGTGTAGGAGAAAAGCATTCTAAAATGCTGTATTGTAGTGTAGGAGAAAAGCATTCTAAAATGCTGTATTGTAGTGTAGGAGAAAAGCATTCTAAAATGCTGTGTTCTAGTGTAGGAGAAAAGCATTCTAAAATGCTCTGTTCTAGTGTAGAAAAGCATTCTAAAATGCTGTATTGTAGTGTAGGATGTAACGGACTAGCTTCACATGCATTGGCAGGCCCATCCAGAAAAATATGTCCCTATTTTTCAACATTTACATTTGAGTCATTTAGCAGACACTCTTATCCAATGGGAATCAACTCGGACATCAGAAGTGCCATGCTCTAACAACTGAGCCACGTGGGACCTATACAATATATATATAGTGCAGTCGGAAAGTATTCAGACCCCTTTACTTTTTCACATGTTGTTACGTTACAGCGTTATTTTTAAATTGATTGAATAAAACATTTCCCTCATCACTCTACACACAATACTCCATAATGACAAAGCAAGAACAGATTTTTTTTGTTTTTTTTGAAAATGTATTAAAAATAAACAACATAAATACCATATTTACATAAGTATTCAGACCCTTTGCCAAGAGACTAAAAATATTGCTCAGGTGCATCCTGTGTCCATTGATCATCCTTGGGATGTTTTTACAACTTGATTGGAGTCCACCTGTGGTAAATTCAATTGATTGGAAATTATTTGGAAAAGCACACACCTGTCTATAAAAGGTCCCACAGTTGACAGTGCATGTCAGAGCAAAAACCAAGCCATGAGGTTGAAGGAATGGTCCGTAGAGCTCCGAGACAGGATTGTGTTGAGGCACAGATCTGGGGAAGGGTGGGCAAAACATTTCTGTAGCATTGAAGGTCCCCAAGAACAGAGTGGCCTCCATCATTCGGAAATGGAAGAAGTTTGGAAGCACCAAGACTCTTCCTAGAGCTGGCTGCCTGGCCAAACTGAGCAATCGGCGGAGAAGGGCCTTGGTCAGGGAGGTGACCAAGAACCCGAAAGACACTCTGACAGAGCTCCAGAGATCCTCTGTGGAGATGGGAGAAACATCCAGAAGTACAACCATCTCTGCAGCACTCCACCAATCAGGCCTTTATGGTAGAGTAGCCAGACGGAAGCCACTCCTCAGTAAAATGACAGCCGGCTTGGAGTTTACCAAAAGGCACCTACAGACTCTCAGACCATGAGAAACAAGATTCTCTGGTCTGATGAAACCAACATTGAACTATTTTGCCTGGATGCCAAGCATCATGCTCATCACCTGGCCAATACCATCCCTATGGTGAAGCATGGTGGTGGCAGCATCATGCTGTGGGGATGTTTTTGAGCGGCAGGGACTGGGAGACTATTCAGGTTCGAGGGAAAGATGAACGGAGCGAAGCACAGAGAGATCCTTGATGAAAACCTGCTCCAGAGAACTCAGGATCTCCGACTGGACAACGACCCTAAGCACACAGCCAAGACAACGCAGGAGTGGCTTTGGGACAAGTCTCTGAATGTCCTTGTGTGGCCCAGCCAGAGCCCGGTCTTGAACCCGATTGAACATCTCTGGAGAGACCTGAAATTAGCTGTGCAGCGACGCTCCCCATCCAACCTGACAGAGCTTGAGAGGATCTGCAGAGAAGAATGGGAGAAACTCCCCAAATACAGGTGAGCGCCATTTCTGGTGAACACATGGGTAGTCTGATGACTACTTATTAATTAGACTTCCTAATACACTTTTATATTTTATTAGCTGTATGATGCCTACTTAGCAATTTCATGTTTTATGGGATAGAGTGAAACACATTTTGTTGATACCAGTTTCAATCTGTCAGTGGCACTAACTTACTAGCCCTTAGCTAGCTAACGATAGGTATCATATTTTTTGCACAATTCATGTGATAGGTAGCTAGTTAACTACATTGCTGTCTTTTACTACCTGTCAATATGCTAATGTCACGGTTCAGTAGCATGCTAACTAGCACAACAGCTAATGTAGCTAGGTAGCAACAAAATGACTTGACTTGATTTAAAGGCAAAACTTCACTTTTTCAGATGGAAACCGTTCCTGTGGTGTTGGAGGAGGATGCATCAACACCCTAGAAAGATCTTTGTTCACTCATAACCACTTTTTTTGAGTGATAAATTAGTTTTCGTCTTCAGGATTAATCCATGTGGAAATGTGGAAAAAGTCAAGGGGTGTGAATACTTTCTGAAGGCACTAGGTGTATTTATGCTGTTGTTCAAATGCACAGACCACTTGATCTATCTTCCCAAAGAAACAAGTCATTTGAAAAACGTGGATTGATAATTCTGTCATGCTGCTTTGTTGACAATATGACAACTTGAGTACCGGAATACATTACTTTTCAATTCAAAAAATGAATTTTCTACTTCTCAATCTCTTTTGGTAGCTACATAGCTTCATTAGCATACCCTACCTGCAACATAATAGCATTGGCAGCTCCCTTCTCTGATCTAGATAACATAACAGATGAACCTAAATATTACCTAGACCGAACCTCTAAGCCTTCACGGCACCATCAGTCCCGGGGAACACTCTTTTCCCGAAAGCTAACTTGGTCAGTCAGTTTCCTTCAGCCAGCTTTGAACTAGCAATGGCACACCTTCACCATGAGGTAGCTGCTAGCTAGCTAACGCCACACCAGCGTTATATGGTGCTCAATATAACTATATAACTGCCGCAAGACTCCTAAATAGCAAGCTTGGTATACAATTTAGACAAGCTACTATTTGCTAGGCACTAACCGCAGGGCTTCTAACTAGCTAGCCTACGCCGTCTACACGCTCGGTCCCCGTAGCAAGCCTTGTCCCTCACAATGGCAACTGCTAGCACGTCCCAGGACGAGCCTGGCACTCGAACCACCACGTTCTTCTGCTTGTATCTCCATGATTGCGGGGAAAGATTCCTATCCACTAGCTGGTGAGATTAGCCTTCGGGGCATAGCCGGTGAGATTAGCCTTCGGGGCATAGCCGGTGGGATTAGCCTTCGGGGCATAGCCGGTGAGATTAGCCTTCGGGGCATAGCCGGTGAGATTAGCCTTCGGGGCATAGCCGGTGACATTAGCCTTCGGGGCATAGCCGGTGAGATTAGCCTTCGGGGCATAGCCGGTGGGATTAGCCTTCGGGGCATAGCCGGTGAGATTAGCCTTCGGGGCATAGCCGGTGAGATTAGCCTTCGGGGCATAGCCGGTGAGATTAGCCTTCGGGGCATAGCCGGTGACATTAGCCTTCGGGGCATAGCCGGTGAGATTAGCCTTCGGGGCATAGCCGGTGAGATTAGCCTTCGGGGCATAGCCGGTAAAATTAGCCTTCGGGGCATAGCCGGTGAGATTAGCCTTCGGGGCAAAGCTGGTGAGATTAGCCTTCGGGGCATAGCCGGTGAGATTAGCCTTCGGGCATAGCCGGTGAGATTAGCCTTCGAGGGCATAGCCCGTGAAATTAGCCTTCGGGGGCATAGCCGGTGAGATTAGCCTTTGGGGCATAGCCGGTGAGATTAGCCTTCGGGGCATAGCCTGTGACATTAGCCTTCGGGGCATAGCCTGTGACATTGGCCTTCGGGGCATAGCCCGGTGAAATTAGCCTTCGGGGCATAGCCGGTGAGATTAGCCTTCGGGGCATAGC
>NC_138300.1:61260000-61510000 GCF_965601325.2 Salmo salar
ATGGTGTCTCCACAGGGTGTCTCCACATGGTGTCTCTACAGGGTGTCTCCACATGGTGTCTCCACAGGGTGTCTCCACAGGATTACTCCTCATGGTGTCTCCACATGGTGTCTCCACAGGGTGTCTCCACATGGTGTCTCCACAAGGTGTCTCCATATGGTGTCTCCACATGGTGTCTCCACAGGGTGTCTCCATACGGTGTCTCCACAGGGTGTCTCCATATGGTGTTTCCACAGGGTGCCTCCATATGGTGTCTCCACAGGTTGTCTCCACATGGTGTCTCCACAAGGTGTCTCCATACGGTGTCTCCACAGGGTGTCTCCATACGGTGTCTCCACAGGGTGTCTCCATATGGTGTCTCCACAGGGTGTCTCCTTATGGTGTCTCCATATAGTGTCTCTACAGGGTGTCTCCATATGATGTCTCCACATGGTGTCTCCACATGGTGTCTCCTTATGGTGTCTCCATATGGTGTCTCAAAAGGGTGTCTCCATATGGTGTCTGCACAGGGTGTCTCCACATGGTGTCTCCACATGGTGTCTCCACAGGGTGTCTCCACAGGGTGTCTCCACATGATGTCTCCACATGGTGTCTCCACAGGGTGTCTCCACATGGTGCCTCCACAGGGTGTCTCCACATGGTGTCTCCACAGGGTGTCTCCTTATGGTGTCTCCATATGGTGTCTCTACAGGTTGTCTCCACATGGTGTCTCCAGATGGTGTCTCTACAGGGTGTCTCCACAGGGTGTCTCCACATGGTGTCTCCACAGGGTGTCTCTTTATGGTGTCTCCATATGGTGTCTCCACAGGGTGTCTACACATGTTGTCCCCACAGGGTGTATCCACAGGGTGTCCCCACAGGGTGTCTCCACAGGGTGTCCCCACAGGGTGTCTCCATATGGTGTCTCCACATGGTGTGTCCACATGGTGTCTCCACAGGGTGTCTCCATATGGTGTTTCCACAAGGTGTCTCCATATGGTGTCTCCACAGGGTGTCTCCACATGGTGTCTCCACAAGGTGTCTCCATACGGTGTCTCAACAGGGTGTCTCCATACGGTGTCTCCACAGAGTGTCTCCATATGGTGTCTCCACAGGGTGTCTCCTTATGGTGTCTCCATATAGTGTCTCTACAGGGTGTCTCCATATGATGTCTCCACATGGTGTCTCCACATGGTGTCTCCTTATGGTGTCTCCATATGGTGTCTCTACAGGGTGTCTCCATATGATGTCTCCACAGGGTGTCTCCACAGGGTGTCTCCACATGATGTCTCCACATGGTGTCTCCACAGGGTGTCTCCACATGGTGCCTCCACAGGGTGTCTCCACATGGTGTCTCCACAGGGTGTCTCCTTATGGTGTCTCCATATGGTGTCTCCACAGGGTGTCTACACATGTTGTCCCCACAGGGTGTCTCCACAGGGTGTCCCCACAGGGTGTCTCCACAGGGTGTCCCCACAGGGTGTCTCCATATGGTGTCTCCACATGGTGTGTCCACATGGTGTCTCCACATGGTGTCTCCACATGGTGTGTCCACATGGTGTCTCCACATGGTGTTTCCACACGGTGTCTCCACAAGGTGTCTCCATATGGTGTCTCTACAGGGTGTCTCCATATGGTGTCTCCACAGGGTGTCTCCACATGGTGCCTCCACAGGGTGTCTCCACATGTTGTCTCCACAGGGTGTCTCCTTATGGTGTCTCCATATGGTGTCTCCACAGGGTGTCTACACATGTTGTCCCCACAGGGTGTCTCCACAGGGTGTCCCCACAGGGTGTCTCCACAGGGTGTCCCCACAGGGTGTCTCCATATGGTGTCTCCACATGGTGTGTCCACATGGTGTCTCCACATGGTGTGTCCACATGGTGTCTCCACATGGTGTCTCCACATGGTGTGTCCACATGGTGTCTCCACATGGTGTTTCCACATGGTGTCTCCACAAGGTGTCTCCATATGGTGTCTCTACAGGGTGTCTCCATATGGTGTCTCTACAGGGTGTCTCCATATGGTGTCTCCACAGGGTGTCTCCATATTCGAAAACTTTAACAATGCAGGATTAGATCAATGTTTCCAGGAAGAGAGATCTGACAAATGGATAGTGGTGAGGCCATTAATGGAGTAATGGATAGTGGAAGAGTAGAGGCTTTTATTTGTCTGTTATGAGGCCATTAATGGAGTAATGCTAGTGGATTTATATCGTTATGTGGTAATATTTAGAGGCTCAGCCACAATTTCTCCAGCCAGGACATGAAACTTTGCTTTTCTATATCTTATTGATAGAGTCAGTAAGTCTCTCAGACCAAGGCTAAACCAAAAATACTGTATACAATCCCAGAAAGGATATATCATTTTTTTTTAGCAGTGATTGTTCAGATAGGAATATCTAGGTTCCTAGAATCTTCCCTGTTTAGTGACACGAGGGCAGGGTCAGGACACGAGGGCAGGGTCAGGACACGAGGGCAGGGTCAGGACACGAGGGCAGGGTCAGGACACGAGGGCAGGGTCAGGACACGAGGGCAGGGTCAGGACACGAGGGCAGGGTCAGGACACGAGGGCAGGGTCAGGACACGAGGGCAGGGTCAGGGAAAGAGGGCAGGGTCAGGGCACGAGGGCAGGGGTCATGACACTCTGTTAAAGAGATCAATATTTGTTGGTTTTTGCCTTGCAGTACTGAGTGTCTGTTCATTTAAACCACAATTGTCAAACTCATTCCACCGATGGCAGAGTGTCTGTGGGTTTTAGCTCCTCCCTTGTACTTGATTGATTAATTAAGGTCACTAATTAGTAAGGAATTCCCCTCACGCTGTCTAGGTCTTAAAAACAAAAATCTACAGGCTGTAGGCCCTCCATGGAATGAGTTTGACACCCCTGATTTTCAACTGTCCCCCCAGTGGACCAGTCAGAGTAAACTACGGTCTCTCTGTTGTCTGCTCTGTCTTAACGAGTGAGCCTAGAGCCAGGTTGGAGCAAGGACATCAGTACACCTCCAGAAGACAGACTGCTGCTGTGGGTTCATGTTAAAACTAGCGGTGTATACAGGACCTGTGTGTTCAGGGCTTTACCATGTCGGTTCAACATGAACACTGACTGGGGAAAATACAGATTTCTGTATGTCTGGAGATGACAGTAGGGAGGGATAAGGCTTTCTTTATGTCTGGAGATGACAGTAGGGAGGGATAAGGCTTTCTGTAGGTCTGGAGATGACAGTAGGGATAAGGCTTTCTGTATGTCTGGAGATGACAGTAGGGATAAGGCTTTCTGTATGTCTGGAGATGACAGTAGGGAGGTATAAGGCTTTCTGTAGGTCTGGAGATGACAGTAGGGAGGGATAAGGCTTTCTATAGGTCTGGAGATGACAGTAGGGATAAGGCTTTCTGTAGGTCTGGAGATGACAGTAGGGAGGGATAAGGCTTTCTGTAGGTCTGGAGATGACAGTAGGGATAAGGCTTTCTGTATGTCTGGAGATGACAGTAGGGAGGGATAAGGCTTTCTGTAGGTCTGGAGATGACAGTAGGGAGGGATAAGGCTTTCTGTATGTCTGGAGATGACAGTAGGGATAAGGCTTTCTATATGTCTGGAGATGACAGTAGGGAGGGGTAAGGCTTTCTGTATGTCTGAAGATGACAGTAGGGAGGGATAAGGCTTTCTGTATATCTGGAGATGACAGTAGGGAGGGAGAAGGCTTTCTGTATGTCTGGAGATGACAGTAGGGATAAGGCTTTCTGTATGTCTGGAGATGACAGTAGGGAGGGATAAGGCTTTCTGTATGTCTGGAGATGACAGTACGGATAAGGCTGTCTGTATGTCTGGAGATGACAGTAGTGAGGGATAAGGCTTTCTGTAGGTCTGGAGATGACAGTAGGGATAAGGCTTTCTGTAGGTCTGGAGATGACAGTAGGGATAAGGCTTTCTGTATGTCTGGAGATGACAGTATGGATAAGGCTTTCTGTATGTCTGGAGATGACAGTAGGGAGGGATAAGGCTTTCTGTAGGTCTGGAGATGACAGTAGGGAGGGCTAAGGCTTTCTGTATGTCTGGAGATGACAGTAGGGAGGGATAAGGCTTTCTGTATGTCTGGAGATGACAGTAGGGAGGGCTAAGGCTTTCTGTATGTCTGGAGATGACAGTAGGGAGGGATAAGGTTTTCTGTAGGTCTGGAGATGACAGTAGGGATAAGGCTTTCTGTATGTCTGGAGATGACAGTATGGAGGGATAAGGCTTTCTGTATGTCTGGAGATGAAGATAAGGACCAAGTTGCTTTGGATAAAACCGTATGTTAAATGGTATGTATTATTATACACTGAACAAAAATATGAACGCAACAGACCTAGACTTCAGTTAGTGCTAAATACGGCTGCTAGAATCCTGTCTAGAACCAATAAATTTGATCATATTACTCCAGTGCTAGCCTCCCTACACTGGCTTCCTGTTAAGGCAAGGGCTGATGTCAAGGTTTTACTGCTAACCTACAAAGCATTACATGGGCTTGCTCCTACCTATCTTTCCGATTTGGTCCTGCCGTACATACCTACACGCACGCTATGGTCACAAGACGCAGGCCTCCTTATTGTCCCTAGAATTTCTAAGCAAACAGCTGGAGGCAGGGCTTTCTCCTATAGAGGTCCATTTTTATGGAATGGTCTGCCTGTCCATGTGAGAGACGCAGACTCAGTCTCAACCTTTAAGTCTTTATTGAAGACTCATCTCTTCAGTAGGTCCTATGATTGAGTGTAGTCTGGCCCAGGAGTGTGAAGGTGAACGGAAAGGCTGGAGCAACGAACCGCCCTTGCTGTCTCTGCCTGGCCGGTTCCCCTCTCTCTCCACTGGGATTTCCTGCCTCCGACCCTATTACTGGGGGCTGAGTCACTGGGTTATTATTGCTCTCCCATGCCGTCCCTAGGAGGGGTGTGTCACGTCGTGCCAAGCTGTTTTCGCTATACTCGACTTGAGTGGGTTGAGTCACTGTCGTGATCTTCCTGTCCGGGCTGGCGCCCCCTGGCTCGTGCAGTGGAGGAGATCTTCGTAGGCTATACTCAGCCTTTTCTCAGGGTAGTAAATTGGTGGTCTGTTGATATCCCTCTAGTGGTGTGGGGGCTGTGCTTTTGGCAAAATGGGTGAGGTTGTATCCTGCCTGGTTGGCCCTATCTGGGGGTATCGTCAGACAGGGCCACAGTGTCCCCTATAATCTCCACCCGGCACAGCCAGAAGACGACTGGCCACCCCTCAGAGCCTAGTTCCTCTCTAGGTTTCTTCCTAGGTTCCTGCCTTTCTAGGGAGTTTTTCCTAGCCACCATGCTTCTACATATGCATTGCTTGCTGTTTGGGGTTTTAGGCTGGGTTTCTATATAAGCACATTGTGACATCTGGTGATGTAAAAAGGGCTTTATCAATACATTTCATTGATAAGTGACCAATATATGAGAGCCTTCAGACAGCTTTAAACTAATTTCCCCACTAATGTATTATTAGGTTTAAATTATTATTAGGCTGGATAAAAATGTCAAGTTATTCTCCCAACCCTGTTTTATTTATTCTGTCTAAATGGAATGCAAAGAACACAGAACATTTTTATTAGTTTATTTTACACAATATTCCACATATCCCACCTGAACAAATGTATATACAATATTCTTCACCAGCCAGCCGTTGTTTGCCAGCCAATCGCGCAGACGCGTTGTTACCCAGCCAATCGCGCAGACGCGTTGTTACCCAGCCAATCAATTAATGAACATGCACCTATGGAACGGTCGTTAAGACACTAACAGCTTACAGACAGTAGGCAATTAAGGTCACTGTTATGAAAACTTAGGACACTAAAGAGGCCTTTCTACTGACTCTGAAAAACACCAAAAGAAAGATGCCCAGGGTCCCTGCTCATCTGCGTGAACCTGCCTTAGGCATGCTGCAAGTAGGCATGAGGACTACAGATGTGGCCAGGGAAATAAATTGCAATGTCCGTACTGTGAGACACCTAAGAAAGCGCTACAGGGAGACAGGATGGACAGCCGATCGTCCTCGCAGTGGCAGACCACGTGTAACAACACCTGCATAGGATCGGTACCTCCGAACATCACACCTGCGGGTCAGGTACAGGATAGCAACAACAACTGCCCGAGTTACACCAGGAACGCACAATCCCTCCATCAGTGCTCAGACTGTCCGCAATAGGCTGAGAGAGGCTGGACTGAGGGCTTGTAGGCCTGTTGTAAGGCAGGTCCTCACCAGACATCACTGGCAACAACGCCGACTATGGGCACAAACCCACCGTCGCTGGACCAGACAGGACTGGCAAAAAGTGCTCTTCACTGACGAGTCGCAGTTTTGTCTCACCGGGAGTGATAGTCGGATTTGCGTTTATCGTCGAAGGAATGAGCGTTACACCGAGGCCTGTACTCTGGAGCGGGATCGATTTGGAGGTGGAGGGTCCGTCATGGTCTGGGGCGGTGTGTCACAGCATCATCGGACTGAGCTTGTTGTCATTGCAGTTAATCTCAACACTGTGCATTATAGGGAAGACCTCCTCCCTTCCTCCCTTCCTGCAGGCTCATCCTGACATGACCCTCCAGCATGACAATGCCACCAGCCATACTGCTCTTTCTGTACATGATTTCCTGCAAGACAGGAATGTCAGTGTTCTGCCATGGCCAGCGAAGAGCCCGGATCTCAATCCCATTGAGCACGTCTGGGACCTGTTGGATCAGAGGGTGAGGGCTAGGGCCATTCCCCCAAAAAATGTCCGGGAACTTGCAGGTGCCTTGGTGGAAGAGTGAGGTAACATCTCACAGCAAGAACTGGCAAATCTGGTGAAGTCCATGAGGAGCAGATGCACTGCAGTACTTAATGCAGCTGGTGGCCACACCAGATACTGACTGTTACTTTTGATTTTGACCCCCCATTTTTTCCAGGGACACATTATTCAAATTCTGTTAGTCACAAGTCTGTGGAACTTGTTCAGTTTATGTCTCAGTTGTTGAATCTTGTTATGTTCATACAAATATTTACACATGTTAAGTTTGCTGGAAATAAACGCAGTTGACAGTGAGAGGACGTTTCTTTTTTTGCTGAGTTTATTTATAGATATGTCAAACAAGTCCAGAGTTCCAACAACCTGGTCTCAGCAGCCATTTATCAGGACCTGTCTGTTGTAGACCACCCCTCCTCAGCCAATATATCAGGACCTGTCTGATGTAGACCACCCCTTCTCAGGCACTCTGAGCAGCAGTCTGGAAGGCCCGGCAGGACTGTGTGCGTCCCAAATGGAACCATATTACCGATGGGCTCTGGTCATACGTAGGGAACTATATAGGGACTAGGGTGCCATTTGGTAGGCTCTAGCCCTCAGCCCATACATTTCCACTATTGCAGCAACAGCATCAATACTACTGTAGGTTTCCGTTTGTAAGGCTGGCCAATAACCTCACAGGTGCCAAGACGCAGAGGCAAACTGAATCTTCAAAATAAAATAAAAAAATACATCTTGAAGCAGATGGGCCAGAGTTGTACCAGAGTAACTGCCACAAATCATGCAGCAGAACTCAAGTAGTTCACCATGTAAGGAATATCGTTCCATCCATCCACATATATCTGGGTAACATTCTTGGGAAGGTGAGAGTGAATTCTGTTGGGAACAGTGTTGGGGCATCAGCACAGTAATGTGAGGAGAGGCTGAGGCCTGTCAGTGACTCTATAGATGAGAGGCTGGGACCTATCAGTGACCCTATAGATGAGAGGCTGAGACCTGTCAGTGACCCTATAGATGAGAGCCTGAGCCCTGTCAGTGACCCTATAGATGAGAGGCTGGGACCTGTCAGTGACCCTATAGATGAGAGGCTGAGGCCTGTCAGTGACCGTATAGATGAGAGGCTGAGACCTGTCAGTGATTATAGATGAGAGGCCGAGGCCTGTCAGTGACCCTATAGATGAGAGAATGAGACCTGTCAGTGACCCTATAGATGAGACCCTATAGATGAGAGGCTGAGACTTGTCAGTGAACCTATAGATGAGAGGCTGAGACCTGTCAGTGATCCTATAGATGAGAGGCTGAGACCTGTCAGTGATTATAGATGAGAGGCTGAGGCCTGTCAGTGACCCTATAGATGAGAGGATGAGACCTGTCAGTGACCCTATAGATGAGACCCTATAGATGAGAGGCTGAGTCCTGTCAGTGACACTATAGATGAGAGGCTGAGACCTGTCAGTGACCCTATAGATGAGAGGCTGAGAACCCTATAGATGAGAGGCTGAGATCTGTCAGTGACCCTATAGATGAGAGCCTGAGACATGTCAGTGACCCTATAGATGAGAGGCTGAGAATGAGACCTGTCAGTGACCCTATAGATGAGAGGCTGAGGCCTGTCAGTGACCCTATAGATGAGAAGCTGAGGCCTGTCAGTGACCCTATAGATGAGAGGATGAGACCCTATAGATTAGAGTCTGAAACCTGTCAGTGACCCTATAGATTAGAGGCTGAGCCCTGTCAGTGACCCGATAGATGAGAGGCTGAGCCCTGTCAGTGACCCTATAGATGAGAGGCTGAGACCCTATAGATGAGAGGCTGAGACCTGTCAGTGACCCTATAGATGAGAGACTGAGACCTGTCAGTGACCCTATAGATGAGAGGATGAGGCCTGTCAGTGACCCTATAGATGAGAGGATGAGGCCTGTCAGTGACCCTATAGATGAGAGGCTGAGACCTGTCAGTGACCCTATAGATGAGAGGCTGAAACCTGTCAGTGACTCTATAGATGAGAGGCTGAGGCCTGTCAGTGACCCTACAGATGAGAGGCTGAAACCTGTCAGTGACCCTATAGATGAGAGGCTGAGAACTGTCAGTGACCCTGTAGATGAGAGCCTGAGACCTGTCAGTGACCCTATAGATGATAGGCTGAGACCCTATAGATTAGAGGCTGAAACCTGTCAGTGACCCCATGGATTAGAGGCTGAGCCCTGTCAGTGACCCTATAGATGAGAGGCTGAGTCCTGTCAGTGACCCTATAGATGAGAGGCTGAGACCCTATAGATGAGAGGACTGAGGCCTGTCAGTGACCCTATAGATGAGAGGCTGAGACCTGTCAGTGACCCTATAGATGAGAGGATGAGGCCTGTCAGTGACCCTATAGATGAGAGGATGAGGCCTGTCAGTGACCCTATAGATGAGAGGCTGAAACCTGTAAATGACCCTATAGATGAGAGGCTGAGACCTGTCAGTGACCCTATAGATGAGAGGCTGAAACCTGTCAGTGACCCTATAGATGAGAGGATGAGTACACCTATAGATTAGAGGTTAGGCCTGTCAGTGACCCTATAGATGAGAGGCTGAGGCCTGTCAGTGACCCTATAGATAAGAGGCTGAGACCTGTCAGTGACCCTATAGATGAGAGGCTGAGACCTGTCAGTGACCCTATAGATGAGAGGCTGAGACCTGTCAGTGACCCTATAGATGAGAGGCTGAGACCTGTCCGTGACCCTATAGATGAGAGGCTGGGACCTGTCAGTGACCCTATAGATGAGAGGCTGAGACCTGTCAGTGACCCTATAGATGAGAGGCTGAGACCTGTCAGTGACCCTATAGATGAGAGGCTAAGGCCTGTCAGTGACCCTATAGATGAGAGGTTGAGACCTGTCAATGACCCTATAGATGAGAGGCTGAGGCCTGTCAGTGACCCTATAGATGAGAGGCTGAGACCTGTCAGTGACCCTATAGATGAGAGGATGAGACCCTATAGATGAGAGGCTGAGACCTGTCAGTGACCCTATAGATGAGAGGCTGAGACCTGTCAGTGACCCTATAGATGAGAGGCTGAGGCTGAGACCTGTCAGTGACCCTATAGATGAGAGGCTGAGGCCTGTCAGTGACCCTATAGATGAGAGGCTGAGGCCTGTCAGTGACCCTATAGATGAGAGGATGAGACCCTATAGATAGAGTCTGAAACCTGTCAGTGACCCTATAGATGAGAGGCTGAGACCTGTCAGTGACCCTATAGATGAGAGGCTGAGGCCTGTCAGTGACCCTATAGATGAGAGGCTGAGACCTGTCATGACCTATAGATGAGAGGCTGAGACCTGTCAGTGACCCTATAGATGAGAGGCTGAGACCTGTCAGTGACCCTATAGATGAGAGGATGAGGCCTGTCAGTGACCCTATAGATGAGAGGATGAGGCCTGTCAGTGACCCTATAGATGAGAGGATGAGGCCTGTCAGTGACCCTATAGATGAGAGGCTGAAACCTGTCAGTGACCCTATAGATGAGAGGATGAAACCTGTCAGTGACTCTATAGATGAGAGGCTGAGGCCTGTCAGTGACCCTATAGATGAGAGGCTGAGGCCTGTCAGTGACGCTATAGATGAGAGGCTAAGGTCTGTCAGTGACCCTATAGATGATAGGCTGAGACCCTATAGATTAGAGGCTGAAACCTGTCAGTGACCCCATGGATTAGAGGCTGAGCCCTGTCAGTGACCCTATAGATGAGAGGCTGAGTCCTGTCAGTGACCCTATAGATGAGACGCTGAGACCCTATAGATGAGAGGCTGAGGCCTGTCAGTGACCCTATAGATGAGAGGCTGAGACCTGTCAGTGACCCTATAGATGAGAGGATGAGGCCTGTCAGTGACCCTATAGATGAGAGGATGAGGCCTGTCAGTGACCCTATAGATGAGAGGATGAGGCCTGTCAGTGACCCTATAGATGAGAGGCTGGGACCTGTCAGTGACCCTATAGATGAGATGCTAAAACCTGTCAGTGACCCTATAGATGAGAGGCTGAAACCTGTCAGTGACTCTATAGATGAGAGGCTGAGACCTGTCAGTGACCCTATAGATGAGAGGCTGAGGCCTGTCAGTGACCCTATAGATGAGAGGATGAGTACACTTACAGATTAGAGGCTATGGCCTGTCAGTGACCATATAGATGAGAGGATGAGACCTGTCAGTGACACTATAGATGAGAGGCTGAGGCCTGTCAGTGACCCTATAGATGAGAGGCTGAGACCTGTCAGTGACCCTATAGATAAGAGGGTGAGACCTGTCAGTGACCCTATAGATGAGAGGCTGAGACCTGTCAGTGACCCTATAGATGCGAGGCTGAGACCTGTCCGTGACCCTATAGATGAGAGGCTAAGGCCTGTCAGTGACCCTATAGATGAGAGGTTGAGGCCTGTCAGTGACCCTATAGATGAGAGGCTGAGGCCTGTCAGTGACCCTATAGATGAGAGGCTGAGACCTGTCAGTGACCCTATAGATAAGAGGGTGAGACCTGTCAGTGACCCTATAGATGAGAGGCTGAGACCTGTCAGTGACCCTATAGATGCGAGGCTGAGACCTGTCCGTGACCCTATAGATGAGAGGCTAAGGCCTGTCAGTGACCCTATAGATGAGAGGCTGGGACCTGTCAGTGACCCTATAGATGAGATGCTAAAACCTGTCAGTGACCCTATAGATGAGATGCTAAAACCTGTCAGTGACCCTATAGATGAGAGGCTGAAACCTGTCAGTGACTCTATAGATGAGAGGCTGAGACCTGTCAGTGACCCTATAGATGAGAGGCTGAGGCCTGTCAGTGACCCTATAGATGAGAGGATGAGTACACTTATAGATTAGAGGCTATGGCCTGTCAGTGACCATATAGATGAGAGGATGAGACCTGTCAGTGACACTATAGATGAGAGGCTGAGGCCTGTCAGTGACCCTATAGATGAGAGGCTGAGACCTGTCAGTGACCCTATAGATAAGAGGGTGAGACCTGTCAGTGACCCTATAGATGAGAGGCTGAGACCTGTCAGTGACCCTATAGATGCGAGGCTGAGACCTGTCCGTGACCCTATAGATGAGAGGCTAAGGCCTGTCAGTGACCCTATAGATGAGAGGTTGAGACCTGTCAATGACCTTATAGATGAGAGGCTGAGACATGTCAGTGACCCTATAGATGAGAGGCTGAGGCCTGTCAGTGACCCTATAGATGAGAGGCTGAGGCCTTTCAGTGACTCTATAGATGAGAGGCTGAGACCTGTCAATGACCTTATAGATGAGAGGCTGAGACATGTCAGTGACCCTATAGATGAGAGGCTGAGGCCTGTCAGTGATCCTATAGATGAGAGGCTGAGACCTGTCAATGACCTTATAGATGAGAGGCTGAGACCTGTCAGTGACCCTATAGATGAGAGGCTGAGGCCTGTCAGTGACCCTATAGATGAGAGGCTGAGGCCTGTCAGTGACCCTATAGATGAGAGGCTGAGACCTGTCAGTGACCCTATAGATAAGAGGGTGAGACCTGTCAGTGACCCTATAGATGAGAGGCTGAGACCTGTCAGTGACCCTATAGATGCGAGGCTGAGACCTGTCCGTGACCCTATAGATGAGAGGCTAAGGCCTGTCAGTGACCCTATAGATGAGAGGCTGGGACCTGTCAGTGACCCTATAGATGAGATGCTAAAACCTGTCAGTGACCCTATAGATGAGAGGCTGAAACCTGTCAGTGACTCTATAGATGAGAGGCTGAGACCTGTCAGTGACCCTATAGATGAGAGGCTGAGGCCTGTCAGTGACCCTATAGATGAGAGGATGAGTACACTTATAGATTAGAGGCTATGGCCTGTCAGTGACCATATAGATGAGAGGATGAGACCTGTCAGTGACACTATAGATGAGAGGCTGAGGCCTGTCAGTGACCCTATAGATGAGAGGCTGAGACCTGTCAGTGACCCTATAGATAAGAGGGTGAGACCTGTCAGTGACCCTATAGATGAGAGGCTGAGACCTGTCAGTGACCCTATAGATGCGAGGCTGAGACCTGTCCGTGACCCTATAGATGAGAGGCTAAGGCCTGTCAGTGACCCTATAGATGAGAGGTTGAGACCTGTCAATGACCTTATAGATGAGAGGCTGAGACATGTCAGTGACCCTATAGATGAGAGGCTGAGGCCTGTCAGTGACCCTATAGATGAGAGGCTGAGGCCTTTCAGTGACTCTATAGATGAGAGGCTGAGACCTGTCAATGACCTTATAGATGAGAGGCTGAGACATGTCAGTGACCCTATAGATGAGAGGCTGAGGCCTGTCAGTGATCCTATAGATGAGAGGCTGAGACCTGTCAATGACCTTATAGATGAGAGGCTGAGACCTGTCAGTGACCCTATAGATGAGAGGCTGAGGCCTGTCAGTGACCCTATAGATGAGAGGCTGAGACCCTATAGATGAGAGGCTGAGGCCTTTCAGTGACTCTATAGATGATAGTCTGAGACCTGTCAGTGATCCTATAGATGAGAGGATGAGTACACCTATAGATTAGAGGCTATGGCCTGTCAGTGACCCTATAGATGAGAGGATGAGACCTGTCAGTGACACTATAGATGAGAGGCTGAGGCCTGTCAGTGACCCTATAGTTGAGAGGCTGAGACCTGTCAGTGACCATATAGATGAGAGGCTGAGGCCTGTCAGTGACCCTATAGATGAGAGGCTGAGCCCTGCCTCTGTCTATATACATGAGAGGCTGAGGCCTGTCAGTGACCCTATAGATGAGAGGCTGAGACCTGTCAGTGACCCTATAGATGAGAGGCTGAGGCCTGTCAGTGACCCTATAGATGAGAGGCTGAGACCTGTCAGTGACCCTATAGATGAGAGGCAGTAGAGGGAAGCATTAAACTGTATTTTCTGTCAGTGACCCTATAGATGGGAGGCTGTCAGTGACCCTATAGATGAGAGGCAGTAGAGGGAAGCATTAAACTGTATTTTCTGTCAGTGACCCTATAGATGGGAGGCTGAGACCCTATAGATGAGAGGCTGAGACCTGTCAGTGACCCTATAGATGGGAGGCTGAGACCTGTCAGTGACCCTATAGATGAGAGGCAGTAGAGGGAAGCATTAAACTGTATTTTCCTGATGGAGGTGCAGTAGAGGTAAGCATTATAAGGGTAGTAGAGGGAAGCATTAAACTGTATTCTGTTGATAGAGAGGCAGTAGAGGGAAGCCTTATAGAGGGCTCGTGGGCTGACTGGAAGTGCCGGCTGTGGGCTGACTGGATGGGCCGGCTGTGGGCTGACTGGATGGGCCGGCTGTGGGCTGACTGGATGGGCCGGCTGTGGGCTGACTGGATGGGCCGGCTGTGGGCTGTCTGGATGGGCCGGCTGTGGGCTGTCTGGATGGGCCGGCTGTGGGCCGTCTGGATGGGCCGGCTGTGGGCTGACTGGATGGGCCGGCTGTGGGCTGTCTGGATGGGCTGTCTGGATGGGCCGGCTGTGGGCTGTCTGGATGGGCTGGCTGTGGGCTGACTGGATGGGCCGGCTGTGGGCTGACTGGATGGGCCGGCTGTGGGCTGACTGGATGGGCCGGCTGTGGGCCAGCTGTGGGCTGTCTGGATGGGCCGGCTGTGGGCTGACTGGATGGGCCGGCTGTGGGCTGGCTGGATGGGCCGGCTGTGGGCTGGCTGGATGGACCGGCTGTGGGCTGACTGGATGGGCCAGCTGTGGGCTGACTGGATGGGCCGCCTGTGGGCTGACTGGATTGGCCGCCTGTGGGCTGACTGGATGGGCCGGCTGTGGGCTGACTGGATAGGCCGGCTGTGGGCTGTCTGGATGGGCCGGCTGTGGGCTGTCTGGATGGGCCGGCTGTGAGCTGTCTGGATGGGCCGGCTGTGGGCTGTCTGGATGGGCCGGCTGTGGGCTGACTGGATGGGCCGGCTTTGGGCTGTCTGGATGGGCTGTCTGGATGGGCCGGCTGTGGGCTGTCTGGATGGGCCGGCTGTGAGCTGTCTGGATGGGCCGGCTGTGGGCTGTCTGGATGGGCCGGCTGTGGGCTGACTGGATGGGCCGGCTTTGGGCTGTCTGGATGGGCTGTCTGGATGGGCCGGCTGTGGGCTGTCTGGATGGGCCGGCTGTGAGCTGTCTGGATGGGCCGGCTGTGGGCTGTCTGGATGGGCCGGCTGTGGGCTGACTGGATGGGCCGGCTGTGGGCTGACTGGATGAGCCAGCTGTGGGCTGGCTGGATGGATGGGCCGGCTGTGGGCTGGCTGGATGGGCCGGCTGTGGGCTGGCTGGATGGGCCAGCTGGGTGATTCAGACTGGGCATGATAGATGCTGCTTACACAACAGACCTCATACAGTAACATGGAGCTGGGCCCTCTCAGTACCAGGTATCAGACCTCAGTACCAGACCTCATACAGTAACATGGAGCTGGGCCCACTCAGCTCTCAGTACCAGGTACCAGACTTCAGTACCAGACCTCATGCAGTAACATAGAGCTTCAAAAACACGGCGTCGCTAAACACAAAACCATCAACACCAACACCACTATCCCACATAACAACACCTAACACTGTTACAGACCACTATCCCACATAACAACACCTAACACTGTTACAGACCACTATCCCACATAACAACACCTAACACTGTTACAGACCACTATCCCACATAATAACACCTAACACTGTGATATCTCTGGCCAGTTATATTGCGCCTTTAGATCCCATGCTCATAACTCCTGATGTCATGGAAGGATGTGGAACTGAGATCCAGGGAGGGGGCCATACATTAAGGGGTGGAGCTGAGATCCAGGGAGGGGGCCATTCTTTAAGGGGTGGAGCTGAGATCCAGGGAGGGGGCCATACATTAAGGGGTGGAGCTGAGATCCAGGGAGGGGGCCAGATATTAAGGGGTGGAGCTGAGATCCAGGGAGGGGGCCAGACATTAAGGGGTGGAGCTGAGATCCAGGGAGGGGGCCATACATTAAGGGGTGGAGCTGAGATCCAGGGAGGGGGCCAGACATTAAGGGGTGGAGCTGAGATCCAGGGAGGGGGCCATACATTAAGGGGTGGAGCTGAGATCCAGGGAGGGGGCCAAACATTAAGGGGTGGAACTGAGATCCAGGGAGGGGGCCAGACCAGTAACCTACAGAGATTATACTACAGAGATTAGACTGCAGAGATTAGACTGCAGAGAGTAGACTGCAGAGATTAGACTACAGAGAGTAACCTACAGAGAGTAGACTGCAGAGATTAGACTACAGAGAGTAACCTACAGAGATTAGACTACAGAGATTAGACTACAGAGAGTAATCTACAGAGATTAGACTACAGAGTGTAATCTACAGAGATTAGACTACAGAGAGTAATCTACAGAGATTAGACTACAGAGATTAGACTACAGAGAGTAACCTACAGAGATTAGACTACAGAGAGTAGACTACAGAGATTAGACTACAGAGAGTAATCTACAGTGATTAGACTACAGAGGTTAGACTACAGAGATTAGACTACAGAGAGTATCCTACAGAGATTAGACTACAGAGATTAGACTGCAGAGAGTAACCTAGAGTGTCATATCTGCAGCGCGGTCAATCTCTGTTCATATTGCTGCTGGAGTGAATTGCCTCTGCACTTGGAAACAAAAGATGCTGTTTTAATGAGAGAGAGAGAGAGAGAGCACTTAACAACATAGCTAAGTGCCCAGTCTAGGTCCAAAAGGCTGTCTTAATGAGAGAGAGCACTTAACAACATAGCTAAGTGCCAAGTCTAGGTCCAAGAGGCTTCTAAACAGCTTCTACCCCCCAAGCAATAAGACTCCTGAACAGCTAATCAAGTGGCTACCCAGACTATTTGCATTGCCCCCCCCCTCCTCCTCCTCCTCTTCCACGTTGCTGCTACTCTCTGTTATTATCTATGCATAGTCACTTTAATAACTCTACCTACATGTACATATTACCTCAATTACCTGGTGCCCCCGCACACTGACTCTGTACCGGTACCCCCTGTATATAGCCTCCACATTGACTCTGTACCGGTACCCCCTGTATATAGCCTCCACATTGACTCTGTACCGGTACCCCCTGTATATAGCCTCCACATTGACTCTGTACCGGTACCCCCTGTATATAGCCGCCACATTGACTCTGTACCGGTACCCCCTGTATATAACCTCCACATTGACTCTGTACCGGTACCCCCTGTATATAGTCTCCACATTGACTCTGTACCGGTACCCCCCTGTATATAGCCTCCACATTGACTCTGTACCGGTACCCCCTGTATATAGCCTCCACATTGACTCTGTACCGGTACCCCTGTATATAGCCTCCACATTGACTCTGTACCGGTACCCCCTGTATATAGCCTCCACATTGACTCTGTACCGGTACCCCTGTATATAGCCTCCACATTGACTCTGTACCGGTACCCCTGTATATAGCCTCCACATTGACTCTGTACCGGTACCCCCTGTATATAGCCTCCACATTGACTCTGTACCGGTACCCCCTGTATATAGCCTCCACATTGACTCTGTACCGATAGCCCCACTATTGTTATTTACTGCTGCTCTTTAATTATTTGTTATTATTTTTTTGTAGGTATTTTCTTAAAATTGCATTGTTGGATAAGGGCTTGTAAGTAAGCATTTCACTGTAAGGGAGGGAGGGGGATAAAATAAAGGAGAGAGGGGGGAGGGAGGGGGATAAAATAAAGGAGGGAGGGAGGGGGAGGTAGGGAGGGAGGGAGGTAGGGAGAGGAGTGAGGGAGGGAGGGAGGGAGGGAGGGAGGGAGGGAGGGAGGGAGGGAGGGAGGGATAGAATAAAGGAGAGAGGGAGAGATACACAGTTACAGATAGAGAGAGAGATATACAGTTACAGATAGAGAGAGAGATACTCAGTTACAGATAGAGAGAGATATACACAGTTACAGATAGAGAGAGATATATACAGTTACAGATAGAGAGAGAGATACACAGTTCAGATAGAGAGAGATATACACAGTTACAGATAGAGAGAGAGATACACAGTTACAGATAGAGAGAGATATACACAGATACAGATAGAGATATACACAGTTACAGATAGAGGGAGAGATACACAGTTACAGATAGAGGGAGAGATATACACAGTTACAGATAGAGAGAGAGAGATACACAGTTACAGATAGAGAGAGATATACACAGTTACAGATAGAGAGCGAGATACACAGTTACAGATAGAGGGAGAGATATATACAGTTACAGATAGAGGGAGAGAGATACGCAGTTACAGATAGTGGGAGAGAGATACACAGTTACAGATAGAGGGAGAGAGATACACAGTTACAGATAGAGGGAGAGATACACAGTTACAGATAGAGGGAGAGAGATACACAGTTACAGATAGAGAGAGAGATATACAGTTACAGATAGAGGGAGAGATATACACAGTTACATACAGAGAGAGATACACAGTTACAGATAGAGGGAGAGATATACACAGATACAGATAGAGGGAGAGAGATACACAGTTACAGATAGAGGGAGAGAGATACACAGTTACAGATAGAGGGAGAGATATACACAGCTACAGATAGAAGGAGAGAGATACACAGTTACAGATAGAGATATACACAGTTACAGATAGAGAGAAATATATACAGTTACAGATAGAGAGAGATATACACAGTTACAGATAGAGAGAGAGATACACAGTTACAGATAGAGAGAGATATATACACAGATACAGATAGAGATATACACAGTTACAGATAGAGGGAGAGATACACCGTTACAGATAGAGGGAGAGATATACACAGTTACAGATAGAGAGAGAGAGATACACAGTTACAGATAGAGAGAGATATACACAGTTACAGATAGAGAGCGAGATACACAGTTACAGATAGAGGGAGAGATATATACAGTTACAGATAGAGGGAGAGAGATACACAGTTACAGATAGAGGGAGAGAGATACACAGTTACAGATAGAGGGAGAGAGATACACAGTTACAGATAGAGAGAGAGATACACAGTTACAGATAGAGGGAGAGAGATACACAGTTACAGATAGAGAGAGAGAGATATACAGTTACAGATAGAGGGAGAGATATACACAGTTACATATAGAGAGAGATACACAGTTACAGATAGAGGGAGAGATATACACAGATACATATAGAGGGAGAGAGATACACAGTTACAGATAGAGGGAGAGAGATACACAGTTACAGATAGAGGGAGAGATATACAGTTACAGATAGAGGGAGAGAGATACACAGTTACAGATAGAGAGAGATATACACAGTTACAGATAGAGGGAGCGATATACACAGTTACAGATAGAGGGAGAGATACACAGTTACAGATAGAGGGAGAGATATACAGTTACAGATAGAGGGAGAGATATACACAGTTACAGATAGAGGGAGAGAGATATATACAGTTACAGATAGAGGGAGAGAGATACACAGTTACAGATAGAGGGAGAGAGATATCCTGTTAGGGCTAGGGGGCAGTATTTGCACGGCTGGATAAAAAAATGTACCCAATTTAATCTGGTTACTAATCCTACCCAGTAACTAGAATATGCATATACTTATTATATATGGATAGAAAACACCCTAAAGTTTCTAAAACTGTTTGAATGGTGTCTGTGAGTATAACAGAACTCATTTGGCAGGCAAAACCCTGAGACAGATTCTGACAGGAAGTGGATACCTGATGTGTTGTATTACCTTTAAACCTATGCCATTGAAAAACACAGGGGCTGAGGAATATTTTGGCACTTCCTATTGCTTCCACTAGATGTCACCAGCCTTTACAAAGTGTTTTGAGTCTTCTGGAGGGAGATCTGACCGAACAAGAGCCATGGAACGATGATGGCCCATTAGACACCTGGCGCGCTAGGTCATGCTGGGTACCCTCGTTCCAATACGTTATAAAAGAGTATGCATTCGTCCACCTTGAATATTATTCATGTTCTGGTTAAAAAAGGCCCTAATGATTTATGCTATACAACGTTTGACATGTTTGAACGAACGTAAATATATTTTTTCCCCTCGTTCATGAAGTGAAGTCCGGCGGGCTTAGATCATGTGCTAACAAGACGGAGATTTTTGGACATAAATGATGAGCTTTTTTGAACAAAACTACATTCGTTACGGACCTGTGATACCTGGAAGTGACATCTGATGAAGAGAATCAAAGGTAATGGATTATTTACATAGTATTTTCGATTTTAGATCTCCCCAACATGGCGGCTAGTCTGTATCGCAACGCATATTTTTCTGGGCGCAGTGCTCAGATTATTGCAAAGTGTGATTTCCCAGTAAGGTTATTTTTAAATCTCGCAAGTTGATTGCGTTCAAGAGATGTAAATCTATAATTCTTTAAATGACAATATAATATTTTACCAATGTTTTCTAATTTTAATTATTTAATTTGTGGTGCTGACTTGAATGCCGGTTATTGGAGGGAAACGATTTCCTGAACATCAACGCCACAGTAAAACGCTGTTTTTGGATATAAATATGAACTTGATAGAACTAAAAATGCATGCATTGTCTAACATAATGTCCTAGGAGTGTCATCTGTTGGAGATTGTAAAAGGTTAGTGCATAATTTTAGCTGATTTTATGGTTTTGGTGACGCCTGTCTTTGAATTGGCACAACATTACACACACCTCTTGTAAATGTACTGTCCTAACATACTCTAAATTTATGCTTTCGCCGTAAAACCTTTTTGAAATCGGAAAACGTGGTTAGATTAAGGAGATGTTTATCTTTCAAAGGGTGTAAAATAGTTGTATGTTTGAAAAATTTGAATTTTGACATTTATTTGGATTCAAATTTGCCGCTCTTGAAATGCACCTGCTGTTGATGGAGTGCACCACGGGTGGGACGCTTGCGTCCCACCTAGCCCATAGAGGTTAAATACAGTTACAGATATCGAGAGAGAGAGATATACACAGTTACAGATAGAGGGAGAGAGATATACACAGTTACAGATAGAGGGAGAGATACACAGTTACAGATAGAGAGAGAGATATACACAGTTACAGATAGAGGGAGAGATATACGCAGATACAGATAGAGGGAGAGAGAGATATACACAGATACAGATAGAGGGAGAGAGATACACAGTTACAGATATAGAGAGAGAGATACACAGTTACAGATAGAGGGAGAGATATACAGTTACAGATAGAGAGAGAGATATACAGTTACAGATAGAGGGAGAGAGATATATACAGTTACAGATAGAGGGAGAGAGATACACAGTTACCGATAGAGGGAGAGAGATATATACAGTTACAGATAGAGGGAGATATATACAGTTACAGATAGAGGGAGAGATACACAGTTACAGATAGAGAGAGATATACACAGTTACAGATAGAGAGAGAGATATACACAGTTACAGATATAGAGAGAGAGATATACACAGTTACAGATAGAGGGAGAGATATACACAGTTACAGATAGAGAGAGAGATATACAGTTACAGATAGAGGGAGAGATATACACAGTTACAGATAGAAAGAGAGAGATATACACAGTTACAGATAGAAAGAGAGCTATATAGTTACAGATAGAGAGAGAGATATACACAGTTACAGATAGAGAGAGAGATATACACAGTTACAGATAGAGGGAGAGATATACACAGTTACAGATAGAGAGAGAGATATACACAGTTACAGATAGAGGGAGAGATATATACAGTTATAGATAGAGGGAGAGAGATACACAGTTACAGATAGAGAGAGAGAGATACACAGTTACAGATAGAGAGAGATATATACAGTTACAGATAGAGAGAGAGATATACACAGTTACAGATAGAGGGAGAGATACACAGTTACAGATAGAGAGATAGTATACACAGTTACAGATAGAGAGATATACAGTTACAGATAGAGAGATATACACAGTTACAGATTGAGGGAGAGATACACAGTTACAGATAGAGGGAGAGATACACAGTTACAGATAGAGAGAGATATACACAGTTACAGATAGAGGGAGAGATACACAGTTACAGATAGAGGGAGAGATACACAGTTACAGATAGAGAGAGATATACACAGTTACAGATAGAGGGAGAGATACACAGTTACAGATAGAGGGAGAGATATAGTTAAAGTCGGAAGATTACATACACTTCAGTTGAAGTCATTAAAACTCATTTTTCAACCACTCCACACATTTCTTGTTAACAAACTATAGTTTTGGCAAGTCGGTTAGGACATCTACTTTGAACAAAAGGACTTGAGTTTCTGTATGTTATCACAATCACACCATGAGTAGTTAATCATGAAACATACACCACCCCCTTTCTTCTTCCAGGACAGTTTTTTATTCCTGTCTGCGTGATGTACTGAGAACCCAGCTGGCTGAATGGACAGGGATAATACAGGCGTGGCCAAAAGTTTTGAGAATGACACAAATATTAATTTTCACAAAGTCTGCTGCCTCAGTTTGTATGATGGCAATTTGCATATACTCCAGAATGTTATGAAGAGTGATCAGATGAATTGCAAGTCCCTCTTTGCCATGCAAATGAACTGAATCCTCAAAAAACATTTCCACTGCATTTCAGCCCTGTCACAAAAGGATCAGCTGACATCATGTCAGTGATTCTCTCGTTAACACAGGTTTGAGTGTTGACGAGGAAAGGGCTAGAGATGTCATACTGATTGAGTTCGAATAACAGACTGGAAGCTTCAAAAGTAGGACGGTACTTGGAATCATTGTTCTTCCTCTGTCAGCCATGGTTACCTGCAAGGAAACACGTGCCGTCATCATTGCTTTGCCGAAAAAGGGCATCACAGGCAAGGATATTGCTGCCAGTAAGATTGCACCTAAATCAACCATTTATTAAATCATCAAGAACTTCAAGGAGAGCGGTTCAATTGTTGAAAAGAAGGCTTCAGGGTGCCCAAGAAAGTCCAGCAAGCGCCAGGACCGTCTCCTAAAGTTGATTCAGCTGCGGGATCGGGGCACCACCAGTACAGAGCTTGCTCAGGAATGGCAGCAGTCAGGTGTGAGTGCATCTGCATGCACAGTGAGGTGAAGACTTTTGGAGGACGGCCTGGTGTCAAGAAGGGCAGCAAAGAAGCCCCTTCTCTCCAGGAAAAACATCAGGGACAGACTGATATTCTGCAAAAGGTGCAGGAATTGGACTGCTGAGGACTGGGGTAAAGTTATTTTCTCTGATGAATCCCCTTTCCGCTTGTTTGGGGCATCTGGAAAAAAGCTTGTCCGGAGAAGACAAGGTGAGCGCTACCATCAGTTCTGTGTCATGCCAACAGTAAAGCATCCTGAGACCATTCATGTGTGGGGTTGCTTCTCAGCCAAGGGAGTGGGCTCACTCACACTTTTGCCTAAGAACACAGCCATGAATAAAGAATGGTACCAACACATCCTCCTAGAGCAACTTCTCCCAACCATCCAGGAACTGTTTGGTGACGAAAAATGCCTTTTCCAGCATGATGGAGCACCTTGCCATAAGGCAAAAGTGATAACTAAGTGGCTCGGGGGAACAAAACATCGATAATCTGGGTCCATGGCCAAGAAATTCCCCAGACCTTAATCCCATTGAGAACTTGTGGTCAACCCTCAAGAAGAGGGTGGACAAACAAAAACCCACAAATTCTGAAAAACTCCAAGCATTGATTATGCAAGAATGGGCTGCCATCAGTCAGGATGTGACCCAGAAGTTAATTGACAGCATGCCAGGGCGGATTGCAGAGGTCTTGAAAAAGAAGGGTCAACACTGCAAATATTGACTCTTTGCACCAACTTTATGTAATTGTCAATAAAAGCCTTTGACACTTATGAAATGCTGGTAATTATACTTCAGTATTCCATAGTAACATCTGACAAAAATATCTAAAGACATTGAAGCAGCAAACTTTGTGAAAATGTATATTTGTGTCATTCTCAAATCTTTTGGCCACGACTGTATATCCGGAGAGAGCCATGATTCCATGAAACAGAGTATGTTACAGTCCCTGATGTCTCTCTGGAAGGAGATCCTCTCCCTGAGCTCATCTACTTTATTGTCCAGAGACTGAACATTAGCGAGTAATATACTCAGGAGCGGTGGATGGTGTGCACACCTCCTGAGAAGTCCAGAAGTCCACGCCGATTACCTCTTCTCTGACGTCGGCATCTTGGAGCAGCCCCTGGGATCAATTACATTGCCCTGGGGGTTACGAACGAAGGATCCAATTCTGGAAAGTCATATTCCTAGTCGTAATGTTGGTGAGTTACCGCCGCTCTGATATCCAAAAGTTATTTCCAGTGGAATGTCATAACACAAGAATGTTCTGGGCTAATGATGTAAGATATAACACACAAACAAACAAAATACAGCAAAGTTGCTTAGGAGCTAGAGCTTCCATGTCTATCATGTCTTAGGAGCTAGAAGCAGAGCTTCCATGTCTGTCATGTCTTAGGAGCTAGTAGCAGAGCTTCCATATCTGTCATGTCTTAGGAGCTAGAAGCAGAGCTTCCATGTCTGTCATGTCTTAGGTGCTAGAAGCAGAGCCGCCATGTCTGTCATGTCTTAGGAGCTAGAAGCAGAGCTTCCATGTCTGTCATGTCTTAGGAGCTAGTAGCAGAGCTTCCATATCTGTCATGTCTTAGGAGCTAGAAGCAGAGCTTCCATATCTGTCATGTCTTAGGAGCTAGAAGCAGAGCTTCCATGTCTGTCATGTCTTAGGAGCTAGAAGCAGAGCTTCCATGTCTGTCATGTTTTAGGAGCTAGAAGCAGAGCTACCATGTCTGCCATGTCTTAGGAGTTAGAAGCAGAGAGTTAGAATCAGAGCTTCCATGTCTGTCATGTCTTAAGAGCTAGAAGCAGAGCTTCCATGTCTGTCATGTCTTAAGAGCTAGAAGCTCAGAACAGGCAAAATCTACCACTATTTTGACTTCCGGTTTGGAGCGAGCAGTCGCGCCACGCTTCGCTCCACAGGTAATATTCCACTTCGCTACATTACAACGGCTTGATTTGTTTGATCTGAGCAATTCTTCTTAGCTAGCTACATAGCCGTCTTTGTATCAAAGATAATTGTGTAGTTTAGAGTAACTGAGTAATTATCGAGGCTAGCTATCTTCGTCCTCCTAACGTAGTCAACACTGCTAGCTGCTAGCTAGCTAGTCATCACTGTTAGCTAGCCAACTTCTACCGACTAGCAGCACCGCAGAAACTATTACATTACAACGCAACGACTTGATTAGTGTGGTGTTAGTGTTAGTTAGCCAGCTACATAGTTGTCTGTGCTGTCTCTGTATCTAAGATAATTGTGTAGTTTGAGTTTGAGTATTATCGAGGTGTGCTAGCCAGCCGCGACGCGGCGCCAGACTTACTCAACACACCTAGTCATCATTAACCCACTGCCAGATAGCCATCCGTTACCGACTATCAGCGCTGTAGTTACTAATACTTCACAACAGAACGATTTGACTAGTGCAGTGTTACCTAGCTAGCTACCTAGTTGTCTTTGTCATAGTTTGATAATTGTTAATTGATAATTGTTAGCTAGCCAGCCATCGAGGTTAGCTAGCCAGCTATTTCCGTCCCCCGCGACGCCATTTTTCCTAACCTAGCCAACTATTACTGACGAGCAGCATTGTTGAAACTAAATACACTACAAGGAACGTCTTGATTAGTGTTATGTTAGCTAGCTAGCTACAAAGTTGCTTTGTATCATGACAAGGTGTAGTACTGAAACTACCGAGGTTACCTAGCCAGCTACACGTTCAAAGTCAACAACGCAGCCACTGCTAGCTAGCCTACTCCACCAGCCAGCAGTACTGTATCATTTTAGTCAATAACATTTTTGCAACGTAAGCTTAACTTCCTGAACATTCGAGACGTGTAGTCCACTTGTCACTCCAATCTCATTTGCATTAGCGTAGCCTCTTCTGTAGCTTGTCTACTATGTGTCTGCCTATCCCTGTTCTCTCTCCTCTGCACAGGCCATACAAACGCTCCACACCGCGTGGCCGCTGCCGCTCTAACCTGGTGGTCCCAGCGCGCACGACCCACGTGGAGTTCCAGGTCTCCGGCAGCCTCTGGAACTGCCGGTCTGCGGCCAACAAGGCTGAGTTCATCTCAGCCTATGCTACCCTCCAGTCCCTAGACTTCCTGGCGCTGACGGAAACATGGATCACCACAGATAACACTGCTACTCCTACTGCTCTCTCCTCGTCTGACTACGTGTTCTCGCATACCCCTAGAGCATCGAGCCAGCGGGGTGGTGGCACTGGAATCCTCATCTCTCCCAAGTGGACATTCTCTCTTTCTCCCCTGACCCATCTGTCTATCTCCTCATTTGAATTCCATGCTGTCACAGTTACCAGCCCTTTCAAGCTTAACATCCTTATCATTTATCGCCCTCCAGGTTCCCTTGGAGAGTTCATCAATGAGCTTGACGCCTTGATAAGTTCCTTTCCTGAGGATGGCTCACCTCTCACAGTTCTGGGTGACTTTAACCTCCCCACGTCTACCTTCGACTCATTCCTCTCTGCCTCCTTCTTTCCACTCCTCTCCTCTTTCGACCTCACCCTCTCACCTTCCCCCCCTACTCACAAGGCAGGCAATACGCTTGACCTCATCTTTACTAGATGCTGTTCTTCCACTAATCTCATTGCAACTCCCCTCCAAGTCTCCGACCACTACCTTGTATCCTTTTCCCTCTCGCTCTCATCCAACACTTCTCACTCTCCCCCTACTCGGATGGTATTGCGCCGTCCCAACCTTCGCTCTCTCTCTCCCGCTACTCTCTCCTCTTCCATCCTATCATCTCTTCCCTCTGCTCAAACCTTCTCCAACCTATCTCCTGATTCTGCCTCCTCAACCCTCCTCTCCTCCCTCTCTGCATCCTTTGATTTCCTCTGTCCCCTATCCTCCAGGCCGGCTCGGTCCTCCCCTCCTGCTCCGTGGCTCGACGACTCACTGCGAGCTCACAGAACAGGGCTCCGGGCAGCCGAGCGGAAATGGAGGAAAACTCGCCTCCCTGCGGACCTGGCATCCTTTCACTCCCTCCTCTCTACATTTTCCTCTTCTGTCTCTGCTGCTAAAGCCACTTTCTACCACTCTAAACTCCAAGCATCTGCCTCTAACCCTAGGAAGCTCTTTGCTACCTTCTCCTCCCTCCTGAATCCTCCTCCCCCTCCCCCCCCCTCCTCCCTCTCTGCGGATGACTTCGTCAACCATTTTGAAAAGAAGGTTGACGACATCCGATCCTCGTTTGCTAAGTCAAACGACACTGCTGGTCCTGCTCACATTGCCCTACCCTGTGCTTTGACCTCTTTCTCCCCTCTCTCTCCAGATGAAATCTCGCGTCTTGTGACGGCCGGCCGCCCAACAACCTGCCCACTTGACCCTATCCCCTCCTCTCTTCTCCAGACCATTTCCGGAGACCTTCTCCCCTACCTCACCTCGCTCATCAACGCATCCTTGACCGCTGGCTACGTCCCTTCCGTCTTCAAGAGAGCGAGAGTTGCACCCCTTCTGAAAAAACCTACACTCGATCCCTCCGATGTCAACAACTACAGGCCAGTATCCCTTCTTTCCTTTCTCTCCAAAACTCTTGAACGCGCCGTGCTTGGCCAGCTCTCTTGCTATCTCTCTCAGAATGACCTTCTTGATCCTAATCAGTCATGTTTCAAGACTGGCCATTCAACTGAGACTGCTCTTCTCTGTGTCACGGAGGCTCTCCGCACTGCTAAAGCTAACTCTCTCTCCTCTGCTCTCATCCTTCTAGACCTATCTGCTGCCTTTGATACCGTGAACCATCAGATCCTCCTCTCCACCCTCTCCGAGCTGGGCATCTCCGGCACCGCGCACGCTTGGATTGCGTCCTACCTGACAGGTCGCTCCTACCAGGTGGCGTGGCGAGAATCTGTCTCCGCACCACGTGCTCTCACCACTGGTGTCCCCCAGGGCTCTGTTCTTGGCCCACTCCTATTCTCGCTATACACCAAGTCACTTGGCTCTGTCATATCCTCACATGGTCTCTCATATCATTGCTATGCAGATGACACACAATTAATCTTCTCCTTTCCCCCTTCTGACAACCAGGTGGCGAATCGCATCTCTGCATGTCTGGCAGACATATCAGTGTGGATGACGGATCACCACCTCAAGCTGAACCTCGGCAAGACGGAGCTGCTCTTCCTCCCGGGGAAGGACTGCCCGTTCCATGATCTCGCCATCACGGTTGACAACTCCCTTGTGTCCTCCTCCCAGAGTGCTAAGAGCCTTGGCGTGACCCTGGACAACACCCTGTCGTTCTCCACCAACATCAAGGCGGTGACCCGATCCTGTAGGTTCATGCTCTACAACATTCGCAGAGTACGACCCTGCCTCACACAGGAAGCGGCGCAGGTCCTAATCCAGGCACTTGTCATCTCCCGTCTGGATTACTGCAACTCGCTGTTGGCTGGGCTCCCTGCCTGTGCCATTAAACCCCTACAACTCATCCAGAACGCCGCAGCCCGTCTGGTGTTCAACCTTCCCAAGTTCTCTCACGTCACCCCGCTCCTCCGCTCTCTCCACTGGCTTCCAGTCGAAGCTCGCATCCGCTACAAGACCATGGTGCTTGCCTACGGAGCTGTGAGGGGAACGGCACCTCCGTACCTTCAGGCTCTGATCAGGCCCTACACCCAAACAAGGGCACTCCGTTCATCCACCTCTGGCCTGCTCGCCTCCCTACCTCTGAGGAAGCACAGTTCCCGCTCAGCCCAGTCAAAACTGTTCGCTGCTCTGGCACCCCAATGGTGGAACAAGCTCCCTCACGACGCCAGGACAGCGGACTCAATCACCACCTTCCGGAGACACCTGAAACCCCACCTCTTCAAGGAATACCTGGGATAGGATAAAGTAATCCTTCTAACCCCCCCCTTAAAAGATTTAGATGCACTATTGTAAAGTGGTTGTTCCACTGGATATTATAAGGTGAATGCACCAATTTGTAAGTCGCTCTGGATAAGAGCGTCTGCTAAATGACTAAAATGTAAATGTAAATGTAAGCAGTGCTTCCATGTCTGTCATGTCTTAGGAGCTAGAAGCAGAGCTTCCATGTCTGTCATGTCTTAGGAGCTAGAAGCAGAGCTTCCATGTCTGTCATGTCTTAGGAGCTAGAAGCAGAGCCTCCATGTCTGTCATGTCTTAGGAGCTAGTAGCAGAGCCTCCATGTCTGTCATGTCCCAGTCCCAGCCACTGAAAAACATCATCACAGAAGGATGCTGCCACCACAATGCTTCACCGTAGGGATGGTGCCAGGTTTCCTCCAGACGTGACGCTTGGCATTCAGGCCAATCTTGGTTTCATCAGACTGGAGAATATTGTCCTTTTGGTTCCTTTAGGTGTCCTTTAGGTGACTTTTGGCAAACTCCAAGCAGGCTGTCATGTGCCTTTTACTGAGGAGTGACTTCCGTCAGGCCACTCTACCATAAAGGCCTGATTGGTGGAGTGCTGCAGAGATGGTTGTCCTTCTGGAAGGTTCTCATATCTCCACAGAGGAACTCTGGAGCTCTGTCAGAGTGACCATCAGATTCTTGGTCACCTCCCTGACCAAGGCCCTTCTCCCCTGATGGCTCAGTTTGGCCGGGCGGCCAGCTCTAGGAAGAGTCTTGATGGTTCCAAACCTCTTCCATTTAAGAATGCTGGAGGCCACTGTGTTCTTGGGGACCTTCAATGCTGCAGACATTTTTTGGTAGCCTTTGCCCGATCTGTGCCTTGACATAATCCTGTCTCGGAGCTCTACGGACAATTAATTCGATCTCACGGCTTGTTTTTTGATCTGACATACAATGTCAACTGTGGGACCTTATATAGACAGGTGTTTGCCTTTCCAAATCATGTCCAATCAGTTGAATTTACCACAGGTGGACTCCAATTAAGTTGTAGAAACATCGCAAGGATGATCGATGGACACAGGATGTACCTGAGCTCAATTTTTTTTATTTTATTTAATACATTTTATAATAACGTAACAAAATGTGAAAAAAATCAAGGGGTCTGAATACTTTCTGAATGCACTGTATATACACAGGGACAGGGACAGGGTTAGGGGAGATACCTCATGATCCCAACTGGCTGGTTGAAGGCAAGGTGCTACTAACACCTCCCTTTTCTATCCAGTTCTCTCCAGTTTATCCAAAATAAATCTAACATTAACTAAGCACTATGGATAAAAACAAATCAAAAGTCACAAATAACTTTCACATTTCACATGAATCCCTTATCTCGTGGTATTTCAAACAACAAATTAAGATTATTATATTTATTAAGATTAAAAATCCAAATGAAATAAGAGGGTAAACATATGAGGTAATAATCCGCAGAAGAGTGTTGTTCTATCTGTTAAAATACCCAGAGTGCCATGCAGCTAAACTTCCCTAATTACCAGCGCCACAACATGGTGGGTTTACATGGCAACCACTTTCACCACGAGGAGCTAACATGGTTGGACACAAAGTCAGCGTGTAACAGTTGTCTTCGTCGTCTGAAGAGGAGGAATCATCGGACCAAAACGCAGCGTGGTAAGTGTTCATGATTATTTTAATAATAGAACACTAAAACAAAAATAACAACGAGAATAGTGAAACAGTTCCGTAAGGTGCAAACACTAAACAGAAATTAACTACCCACAAAAACCCTGTGGGAAAAGGCTACATAAGTATGGTTCCCAATCAGAGACAACGATAAACAGCTGTCCCTGATTGAGAACCATACCCGGCCAAAACAAAGAAATACACAAAACATAGAAAAGGGCACATAGAATGCCCACCCTAGTCACACCTTGGCCTAACCAAAATAGAGAACAAAACCCTCTCTATGGCCAGGGCGTGACACAGCGGCTGCTATCTGCTTGGCACTCATGTCGCGGAGAGGATTGTATATGTTGTGTTCGAGTCTAAATGGCCCTACAGAACCATTAGTCTTAAAGGTCTTAAGACCATAAAAGACATTCTCATATCCAATCAAATACTTCGAACAACAACACATTTCTAGCCCGAACAGAAGTAACAATAACAGAACTCGCTATTCCTCTCCCAAATCCAGCAACCTGTCCTGGGATGGTGTTCCCAGAGCACTTCAAAAAGCAAAAACTAAACGGAAAATAGAGGATGGATGGGATTTACATTGGCCTGCCCTTCTCATCTCCTCCTGCCCTGTGAGAAGCACTAGAGAAGTGATAAACAAGAGACAGAGACAAAGGCAGAGAGAGAGGGAGACTTAGAGAACTAGAGAGAGACAGAGAGAGAGAAAGAGAGAGAGAAAGAGAGAGACAGAGAGAGACAGAGAGAGAGAAAGAGAGAGAGAAAGAGAGAGAGAGAGAGAAAGAGCGAGAGAGAGAAAGAGAGAGACAGAGAGAGCATGCTGCCATATCCACAGGACTTGTCAATGCTCCAGTATCTGTGGTAACACCAAGCCACATGTCCATTCCCACCACACTCCTCTAGTCTAGTGCTAGCAGAGAGGAGAAGCAGCTGAGCGTCCCAAATTCTACCCTATTCCCCACCCTAATCCCCACCCTATTCTATACCCTATTCCCCACCCTACTCTCTACCCTAATCCCCACCCTATTCTCTACCCGAATCCCCACCCTACTCTCTACCCTAATCCCCACCCTACTCACTACCCTAATCCCCACCCTACTCTCTACCTTAATCCCCACCCTATTCCCCACCCTAATCCCCACCCTACTCTCTACCCTAATCCCCACCCTACTCACTACCCTAATCCCCACCCTACTCACTACCCTAATCCCCACCCTACTCCCCACCCTATCCCCACCCTACTCTCTACCCTAATCCCTACCCTATTCCCCACCCTAATCCCCACCCTACTCCCTACCCTAATCCCCACCCTACTCTCTACCCTAATCCCCACCCTATTCCCCACCCTAATCCCCACCCTATTCTCTACCCTAATCCCCACCCTGCTCAATACCCTAATCCCCACCCTACTCTCTACCCTAATCCCCACCCTATTCTCTACCCTAATCCCCACCCTACTCTCTACCCTAATCCCCACCCTATTCTCTACCCTAATCCCCACCCTACTCTCTACCCTAATCCCCACCCTATTCCCCACCCTAATCCCCACCCTATTCTCTACCCTAATCCCCACCCTCCGCCCCACCCTATTCCCCACCCTATTCCCTACACTACTCCTCACATTTCATAACCTATTCCCTACCCTATTCCCAAACCTATTCCCACCCTACTCCCCACATTCCTACCCTATTCCCCACCCTATTCCCTATGGGCCCTGCTCAAAAGTAGTACACTATATAGGGGGTAGGGTGACATTTGGGAAGCAGGACATCTCTCTATCAGAGAGTAGAGCTGCAGCCCATCCCTCTATCAGAGTAGAGCTCCAGCCCATCTCTCTATCAGAGAGCAGAGCTCCAGCCCATCCCTCTATCAGAGTAGAGCTGCAGCCCATCCCTCTATCAGAGTAGAGCTCCAGCCCATCCCTCTATCAGAGAGTAGAGCTGCAGCCCATCCCTCTATCAGAGAGTAGAGCTGCAGCCCATCCCTCTATCAGAGAGTAGAGCTCCAGCCCATCCCTCTATCAGAGAGTAGAGCTCCAGCCCATCCCTCTATCAGAGAGTAGAGCTCCAGCCCATCCCTCTATCAGAGAGTAGAGCTGCAGCCCATCCCTCTATCAGAGAGTAGAGCTGCAGCCCATCCCTCTATCAGAGAGTAGAGCTCCAGCCCATCCCTCTATCAGAGTAGAGCCCCAGCCCATCCCTCTATCAGAGAGTAGAGCCACAGCCCATCCCTCTATCAGAGAGTAGAGCCCCAGCACATCCCTCTATCAGAGAGTAGAGCCGCAGCCCATCCCTCTATCAGAGAGTAGAGCTCCAGCCCATCCCTCTATCAGAGAGTAGAGCCGCAGCCCATCCCTCTATCAGAGAGTAGAGCTGCAGCCCATCCCTCTATCAGAGAGTAGAGCTGCAGCCCATCCCTCTATCAGAGTAGAGCTGCAGCCCATCCCTCTATCAGAGAGTAGAGCCGCAGCCCATCCCTCTATCAGAGTAGAGCTGCAGCCCATCCCTCTATCAGAGAGTAGAGCCCCAGCCCATCCCTCTATCAGAGAGTAGAGCTGCAGCCCATCCCTCTATCAGAGAGTAGAGCTGCAGCCCATCCCTCTATCAGAGAGTAGAGCTGCAGCCCATCCCTCTATCAGAGTGTAGAGCTGCAGCCCATCCCTCTATCAGAGAGTAGAGCTGCAGCCCATCCCTCTATCAGAGAGTAGAGCTGCAGCCCATCCCTCTATCAGAGAGTAGAGCTGCAGCCCATCCCTCTATCAGAGAGTAGAGCTGCAGCCCATCCCTCTATCAGAGTAGAGCCGCAGCCCATCCCTCTATCAGAGAGTAGAGCTGCAGCCCATCCCTCTATCAGAGAGTAGAGCTGCAGCCCATCCCTCTATCAGAGTAGAGCCGCAGCCCATCCCTCTATCAGAGTAGAGCTGCAGCCCATCCCTCTATCAGAGAGTAGAGCCGCAGCCCATCCCTCTATCAGAGTAGAGCCCCAGCCCATCCCTCTATCAGAGAGTAGAGCTGCAGCCCATCCCTCTATCAGAGAGTAGGCTCCTAACAGCCCATTTTATAACAGCGCTGAGGGATTCTGGGAAACTGATTCTAAGAGGCAGCTACTATAAAGTTTAATTCATGTAACAGAAAAAATAAAATAAGATAAAAAGTGAGGCCTAACTTCCACTGCAGTCAATATTTCACTTTGTCATGTATTAATGTCAATGTGTAACGTGGGCGCTGGGAGTCGGGGAAAAAGTTCAGGGAGTGAATACTTTAATAAATAAACAAATATGGAACAAAACAAGAAACATGAACAACGCACAGACATGGAACTGAAACAATGACGCCTGGGGAAGGAACCAAAGGGAGTGACATATATAGGGAGGAACCAAAGGGAGGGACATATATAGGGAAGGAACCAAAGGGGAATGACATATATAGGGAAGGAACCAAAGGGAGTGACATATATAGGGAAGGAACCAAAGGGGAGTGACATATATAGGGAAGGAACCAAAGGGGAGTGACATATATAGGGAAGGAACCAAAGGGGAGTGACATATATAGGGAAGGAACCAAAGGGGAGTGACATATATAGGGAAGGAACCAAAGGGAGCGACATATATAGAGAAGGAACCAAAGGGAGTGACATATATAGGGAAGGAACCAAAGGGGAGTGACATATATAGGGAAGGAACCAAAGGGGAGTGACATATATAGGGAAGGAACCAAAGGGAGTGACATATATAGGGAAGGAACCAAAGGGAGTGACATATATAGGGAAGGAACCAAAGGGGAATGACATATATAGGGAAGGAACCAGAGGGAGTGACATATATAGGGAAGGAACCAAAGGGAGTGGCATATATAGGGAAGGAACCAAAGGGAGTGGCATATATAGGGAAGGAACCAAAGGGAGTGACATATATAGGGATGGAACCAAAGGGAGTGGCATATATAGGGAAGGAACCAAAGGGAGTGACATATATAGGGAAGGAACCAAAGGGAGTGCATATATAGGGAATGAACCAAAGGGAGTGACATATATAGGGAAGGAACCAAAGGGGAGTGACATATATAGAGAAGGAACCAAAGGGAGTGACATATATAGGGAAGGAACCAAAGGGGAGTGACATATATAGGGAAGGAACCAAAGGGAGTGACATATATAGGGAAGGAACCAAAGGGAGTGACATATATAGGGAAGGAACCAAAGGGAGTGACATATATAGGGAAGGAACCAAAGGGGAGTGACATATATAGGGAAGGAACCAAAGGGAGTGACATATATAGGGAAGGAACCAAAGGGGAGTGACATATATAGGGAAGGAACCAAAGGGGAGTGACATATATAGGGAAGGAACCAAAGGGAGTGACATATATAGGGAAGGAACCAAAGGGAGTGACTTAAAAAAATACTAATTCATTAAGATGCTGTCTGCTACCACTACTGTACCATTACATTACAGACTGAGTATCTGTCTGCTACCACTACTGTACCATTACATTACAGGCTGAGTATCTGTCTGCTACCACTACTGTACCATTACATTACAGGCTGAGTAGCTGTCTGCTACCACTACAGTACCATTACATTACAGGCTGAGTAGCTGTCTGCTACCACTACTGTACCATTACATTACAGGCTGAGTAGCTGTCTGCTACCACTACTGTACCATTACATTACAGGTTGATTAATTGTCTGCTACCACTACTGTGCATAATATTACTTTGAACCACACTGCTAACCGTAATGCTTAACCATAACCTTAAATTAAGACAGAAAAAGTTAAAGAAAAAATTATAATTAATACATTTTAACAATATAGCCAATTTTGACTTTGCAGCTGGCACATCTAGCGGAAATCAGTCATATCTGCCTCCAGGCAAGAGTCGTCCCAATAAACGCCAACCTGGGGAATAACCTGAGTCAGTCAGTTTAAATCCTTGTCTATGTAGCCTCAGATCTCAGGCTGTGTTCCTTTGAGCCCTGGTCAAATGTAGTTCGCTACTACGGTGCCATCTCTGCTGTTGGAGCGCTGGATTCCCCCTCACACGCCTTACATCACCTGTAGCTTGGCTAGGCTGGCTAAAGCATGGTGGAGAGAGATGAGAGGGAGAGAAGGAGGAGAGAGAGAGAGAGAGGAACAGAGAAAGAGATAGCATAGACGGAGAGAGATGGAGACAGACAGAACGGGAGAGAGACAGAATGACAGAGAGAGAGAGAGAGAACGAGAGAGAACAAGAGAGTGAGAGAGTATGAGAGAGAGTGAGAGAAGAACAGAGAAAGAGATAGCATAGACGGAGAGAGATGGAGACGGACAGAACGAGAGAGAGAGAGAGAGAGAGAACAAGAGAGAGAACGAGAGAGAGTGAGAGTGTATGAGAGAGTGAGAGAGAGTGAGAGAACGAGAGAGAGAACAAGAGAGAGAGAGAACGAGAGAGAGAACAAGAGAGAGAGAGAGAGAGAGTATGAGAGAGAGAGAACAAGAACAAGAGAGAGAGAACGAGAGAGAGAACAAGAGAGAGAGAGAACAAGAGAGCGTGAGAGAGGGAGAGAGAGAGAGAGAGAGAGAAAAGACAATACCTGAGCATGTCAGTAATTTTCATATTAATGAGGAAACAGGGTTAGAGAGGCGGGGTTAGAGAGGTGGGGTTAGAGAGACGGGGTTGGAGAGGCGGGGTTAGAGACATAGGGTAACAGAGGCGGGTTAGAGAGGCGGGGTTAGAGAGGCAGGGTTAGAGAGACGGGGTTAGAGAGGCGGGGTTAGAGAGACGGGGTTAGAGAGACAGGGTTAGAGAGATAGGGATAGAGAGACAGGGTTAAAGGCAGGGTTAGAGCGACGGGGTTAGAGAGATAGGGTTAGAGAGACAGGGTTAGAGAGACGGGGTTAGAGAGACGGGGTTAGAGAGACGGAGTTAGAGAGGCGGGTTAGAGAGACGGTGTTAGAGAGACGGGGTTAGAGAGACAGGGTTAGAGAGACAGGGTTAGAGAGACGGGGTTAGAGAGACGGGGTTAGAGAGGCGGGGTTAGAGAGACGCGGTTAGAGAGACTGGGTTAGAGAGGCGGGGTTAGAGAGGCGGGGTTAGAGAGGCGGGGTTGGAGAGACGGGGTTAGAGAGACGGGGTTAGAGAGGCGGGGTTAGAGAAACGGGGTTAGAGAGACGGGGTTAGAGAGGCAGGGTTAGAGAGGCGGGGTTAGAGAGACAGGGTTAGAGAGACAGGGTTGGAGGAAAATACTTCCACTGTCTAGTTTATCTGCAAAGTAATACAATCTATATTGCATGAATACTATAAATATCTGAACAGGTACTCTGATACACGACTGTGTCATCACAAAACTACTTTAGCAAGCGTTTACTGTAAAATTACCAAGCCTAAAATTACTGCTAGGTTTTGTAGCAAAGTTACCAAGCCTGAAATAAACTGTGGCAAGAGTTTCCTGTAAAAGTTAACCACCAAGCCATGTTTAAAAATGCATGTTTGTTTTATGATTAAATACCGACGTTGTTTAAAAAACCTCACAAAAGAACCTCGGCTATCCCTCCCAAAGACATTGATGTAAGTCTATTAAAATAAGCAGGAAAAGCATTAATCTGCAAGGCTGAAAACATTCAAATGCACTAATGTCCCTTTCAAAGCGTTTTGCATTAAAGGACTTGTACCTTTTAGAACTGACCTGGGACCTGCAGTATTGTCAGGATAAATCATTTACAATAATAGCCTTTTCTAAACCTTTCTGACAGAATCCGAACTGGTCACTGAATAGCCATTTTATTAGATAGAGTTGTCGTGTCTTTGGCTATGCCGGATTAAGTGATATGACATGCTAACCTATAAAATTCTTTCTCTGTAATTAATATTACCTGATTAAGCTAATCATGTAAATGTAATTAACTAGAAAGTCGGGGCACCACGGAAGAACGTTTATAGAGCTGTTATCTTCCGAATCAACTCTTAAAATACTTAGTAATATTTTACATCAATAGCAGTCAATATTAACCCTTATCTTATTTTCAGTCTCATAATGAAAGTTGTAAATTCTTGGCTATCTTCACGAACCCTGGCTAACAAGTTGAATCAGCAATACAAAATTGGGTTTAATTATTTATTTACTAAATACCTAACTAATCACACAGAATTACAAATACACAGAATACAATGATGTCATACGGAATTCACCCCTGGTGAACAGAACCTGTATGAAAGCTGGTTACACAAAGGAAAGGGGGTTGGGCTTGAATGAAAGAGCGGGAAGATTTAGGAACAAAGAAACAGCAGCTATGCTATCGTAAATACATTATCTTATGCATTCTAAATTACCGCCCATTTGGAAAAGGAAAATGCAATAAATATTTACTCTGAGCTGCGCTTCGGTAGATTGGTCGTAGATGCTGGCCGGGTTGGCCAACAGATCTTCCTGTTACTCGGAAGAATGTCTCTGGTGGTCAATTGGATACGTGGTGGTATCTTCGTCCGTCTGTTAGACTGGATCCGTCGTCCGTCCTTTCCTAGCCCACGTATACAGCGGCCGCTGCAAACTCAACGGCTAGGAAGTATCACTTCTGTAGTGAATAAGCTCAAAGTTCATACCATTCATACCATAGCTCACGCCGAGGTTGGCTTAGTTGACATGTGTGTCCTTCTAACGTAGAGGCTGCAGACCTCCTGTACTGGAACAACCTGGTTATCTTTTCGTCAAAGGCTTATATAGTGGAGCAGGGGGAAGGATGTGTTTCATCGTTTATAACCCCTCCTCTTCACAGGGGTGGGCCACTGATCAAGCAGGGCACTTTCCTTATGAAAACCCAATTCTCTCATTTGGAAGCTAAAATTACATTTAATCTCCTAACAAACAATTTCAATATCAAACATTTCAATTGCATAACAATTCCATGTGACTCTGATAACTAGAGGGCGTATACTTTCTCAGGTACAGTTTATGTCGTCCTGTCATCAATCATAATGTCTCAGATGACAAGCGAACTGACATACATACTCATTACGTTATCAAGCATATTTCCAACTGGTTTTATTACCAAAATATGGTTCCTTTCCCCATTTGTTTGATGTTCCCAGACTCTCTATATTTAACAGGACAGCAGTCCTTCAGTAGGGTCAGTAAGAGAGGGGAAGGGAGAAAGGTATTTATGGGGGGGGTCATAAACCTTACCCACAGGCCAACGTCATGACAGAGTTAAAGGTATACTTCGGGATTTTCCTCTGCTAGGAGGCTTAAACACGGCCGCAAGTGGATCTTCCAGCAAGACAATAACTCCAAGCACACGTCGAATTTCCACAAAGAAATAGTTAATTGGTAACTTCATCAACATTTTGCAATGGCCATCTAAGTGTCTGGACTTAGTGTGTCCTCAAACAGTGGACAGTAACCTGGTTACTTAGTGTGTCCTCAAACAGTGGGCAGTAACCTGGTTACTTAGTGTGTCTTCAAACAGTGGACAGTAACCTGGTTACTTAGTGTGTCTTCAAACAGTGGACAGTAACCTGGTTACTTAGTGTGTCCTCAAACAGTGGACAGTAACCTGGTTACTTAGTGTGTCTTCAAACAGTGGACAGTAACCTGGTTACTTAGTGTGTCTTCAAACAGTGGGCAGTAACCTGGTTACTTAGTGTGTCTTCAAACAGTGGACAGTAACCTGGTTACTTAGTGTGTCTTAGGGTTGAGGACTTGAGGAGTTTAACACTGATCTTTAGTAGCAGTGTTTGTTTTGCTCGTTGAATTAGCGTTACTAAATACAGGACTCTATTGAATGATGTTACTAAATACAGGACTCTATTGAATGAGTGTTACTAAATACAGGACTCTATTGAATGAGTGTTACTAAATACAGGACTCTATTGAATGAGTGTTACTAAATACAGGACTCTATTGAATGAGTGTTACTAAATACAGGACTCTACAGTAGTCTGAATGGGTAATGATGTATGAACCAGAGAAGTGGCTCAGAGTAGAGACCATCTAAATCCCTATACAGACTCCTTTAGTGTAGAGGACGAATGTGTTGATATGAGTTCCTCTGGATATGATGGAGCTGTTGGTCAGATTCCAGGAACAAACACACCAGAGTCATTCCACAGCTCTGAGAGAGTCAACCATGTTTAAAGGACCACTTCCTGTACTAATAGAAACCAACCTTTACGTAACTAGGCAAGTCATTTAAGAACAAATTGTTATTTACAATCACAGCCTCCCTCCCGGGGAACAGCGGGGTTAACCGCCTTGTTCAGGGGTAGAAGGACAGATTATTACCTTGTCAGCTCGGAGATTCGATTCAGCAACATACTGGCCCAACGCTCTAACCACTAGGCTACCCACCGCCCCAGTATTTGACACATAATAGAAACCAGTATTTGTCACATAATAGAAACCAGTATTTGTCACATAATAGAAACCAGTATTTGATACATAATAGAAACCAGTATTTGACACATAATAGAAACCAGTATTTGACACATAATAGAAACCAGTATTTGTCAAATAATTTATTTGGAAATTAGGGATGATCTTGATTTATACAAAGGGGATTTCTCACCCAAAAGTTTCAAAACCAAATTAAAAAACGGAAGTTTTTAGTTGTTGAACCTGAACGTGTAATTGAAGTGGTTTTCTAGATCAACATAGAGTTGCAGAAAGAGTAGTGGGTTCATATGTCATTTCTGAAAGGCTGTCAGAGATACAGGCAGACAGAAACAGGCAGACAGATATACAGAAAGACAGATATGCAGGCAGAAAGAAACAGACATACAGGCAGACAGATACAGAAAGACAGAGATACAAACAGACAGAAACAAAAAGGCACAGAGAAACACATCAAGAGGCTCTGCCATAGTACCTAAGTCCGCATCCCAAAAGGAACCCTATTGCCTCAGCTGGCACCCTATTGCCTATAAAGTGCACTACTTTGGGCCATGGGACCTCGTCAAAAGCGTTTTACTGTATAGGGAATAGAGTGCCATTTGGCACACCCTCATTTCCAGTAAAGGTCTTTGCTGTTTGGCTTTTCTCAGGAGACAGGATGCTCTGTGTCTTAAATCAAATCAAATCAAATCAAATGTATTTATATAGCCCTTCGTACATCAGCTGATATTCTCAAAGTGCTGTACAGAAACCCAGCCTAAAACCCCAAACAGCAAGCAAAGCATGTGAAAGAAGCACGGTGGCTAGGAAAAACTCCCTAGGAAAAACTCCCTAGAAAGGCCAAAAACCTAGGAAGAAACCTAGAGAGGAACCAGGCTATGAGGGGTGGCCAGTCCTCTTCTGGCTGTGCAGGGTGGATATTATAACAGAACATGGTCAAAATGTTAAAATGTTAAAATGTTCATAAATGACATGGTCAAATAATAATAATCATAGTAGTTTTCGAGGGTGCAACAAGCACGTCCGGTGAACAGGTCAGGGTTCCATAGCCGCAGGCAGAACAGTTGAAACTGGAGCAGCAGCACGGCCAGGTGGACTGGGGACAGCAAGGAGTCATCATACCAGGTAGTCCTGAGGCATGGTCCTAGGGCTCAGGTCCTCCGAGAGAAAGACAGAAAGAGAGAAAGAGAGAATTAGAGAGAGCATATTTAAATACACACAGGACACCGGATAAGACAAGAGAAATACTCCAGATGTAACAGACTGACCCTAGCCCCCCGACACATAAACTACTGCAGCATAAATACTGGAGGCTGAGACAGGAGGGATCAGAAGACACTGTGGCCCCATCCGATGATACCCCCGGACAGGGCCAAACAGGCAGGATATAACCCCACCCACTTTGCCAAAGCACAGCCCCCACACCACTAGAGGGATGTCTCCAGCCACCAACTTACCGTCCTAAGACAAGGCCGAGTATAGCCCACAACGATCTCCGCCATGGCACAACCCAAGGGGGGGGCGCCAACCCAGACAGGAAGACCACGTCAGTGACTCAACCCACTCAAGTGACGCACCCCTCCCATGGACGGCATGGAAGAACACCAGTAGGCCAGTGACTCAGCCCCTGTAAAAGGGTTAGAGGCAGAGAATCCCAGTGGAAAGAGGGGAACCGGCAAGGCAGAGACAGCAAGGGCGGTTCGTTGCTCCAGCCTTTCCGTTCACCTTCACACTCCTGGGCCAGACTATACTTAATCATAGGACCTACTGAAGAGATAAGTCTTCAGTAAAGACTTAAAGGTTGAGACTGAGTCTGCGTCTCTCACATTGGTAGGCAGACCATTCCATAAGAATGGAGCTCTATAGGAGAAAGCCCTACCTCCAGCCGTTTGCTTAGAAATTCTAGGGACAATTAGGAGGCCTGCGTCTTGTGACCGTAGCGTACGTGTAGGTATGTACGGCAGGACCAAATCGGAAAGATAGGTAGGAGCAAGCCCATGTAATGCTTTGTAGGTTAGCAGTAAAACCTTGAAATCAGCCCTTGCCTTAACAGGAAGCCAGTGTAGGGAGGCTAGCACTGGAGTAATATGATCAAATTTTTTGGTTCTAGTCAGGATTCTAGCAGCCGTATTTAGCACTAACTGAAGTTTATTTAGTGCTTTATCCGGGTAGCCGGAAAGTAGAGCATTGCAGTAGTCCAGCCTAGAAGTAACAAAAGCATGGATTAATTTTTCTGCGTCATTTTTGGACAGAACATTTCTGATTTTTGCAATGTTACGCTGTCCTTGAAACAGTCTTGATATGTTCTTCAAAAGAGAGATCAGGGTCCAGAGTAACGCCGAGGTCCTTCACAGTTTTATTTGAGACGACTGTACAACCATCCAGATTAATTGTCAGATTCAACAGAAGATCTCTTTGTTTCTTGGGACCTAGAACAAGCATCTCTGTTTTGTCCGAGTTTAAAAGTAGAAAGTTTGCAGCCATCCACTTCTTTATGTCTGAAACACAGGCTTCTAGCGAGGGCAATTTTGGGGCTTCACCATGTTTCATTGAAATGTACAGCTGTGTGTCGTCCGCATAGCAGTGAAATTTAACATTATGTTTTCGAATGACATCCCCAAGAGGTAAAATATATAGTGAAAACAATAGTGGTCCTAAAACGGACCTTGAGGAACACCGAAATTTACAATTGATTTGTCAGAGGACAAACCATTCACAGAGACAAACTGATATCTTTCCGACAGATAAGATCTAAACCAGGCCAGAACTTGTCCATGTAGACCAATTTGGGTTTCCAATCTCTCCAAAAGAATGTGGTGATCGATGGTATCAAAAGCGGCACTAAGATCTAGGAGCACGAGGACAGATGCAGAGCCTCGGTCTGACGTCATTAAAAGGTCATTTACCACCTTCACAAGTGCAGTCTCAGTGCTATGATGGGGTCTAAAACCAGACTGAAGCGTTTCGTATACATTGTTTGTCTTCAGGAAGGCAGTGAGTTGCTGTGCAACAGCTTTTTCTAAAATTTTTGAGAGGAATGGAAGATTCGATATAGGCCGATAGTTTTTTTATAATTTCTGGATCAAGATTCGGCTTTTTCAAGAGAGGCTTTATTACTGCCACTTTTAGTGAGCTTGGTACACATCCGGTGGATAGAGAGCCGTTTATTATATTCAACATAGGAGGGCCAAGCACAGGAAGCAGCTCTTTCAGTAGTTTAGTTGGAATAGGGTCCAGTATGCAGCTTGAGGGTTTGGAGGCCATGATTATTTTCATCATTGCGTCAAGAGATATAGTACTAAAACACTTTAGTATCTCCCTTGATCCTAGGTCCTGGCAGAGTTGTGCAGACTCAGGACAATGGAGCTTTGGAGGAATACCCAGATTTAAAGAGGAGTCTGTAATTTGCTTTCTAATGATCATGATCTTTTCCTCAAAGAAGTTCATAAATGTATTACTGCTGAAGTGAAAGCCATCCTCCATTTGCGAAGGCTGCTTTTTAGTTAGCTTTGCGACAGTATCAAAAAGAAATTTCGGATTGTTCTTATTTTCCTCAATTAAGTTGGAAAAATAGGATGATCGAGCAGCAGTAAGGGCTCTTCGATACTGCACGGTACTGTCTCAACACTAGAGAGGATGTTCATTACATTAGGCTTCCTCTGGATTCCTCTCTCTATGTCTGTCTCTTTCTTTCTCTCTCTCTCTCTCTCTCTCTCTCTCTCTCTCTCTCTTATCTCTGTCTCTTTCTCTCTGTCTCGTTCTCTCTCTCTCTTTCTCTCTCTCTATATCTCTGTCTCTTTCTCTCTCTATATATCTCTGTCTCGTTCTCTCTCTATATCTCTGTCTCGTTCTCTCTCTATATCTCTGTCTCGTTCTCTCTCTATATCTCTGTCTCGTTCTCTCTCTCTCTGTCTCGTTCTCTCTATATATCTCTGTCTCTTTCTTTCTATATCTCTGTCTCGTTCTCTCTTTCTTTCTCTGTCTCTCTCTCTCATAGAAAGGACATTTAGTGTCTGTTTTCTGGTATCTGTGTCAGTGTGTTTCAGTTGATCCCAGGAGGGTTTAAGTCTTCTAATCTTCCTGAGGGCAGGTAGCACCATTACACAGCATCACATATATTACCATGCATCCTTCCTCCCCAATTAAGGTGCCACCAACCTCCTCTGCACTGTAGGGAATGAACACCCACACACACCCACACACACACACCCCCCCCCCCCCCCCCCACACACACACACACACACACACACACACACACACACACACACACACACACACACACACACACACACACACACACACACACACACACACACACACACACAGCTCATTCTTACACATGACACCAATAGCTTAAATATAATTGCCACACATTTGATGACAATGTATTTTGAGAATAATTAGGCTGATGTACCTTGAAGACAATATAATACAATACATTTGCTTTGGACACACTTTGCTGTGATAGGAGGTTTTCTCAACCCACTGTGATTGTATTCACAGGGACACTGGGACACTCAGCTGCTGACGACATGTAAAGGATGCCAAGTCAGCGGAATTGTTAGGAAACCCGCTCAATTTGATGCAACCTTTTTTTTTTATCATTGATTTGGGGGCAAATAAACCTGCGCATAAAATAGACGATCGTCTAGTTTCCCCGTCAACCCTCTAGTCTCTCTCCATTCTCCCACCTGAGTGGTAATGAACGTGTACTTTAATTGAAAATATATAATTTTTTTTACAGTGTTATTAATAAGTTAAAAAGTCTGAGATCAGCGGAGGAACAACCAACTCTCTCCTACGCACCAGAAGTGTGTGGTAAGCCTGTGTAGTTCTAGCTACGCTCCAATGGTCGTGCAGCAAAGCGTTGAGGTGCTGCTGTACTGTAGATCTACACCACTGAGATGTAGTCGGTTGTAGAGGCACCGGAGGAGAAACAAAGTGCTGGTCCGCTAAACGGCGTAGCTAAGGGGGGGGGGGGCGTATTGATGGAGGCGTTACACTAGGCTAACAGCATCATGTTTGATAACACATGTAATTAATTAGAAATATGAAGGAGATAAAACGAGACGAGAGAAGTGTATCTGGATGCGCAGGGTTTGTTCTATAATGTTGAGTTCATGTTGTGAACCGTAGAAAGAGGAGAGGACAATAGAAAGCGAGGTCCGTGTAGTGGACCAGCCAGGGGACAATACATTTCTCAAGAAGAAACCACACTTTCGAGCTGCAGTAGTCTACAGACTGTCAACCTTTCGGGATTTGCTTTCCAGTACACATGGAATACTGTTCTTGTCCATAACGCGTCCACAACGATACAGGTATAGATTCATATATTATGACATTCATTGAAATTGTATATTTTCTCTCCTCAACTCTCTGTAATTTAATCCGCCTTTACTTTAATTTATTGTAACGCAGTTTCTGAAATTTGAGGGGAAATCTCTAAAAAGATTCAAACAAAGGGCTTTTGAACAATGACTGCAAATATGTTTTTCATATATATTACCCAATTGTTATGTATAATTTCCATAGATTTGATCGTTTTTTATACTTATTAGCCATTTGTCATGTATCATTTCCATAGATTGTATAGTTTTTCATATTTATTAGCCAATTGTCATGTATAATTTCCATAGATTTGATCGTTTTTTATACTTATTAGCCATTTGTCATGTATCATTTCCATAGATTGTATAGTTTTTCATATTTATTAGCCAATTGTCATGTATAATTTCCATAGATTTGATCGTTTTTTATACTTATTAGCCATTTGTCATGTATCATTTCCATAGATTGTATAGTTTTTCATATTTATTAGCCAATTGTCATGTATAATTTCCATAGATTGTATAGTTTTTCATATTTATTAGCCAATTGTCATGTATAATTTCCATAGATTGGCTAATAAATATGAAAAACCATACAATTGTCATGTATAATTTCCATAGATTGGCTAATAAATATGAAAAACCATACAATTGCCATGTATAATTTCCACAGATTGGCTAATAAATATGAAAAACTATACAATTGTCATGTATAATTTCCATAGATTGGCTAATAAATATGAAAAACCATACAATTGTCATGTATAATTTCCATAGATTGGCTAATAAATATGAAAAACTATACAATTGTCATGTATAATTTCCATAGATTGGCTAATAAATATGAAAAACCATACAATTGTCATGTATAATTTCCATAGATTGGCTAATAAATATGAAAAACTATACAATTGTCATGTATAATTTCCATAGATTGAATAGCCTAGTATCCCACTAACATACTGTTTGTCTATAGGAGGCGAGCTCCAATGACATAATGCCAAGCTATAGTGATTTAATTTAACATGCATCCGCCAATGCAGGAGTTTTGATTGGAAGTGCTTTAGTCTACAGTCATTATGTGTGTTACGATGACATGGAATAATATCCCAGTACGGAAATACAATGTCAGCACTAGTAATCTACACCCCAGTGGTAATGCAGCTGCTAGTAACATAACAATAAAACATAAAATAATATTAATAATAATAATAACTAGATGGTAATTTTTCCGTAAAGAAACATTGCGTGACTTGCTTTAGCTCTTTATATTTGCGGCAGTGGGATAGGAAAGTTACTTTGGTGTCTCCAGCTTTAACGGTTCAAGAGTTACTGTTGGTGGGTTATTTTACGCAAATGTAAATATAGTTATAGTTGATAAAAGTTGAAAGATATTGAAGTTAGGATAGGCTGAACATGTGAACGTTGTTTTGGTGAATCTAGCTTGGAACTGGTTTCAAGAGTTACTGTTAGTGAGTTATTTTATGCAAATTTATTCAAATATATATATATATATAGTTATGGTCAATAAAGATTGTAAATAATTTTTGACTAAATGTTTTAAAGTTGCTCTTGTAGCTTAATTAACCAATTAGCAGGAGCATTTAGAATTGTTACGTCTGTAGTCCTATGGGTCTCATTTAAACACATGTTCATTTGTTAAAAAATAGTTTTGTCTAACTTGGTCAGAATTTCCGTTATTGTTAACGCGTTTACTAACACCGCCGTATCGTTAGATTGATAGCAGATATTTTAGTTCCGATTCCAGATTTGAAAATCAGGAAAATAGATGAAGTGCACATTAACTTTTTCTCTGACTTGTTGGGAAAGGGGTCCAAATTTCATTTTTTTTTTTTTATTAAAACGTTAGAGGAAATGTCATTGATGCAGTTGGTAAAATAGCTGTATAATTTGATCAGTATGAGATATTTTGGTTCCAATTTCAGCTTTAAATAGCAGAGAAGTAGAGGAACATTTCCAACAATCTATATTTTATTCTAACGTGTTGGGAATGTGGTGTCTTTTTGTCTTTATCTTGTTGGGAATGTGGTGTCTTTTTGTCTTTATCTTGTTGGGAATGTGGTGTCTTTTTGTCTTTATCTTGTTGGGAATGTGGTATCTTTTTGTCTAACGTGTTGGGAATGTGGTATCTTTTTGTCTAACGTGTTGGGAATGTGGTATCTTTTTGTCTTTATCTTGTTGGGAATGTGGTATCTTTTTGTCTAACGTGTTGGGAATGTGGTATCTTTTTGTCTAACGTGTTGGGAATGTGGTATCTTTTATTCTATCGTGTTGGGAATGTGGTATCTTTTTGTCTTTATCTTGTTGGGAATGTGGTATCTTCTTGTCTAACTTGTTGGGAATGTGGTATCTTCTTGTCTAACGTGTTGAGAATGTGGTGTCTTTTATTCTAACTTGTTGGGAATGTGGTATCTTTTATTCTATCGTGTTGGGAATGTGGTATTTTTTTGTATAACTTGTTGGGAATGTGGTATCTTTTTGTCTATCTTGTTGGGAATGTGGTATTTTTTTGTCTTTATCTTGTTGGGAATGTGGTATTTTTTTGTCTTTATCTTGTTGGGAATGTGGTATCTTTTTGTCTTTATCTTGTTGGGAATGTGGTGTCTTTTGTCTTTATCTTGTTGGGAATGTGGTATCTTTTTGTCTTTATCTTGTTGGGAATGTGGTGTCTTTTTGTCTTTATCTTGTTGGGAATGTGGTATCTTTTTGTCTAACGTGTTGGGAATGTGGTATCTTTTTGTCTAACGTGTTGGGAATGTGGTATCTTTTTGTCTTTATCTTGTTGGGAATGTGGTATTTTTTTGTCTTTATCTTGTTGGGAATGTGGTATTTTTTTGTCTTTATCTTGTTGGGAATGTGGTATCTTTTTGTCTTTATCTTGTTGGGAATGTGGTGTCTTTTGTCTTTATCTTGTTGGGAATGTGGTATCTTTTTGTCTTTATCTTGTTGGGAATGTGGTGTCTTTTTGTCTTTATCTTGTTGGGAATGTGGTATCTTTTTGTCTAACGTGTTGGGAATGTGGTATCTTTTTGTCTAACGTGTTGGGAATGTGGTATCTTTTTGTCTTTATCTTGTTGGGAATGTGGTATCTTTTTGTCTAAAGTGTTGGGAATGTGGTATCTTTTTGTCTAACGTGTTGGGAATGTGGTGTCTTTTTGTCTTTATCTTGTTGGGAATGTGGTATCTTTTTGTCTAACGTGTTGGGAATGTGGTATCTTTTTGTCTAACGTGTTGGGAATGTGGTATCTTTTATTCTATCGTGTTGGGAATGTGGTATCTTTTTGTCTTTATCTTGTTGGGAATGTGGTATCTTCTTGTCTAACTTGTTGGGAATGTGGTATCTTCTTGTCTAACGTGTTGAGAATGTGGTGTCTTTTATTCTAACTTGTTGGGAATGTGGTATCTTTTATTCTATCGTGTTGGGAATGTGGTATTTTTTTGTCTAACTTGTTGGGAATGTGGTATCTTTTTGTCTATCTTGTTGGGAATGTGGTATTTTTGTGTCTTTATCTTGTTGGGAATGTGGTATTTTTTTGTCTTTATCTTGTTGGGAATGTGGTATCTTTTTGTCTAACGTGTTGGGAATGTGGTATCTTTTTGTCTATCTTGTTGGGAATGTGGTATCTTCTTGTCTATCTTGTTGGGAATGTGGTGTCTTATTGTCTATCTTGTTGGGAATGTGGAATCTTCTTGTCTATCTTGTTGGGAATGTGGTATCTTATCTCTTTATCTCTTTGTCTTTATCTTGTTGGGAATGTGGTATCTCTTTGTCTTTATCTTGTTGGGAATGTGGTATCTGTTTGTCTTTATCTTGTTGGGAATGTGGTATCTTATTGTCTATCTTGTTGGGAATGTGGTATCTTATTGTCTAACTTGTTGGGAATGTGGTATCTTTTTGTCTAACGTGTTGGGAATGTGGTATCTTTTTGTCTAACTTGTTGGGAATGTGGTATCTTTTTGTCTAACGTGTTGGGAATGTGGTATCTTTTTGTCCAACGTGTTGGGAATGTGGTATCTTTTTGTCTAACGTGTTGGGAATGTGGTATCTTTTTGTCTAACGTGTTGGGAATGTGGTATCTTCTTGTCTATCTTGTTGGGAATGTGGTCTGATTTGTGTTGAAAGTTGCATTTACAACGAATGGAATGTTGGAAGTCATGAAGTCACAATGGAAGCTTTTACGAAGGTTGAAGAAATCCCATGAAAGTGGATGAAGTTTAATAAGTTTAGTAAAAATGTAATTGTTTAAAAAAAAAGTAGAAATAGTATAAAAATACATTAAAAAAAAAGTTGTTTGCAAGCATACTATTCCAGACCGGTCTGCACGCTTTAAAGTTGGAATGAAATTTCTAGCTTAAACAGTGTAAGAAGAATGGCGTTGTAAAGGATAATAACTGTAGTCTGAAATAAAGGGTCAAATATTTCAAGTCTGGCTTGCTGCCACAAGCCACACTTGTAACTGTGAAGGCTAAACAATTATTTATTTTTTGTATTTATTTAACGGTTGTCATTATGCATTCCACTGAATTCATGTTCCAGCTTGTGTAGGCTGATGACGTCCCGACTTTTCATAAGCCACACAGGATCTGCATGAGTTGTCTTCCCGCCTTTCTACTCCTCTGATATCCCTGGATGTGCTGTGTGTTTTCAGGCATGGGTGACGGGATGCGCAACGCCTGTGCCGTGTCCAAAGTCTGGGTCTTCGTCTTGCTAGTGAGCGTCACCTGCCGTCTGAGGTAAGCCACTCACTTTCACAGCATATCTTTTCATGTTATGGATATTTATATATAGAGCTATTTTATTTTATTTTATTTTGACAAGCTTTAGAAGTTATATTAATCTATTTAAATTGGGTAGCCAATGCTGGCCATTTCCCATCCAGTTAGATTAGATTTTGTATGTAAAGTGTTTCAAAACATATCTGTTGAGGTTTCTTGATATTTGTATAGAGACACTGATGCTGTGTAATTTTGTTATGAAATACTTGAAATAATTGGCTAATCTATCCAATCCTGCCCATCTGCCCTTCCACTTTGATTTACTTATTGTGACATGAAGAAGGGAAGTGTAGCCTATAACTAGTCCTGTCCCATATTCCATAGCTATTCCTGTCCCTTATTCTATAACTAGTCCTGTCTCTTATTCTATAACTTGTCCTGTCTCTTATTCTATAGCTATTCCTGTCCCTTATTCTATAACTATTCTTGTCCCCTTATTCTATAACTAGTCCTGTTCCATATTCTATAACTAGTCCTGTCCCATATTCTATAGCTAGTCCTGTCCCTTATTCTATAACTTGTCCTGTCTCTTATTCTATAGCTATTCCTGTCCCTTATTCTATAACTAGTCTTGTCCCCTTATTCTATAACTAGTCCTGTTCCATATTCTATAACTAGTCCTGTCCCATATTCTATAACTAGTCCTGTCCCATATTATATAACTAGTCCGGTCTCTCATTCTATAGCTATTCCTGTCCCTTATTCTATAACTGGTAACCAGTCAACTAGTCAGTAACTGTCCTGTTCCCCCTGCAGACTGGTAACCAGTCAACTAGTCAGTAACTGTACTGTCCTGTTCCCCCTGCAGCCTGGTAACCAGTCAACTAGTCAGTAACTGTCCTGTTCCCCCTGCAGCCTGGTAACCAGTCAACTAGTCAGTAACTGTCCTGTTCCCCCTGCAGACTGGTAACAGTCAACTAGTCAGTAACAGTACTGTCCTGTTCCCCCTGCAGACTAGTAACCAGTCAACTAGTCAGTAACTGTCCTGTCCTGTTCCCCCTGCAGCCTGGTAACCAGTCAACTAGTCAGTAACTGTACTGTCCTGTTCCCCCTGCAGAGTGGTAACCAGTCAACTAGTCAGAAACTGTACTGTCCTGTTCCCCCTGCAGACTAGTAACCAGTCAACTAGTCAGTAACTGTCCTGTCCTGTTCCCCCTGCAGCCTGGTAACCAGTCAACTACTCAGTAACTGTCCTGTTCGCCCTGCAGCCTGGTAACCAGTCAACTAGTCAGTAACTATACTGTCCTGTTCCCCCTGCAGAGTGGTAACCAGTCAACTAGTCAGAAACTGTACGGTCCTGTTCCCCCTGCAGACTGGTAACCAGTCAACTAGTCAGTAACTGTACTGTCCTGTTCCCCCTGCAGACTGGTAACCAGTCAACTAGTCAATAACTGTACTGTCCTGTTCCCCCTGCAGCCTGGTAACCAGTCAACTAGTCAGTAACTGTCCTGTTCCCCCTGCAGCCTGGTAACCAGTCAACTAGTCAGTAACTGTACTGTCCTGTTCCCCCTGCAGACTGGTAACCAGTCAACTAGTCAGTAACTGTACTGTCCTGTTCCCCTGCAGACTGGTAACCAGTCAACTAGTCAGTAACTGTACTGTCCTGTTCCCCCTGCAGACTGGTAACCAGTCAACTAGTCAGTAACTGTCCTGTTCCCCCTGCAGCCTGGTAACCAGTCAACTAGTCAGTAACTGTCCTGTTCCCCCTGCAGCCTGGTAACCAGTCAACTAGTCAGTAACTGTCCTGTTCCCCCTGCAGCCTGGTAACCAGTCAACTAGTCAGTAACTGTCCTGTTCCCCCTGCAGCCTGGTAACCAGTCAACTAGTCAGTAACTGTCCTGTTCCCCCTGCAGCCTGGTAACCAGTCAACTAGTCAGTAACTGTACTGTCCTCTTCCCCCTGCAGACTGGTAACCAGTCAACTAGTCAGTAACTGTACTGTCCTGTTCCCCCTGCAGACTGGTAACCAGTCAACTAGTCAGTAACTGTACTGTCCTGTTCCCCCTGCAGCCTGGTAACCAGTCAACTAGTCAGTACCTGTCCTGTTCCCCCTGCAGCCTGGTAACCAGTCAACTAGTCAGTAACTGTCCTGTTCCCCCTGCAGCCTGGTAACCAGTCAACTAGTCAGTAACTGTACTGTCCTGTTCCCCCTGCAGCCTGGTAACCAGTCAATTAGTCAGTAACTGTCCTGTTCGCCCTGCAGCCTGGTAACCAGTCAGCTAGTCAGTAACTCCTCATCGGCAGACTCAGTAGCCTTGGTTTCTCAAACGATTGCGACGCCTGGTTCACCAACTACTTCTCTGATAGAGTTCAGTGTATCAAATCGGAGGGCCTGCTGTCCGGACCTCTGGCAGTCTCTATGGGGGTACCACAGGGTTCAAATCTTGGGCCAACTCTTTTCTCTGTATACATCAATGATGTTGCTCTTGCTGCTGGTGAATCTCTGATCCACCTCTACGCAGACGACACCATTCTGTATACTTCTGGCCCTTCTTTGGACACTGTGTTAACAACCCTCCAGACGAGCTTCAATGCCATACAACTCTCCTTCCGTGGTCTCCAACTGCTCCTAAATACAAGTAAAACTAAATGCATGCTCTTCAACCGATCGCTGCCTGCACCTGCCCGCTTGTCCAGCATCACTTCTCTGGACGGTTCTGACTTAGAATTTGTGGATAACTACAAATACCTAGGTGTCTGGTTAGACTGTAAACTCTCCTTCCAGACTCACATCAATCATCTCGAATCCAAAGTTAAATCTAGAATTGGCTTCCTATTTCGCAACAAAGCATCCTTCACTCATGCTGCCAAACATACCCTCGTAAAACTGACCATCCTACCAATCCTAGACTTCGGCGATGTCATTTACAAAATAGCCTCCAATACCCTACTCAACAAGCTGGATGCAGTCTATCACAGTGCCATCCGTTTTGTCACCAAAGCCCCATATACTACCCACCACTGCGACCTGTACGCTCTCGTTGGCTGGCCTTCGCTTCATAATCGTCGCCAAACATTGGCTCCAGGTCATCTACAAGACCCTGCTAGGTAAAGTCCCCCCTTATCTCCGCTCACTGGTCACCATAGCAGCACCCACCTGTAGCACGCGCTCCAGCAGGTATATCTCTCTGGTCACCCCTAAAGCCAACTCCTCCTTTGGTCGTCTCTCCTTCCAGTTCTCTGCTGCCAATGACTGGAACGAACTACAAAAATCTCTGAAACTGGAAACACTTATCTCCCTCACTAGCTTTAAGCACCAGCTATCAGAGCAGCTCCCAGATCACTGCACCTGTACATAGCCCATCTATAATTTAGCCCAAACTACTACCTCTTCCCCTACTGTATTTATTTATTTTATTTATTATTTTGCTCCTTTGCACCATATTATTTATATTTTAACTTTGAACTTTCTTCAAATTATAATTCTACCATTCCAGTGTTTTACTTGCTATACTTTATTTACTTTGCCACCATGGCCTTTTTTTGCCTTTACCTCCCATATCTCACATCATTTGCTCACATTGTACATAGTCTTATTTTTGTCTACTGTATCATTGATTGTATGTTGTTTTACTCCATGTGTAACTCTGTGTTTTTGTATGTTGTCGGACTGCTTTCCTTTATCTTGGCAAGGTCGCAATTGTAAATGAGAACTTGTTCTCAACTTGCCTACCTGGTTAAATAAAGGTGAAATAAAATAAAATAAAATAAAAAAACTGTACTGTCCTGTTCCCCCTGCAGCCTGGTAACCAGTCAACTAGTCAGTAACTGTCCTGTTCCCCCTGCAGCCTGGTAACCAGTCAACTAGTCAGTAACTGTCCTGTTCCCCCTGCAGACTGGTAACCAGTCAACTAGTCAGTAACTGTACTGTCCTGTTCCCCCTGCAGACTGGTAACCAGTCAACTAGTCAGTAACTGTCCTGTTCCCCCTGCAGCCTGGTAACCAGTCAACTAGTCAGTAACTGTACTGTCCTGTTCCCCCTGCAGCCTGGTAACCAGTCAACTAGTCAGTAACTGTCTTGTTCCCCCTGCAGCCTGGTAACCAGTCAACTAGTCAGTAACTGTCCTGTTCCCCCTGCAGCCTGGTAACCAGTCAACTAGTCAGTAACTGTACTGTCCTGTTCCCCCTGCAGCCTGGTAACCAGTCAACTAGTCAGTAACTGTCCTGTTCCCCCTGCAGCCTGGTAACCAGTCTACTAGTCAGAAACTGTACTGTCCTGTTCCCCCTGCAGCCTGGTAACCAGTCAACTAGTCAGTAACTGTCCTGTTCCCCCTGCAGCCTGGTAACCAGTCAACTAGTCAGTAACTGTACTCTCCTGTTCCCCCTGCAGCCTGGTAACCAGTCAACTAGTCAGTAACTGTCCTGTTCCCCCTGCAGCCTGGTAACCAGTTTACTAGTCAGAAACTGTACTGTCCTGTTCCCCCTGCAGCCTGGTAACCAGTCAACTAGTCAGTAACTGTCCTGTTCCCCCTGCAGCCTGGTAACCAGTTTACTAGTCAGAAACTGTACAGTCCTGTTCCCCCTGCAGCCTGGTAACCAGTCAACTAGTCAGTAACTGTCCTGTTCCCCCTGCAGCCTGGTAACCAGTTTACTAGTCAGAAACTGTACTGTCCTGTTCCCCCTGCAGCCTGGTAACCAGTCAACTAGTCAGTAACTGTCCTGTTCCCCCTGCAGACTGGTAACCAGTCAACTAGTCAGTAACTGTCCTGTTCCCCCTGCAGCCTGGTAACCAGTCAACCAGTAAGTAACTGTACTGTCCTGTTCCCCCTGCAGCCTGGTAACCAGTCAACTAGTCAGTAACTGTACTGTCCTGTTCCCCCTGCAGCCTGGTAACCAGTCAACTAGTCAGTAACTGTCCTGTTCCCCCTGCAGCCTGGTAACCAGTCAACTAGTCAGTAACTGTACTCTCCTGTTCCCCCTGCAGCCTGGTAACCAGTCAACTAGTCAGTAAGTTTCCCGTTCCCCCTGCAGCCTGGTAACCAGTCAACTAGTCAGTAACTGTACTGTCCTGTTCCCCCTGCAGCCTGGTAACCAGTCAACTAGTCAGTAACTGTCCTGTTCCCCCTGCAGCCTGGTAACCAGTCAACTAGTCAGTAACTGTCCTGTTCCCCCTGCAGCCTGGTAACCAGTCAACTAGTCAGTAACTGTCCTGTTCCCCCTGCAGCCTGGTAACCAGTCTACTAGTCAGAAACTGTACTGTCCTGTTCCCCCTGCAGCCTGGTAACCAGTCAACTAGTCAGTACCGACTGTCCTGTTCCCCCTGCAGCCTGGTAACCAGTCAACTAGTCAGTAACTGTACTGTCCTGTTCCCCCTGCAGCCTGGTAACCAGTCAACTAGTCAGTAACTGTCCTGTTCCCCCTGCAGCCTGGTAACCAGTCAACTAGTCAGTAACTGTCCCTGTTCCCCCTGCAGCCTGGTAACCAGTCAACTAGTCAGTAACTGTACTGTCCTGTTCCCCCTGCAGCCTGGTAACCAGTCAACTAGTCAGTAACTGTACTGTCCTGTTCCCCCTGCAGCCTGGTAACCAGTCAACTAGTCAGTAACTGTCCTGTTCCCCCTGCAGCCTGGTAACCAGTCAACTAGTCAGTAACTGTCTCCCTGTTCCCCCTGCAGCCTGGTAACCAGTCAACTAGTCAGTAAGTTTCCCGTTCCCCCTGCAGCCTGGTAACCAGTCAACTAGTCAGTACGACTGTCCTGTTCCCCTTGCAGCCTGGTAACCAGTCAACTAGTCAGTAACTGTACTGTCCTGTTCCCCCTGCAGCCTGGTAACCAGTCAACTAGTCAGTAACTGTACTCTCCTGTTCCCCCTGCAGCCTGGTAACCAGTCAACTAGTCAGTAACTGTCCTGTTCCCCCTGCAGCCTGGTAACCAGTCAACTAGTCAGTAACTGTCCTGTCCTGTTCCCCTTGCAGCCTGGTAACCAGTCAACTAGTCAGTAACTGTACTGTCCTGTTCCCCCTGCAGCCTGGTAACCAGTCAACTAGTCAGTAACTGTCCTGTTCCCCCTGCAGCCTGGTAACCAGTCAACTAGTCAGTAACTGTCCTGTTCCCCCTGCAGCCTGGTAACCAGTCAACTAGTCAGTAACGTGTCCTGTTCCCCCTGCAGCCTGGTAACCAGTCAACTAGTCAGTAACTGTCCTGTTCCCCCTGCAGCCTGGTAACCAGTCAACTAGTCAGTAACTGTACGTCCTGTTCCCCCTGCAGCCTGGTAACCAGTCAACTAGTCAGTAACTGTCTTGTTCCCCCTGCAGCCTGGTAACCAGTCAACTAGTCAGTAACTGTCCTGTTCCCCCTGCAGCCTGGTAACCAGTCAACTAGTCAGTAACTGTACTGTCCTGTTCCCCCTGCAGCCAGGTAACCAGTCAACTAGTCAGTAACTGTCCTGTTCCCCCTGCAGACTGGTAACCAGTCAACTAGTCAGTAACTGTCCTGTTCCCCCTGCAGCCTGGTAACCAGTCAACTAGTCAGTAACTGTACTGTCCTGTTCCCCCTGCAGCCTGGTAACCAGTCAACTAGTCAGTAACTGTCTTGTTCCCCCTGCAGACTGGTAACCAGTCAACTAGTCAGTAACTGTCCTGTTCCCCCTGCAGCCTGGTAACCAGTCAACTAGTCAGTAACTGTACTGTCCTGTTCCCCCTGCAGCCTGGTAACCAGTCAACTAGTCAGTAACTGTACTCTCCTGTTCCCCCTGCAGCCTGGTAACCAGTCAACTAGTCAGTAAGTTTCCCGTTCCCCCTGCAGCCTGGTAACCAGTCAACTAGTCAGTAACTGTACTGTCCTGTTCCCCCTGCAGCCTGGTAACCAGTCAACTAGTCAGTAACTGTCCTGTTCCCCCTGCAGCCTGGTAACCAGTCAACTAGTCAGTAACTGTCCTGTTCCCCCTGCAGCCTGGTAACCAGTCAACTAGTCAGTAACTGTCCTGTTCCCCCTGCAGCTTGGTAACCAGTCAACTAGTCAGTAACCGTACTGTCCTGTTCCCCCTGCAGCCTGGTAACCAGTCAACTAGTCAGTAACTGTCCCGTTCCCCCTGCAGCCTGGTAAGCAGTCAACTAGTCAGTAACTGTCCTGTCCTGTTCCCCTTGCAGCCTGGTAACCAGTCAACTAGTCAGTAACCATACTGTCCTGTTCCCCCTGCAGCCTGGTAACCAGTCAACTAGTCAGTAACTGTACTGTCCTGTTCCCCCTGCAGCCTGGTAACCAGTCCACTAGTCAGTAACTGTACTGTCCTGTTCCCCCTGCAGCCTGGTAACCAGTCAACTAGTCAGTAACTGTACTGTCCTGTTCCCCCTGCAGCCTGGTAACCAGTCAACTAGTCAGTAACTGTCCTGTTCCCCCTGCAGCCTGGTAACCAGTCAACTAGTCAGTAACTGTCCTGTTCCCCCTGCAGACTGGTAACCAGTCAACTAGTCAGTAACTGTACTGTCCTGTTCCCCCTGCAGCCTGGTAACCAGTCAACTAGTCAGTAACTGTCCTGTTCCCCCTGCAGCCTGGTAACCAGTCAACTAGTCAGTAACTGTCCTGTTCCCCCTGCAGCCTGGTAACCAGTCAACTAGTCAGTAACTGTACTGTCCTGTTCCCCCTGCAGCCTGGTAACCAGTCAACTAGTCAGTAACTGTCCTGTTCCCCCTGCAGCCTGGTAACCAGTTTACTAGTCAGAAACTGTACTGTCCTGTTCCCCCTGCAGCCTGGTAACCAGTCAACTAGTCAGTACGACTGTCCTGTTCCCCCTGCAGCCTGGTAACCAGTTTACTAGTCAGAAACTGTACTGTCCTGTTCCCCCTGCAGGACGGTAACCAGTCAACTAGTCAGTAACTGTCCTGTTCCCCCTGCAGACTGGTAGCCAGTCAACTAGTCAGTAACTGTCCTGTTCCCCCTGCAGCCTGGTAACCAGTCAACCAGTAAGTAACTGTACTGTCCTGTTCCCCCTGCAGCCTGGTAACCAGTCAACTAGTCAGTAACTCTCCTGTTCCCCCTGCAGCCTGGTAACCAGTCAACTAGTCAGTAAGTTTCCCGTTCCCACTGCAGCCTGGTAACCAGTCAACTAGTCAGTAACTGTACTGTCCTGTTCCCCCTGCAGCCTGGTAACCAGTCAACTAGTCAGTAACTGTCCTGTTCCCCCTGCAGCCTGGTAACCAGTCAACTAGTCAGTAACTATCCTGTTCCCCCTGTAGCCTGGTAACCAGTCAACTAGTCAGTTACTGTACTGTCCTGTTCCCCCTGCAGCCTGGTAACCAGTCAGCTAGTCTGTAACTGTCTTGTTCCCCCTGCAGCCTGGTAACCAGTCAACTAGTCAGTAACTGTCCTGTTCCCCCTGCAGCCTGGTAACCAGTCAACTAGTCAGTAACTGTACTGTCCTGTTCCCCCTGCAGCCTGGTAACCAGTCAACTAGTGAGTAACTGTCCTGTTCCCCCTGCAGCCTGGTAACCAGTTTACTAGTCAGAAACTGTACTGTCCTGTTCCCCCTGCAGCATGGTAACCAGTCAACTAGTCAGTAACTGTCCTGTTCCCCCTGCAGACTGGTAACCAGTCAACTAGTCAGTAACTGTCCTGTTCCCCCTGCAGCCTGGTAACCAGTCAACCAGTAAGTAACTTTACTGTCCTGTTCCCCCTGCAGCCTGGTAACCAGTCAACTAGTCAGTAACTGTACTGTCCTGTTCCCCCTGCAGCCTGGTAACCAGTCAACTAGTCAGTAACTGTACTGTCCTGTTCCCCCTGCAGCCTGGTAACCAGTCAACTAGTCAGTAACTGTCCTGTTCCCCCTGCAGCCTGGTAACCAGTCAACTAGTCAGTAACTGTCCTGTTCCCCCTGCAGACTGGTAACCAGTCAACTAGTCAGTAACTGTCCTGTTCCCCCTGCAGCCTGGTAACCAGTCAACTAGTCAGTAACTGTCCTGTTCCCCCTGCAGCTTGGTAACCAGTCAACTAGTCAGTAACCGTACTGTCCTGTTCCCCCTGCAGCCTGGTAACCAGTCAACTAGTCAGTAACTGTACCTGTTCCCCCTGCAGCCTGGTAACCAGTCAACTAGTCAGTAACTGTCCCTGTTCCCCCTGCAGCCTGGTAACCAGTCAACTAGTCAGTAACTGTCTGTCCTGTTCCCCCTGCAGCCTGGTAACCAGTCAACTAGTCAGTAACTACTGTCCTGTTCCCCCTGCAGCCTGGTAACCAGTCAACTAGTCAGTAACTGTACTTCCTGTTCCCCCTGCAGCCTGGTAACCAGTCAACTAGTCAGTAACTGTCCTGTTCCCCCTGCAGCCTGGTAACCAGTCAACTAGTCAGTAACTGTACTGTCCTGTTCCCCCTGCAGCCTGGTAACCAGTCAACTAGTCAGTAACTGTCTCTGTTCCCCCTGCAGCCTGGTAACCAGTCAACTAGTCAGTAACTGTACTGTCCTGTTCCCCCTGCAGCCTGGTAACCAGTCAACTAGTCAGTAACTGTACTGTCCTGTTCCCCCTGCAGCCTGGTAACCAGTCAACTAGTCAGTAACTGTCCTGTTCCCCCTGCAGCCTGGTAACCAGTCAACTAGTCAGTAACTGTACTGTCCTGTTCCCCCTGCAGCCTGGTAACCAGTCAACTAGTCAGTAACTGTCCTGTTCCCCCTGCAGCCTGGTAACCAGTCAACTAGTCAGTAACTGTCGTCTGTTCCCCCTGCAGCCTGGTAACCAGTCAACTAGTCAGTAACTGTACTGTCCTGTTCCCCCTGCAGCCTGGTAACCAGTCAACTAGTCAGTAACTGTCTCTGTTCCCCCTGCAGCCTGGTAACCAGTCAACTAGTCAGTAACTGTCCTGTTCCCCCTGCAGCCTGGTAACCAGTCAACTAGTCAGTAACTGTCCTGTTCCCCCTGCAGCCTGGTAACCAGTCAACTAGTCAGTAACTGTCCTGTTCCCCCTGCAGCCTGGTAACCAGTCAACTAGTCAGTAACTGTACTGTCCTGTTCCCCCTGCAGCCTGGTAACCAGTCAACTAGTCAGTAACTGTCCTGTTCCCCCTGCAGCCTGGTAACCAGTCAACTAGTCAGTAACTGTCCTGTTCCCCCTGCAGCCTGGTAACCAGTCAACTAGTCAGTAACTGTCCTGTTCCCCCTGCAGCCTGGTAACCAGTCAACTAGTCAGTAACTGTACTGTCCTGTTCCCCCTGCAGCCTGGTAACCAGTCAACTAGTCCGTAACTGTCCTGTTCCCCCTGCAGCCTGGTAACCAGTCAACTAGTCAGTAACTGTCCTGTTCCCCCTGCAGCCTGGTAACCAGTCAACTAGTCAGTAACTGTCCTGTTCCCCCTGCAGCCTGGTAACCAGTCAACTAGTCAGTAACTGTACTGTCCTGTTCCCCCTGCAGCCTGGTAACCAGTCAACTAGTCAGTAAGTTTCCCGTTCCCCCTGCAGCCTGGTAACCAGTCAACTAGTCAGTAACTGTACTGTCCTGTTCCCCCTGCAGCCTGGTAACCAGTCAACTAGTCAGTAACTGTCCTGTTCCCCCTGCAGCCTGGTAACCAGTCAACTAGTCAGTAACTGTCCTGTTCCCCCTGCAGCCTGGTAACCAGTCAACTAGTCAGTAACTGTACTGTCCTGTTCCCCCTGCAGCCTGGTAACCAGTCAACTAGTCAGTAACTGTCCTGTTCCCCCTGCAGCCTGGTAACCAGTCAACTAGTCAGTAACTGTACTCTCCTGTTCCCCCTGCAGCCTGGTAACCAGTCAACTAGTCAGTAACGTACTGTCCTGTTCCCCCTGCAGCCTGGTAACCAGTCAACTAGTCAGTAACTGTCCTGTTCCCCCTGCAGCCTGGTAACCAGTCAACTAGTCAGTAACTGTCCCTGTTCCCCCTGCAGCCTGGTAACCAGTCAACTAGTCAGTAACTGTACTCTCCTGTTCCCCCTGCAGCCTGGTAACCAGTCAACTAGTCAGTAACGTTTCCTGTTCCCCCTGCAGCCTGGTAACCAGTCAACTAGTCAGTAACTGTACCTGTTCCCCCTGCAGCCTGGTAACCAGTCAACTAGTCAGTAACTGTCCCGTTCCCCCTGCAGCCTGGTAACCAGTCAACTAGTCAGTAACTGTACTGTCCTGTTCCCCCTGCAGCCTGGTAACCAGTCAACTAGTCAGTAACTGTCTTGTTCCCCCTGCAGCCTGGTAACCAGTCAACTAGTCAGTAACTGTCCTGTTCCCCCTGCAGCCTGGTAACCAGTCAACTAGTCAGTAACTGTACTGTCCTGTCCCCCTGCAGCCTGGTAACCAGTCAACTAGTCAGTAACTGTACTGTCCTGTTCCCCCTGCAGCCTGGTAACCAGTCAACTAGTCAGTAACTGTACTGTCCTGTTCCCCCTGCAGCCTGGTAACCAGTCAACTAGTCAGTAACTGTCCTGTTCCCCCTGCAGCCTGGTAACCAGTCAACTAGTCAGTAACTGTCCTGTTCCCCCTGCAGCCTGGTAACCAGTCAACTAGTCAGTAACTGTACTGTCCTGTTCCCCCTGCAGCCTGGTAACCAGTCAACTAGTCAGTAACTGTACTGTCCTGTTCCCCCTGCAGCCTGGTAACCAGTCAACTAGTCAGTAACTGTACTGTCCTGTTCCCCCTGCAGCCTGGTAACCAGTCAACTAGTCAGTAACTGTCCTGTTCCCCCTGCAGCCTGGTAACCAGTCAACTAGTCAGTAACTGTACTTCCTGTTCCCCCTGCAGCCTGGTAACCAGTCAACTAGTCAGTAACTGTCCTGTTCCCCCTGCAGCCTGGTAACCAGTCAACTAGTCAGTAACTGTACTGTCCTGTTCCCCCTGCAGCCTGGTAACCAGTCAACTAGTCAGTAACTGTCCTGTTCCCCCTGCAGCCTGGTAACCAGTCAACTAGTCAGTAACTGTCCTGTTCCCCCTGCAGCCTGGTAACCAGTCAACTAGTCAGTAACTGTACTGTCCTGTTCCCCCTGCAGCCTGGTAACCAGTCAACTAGTCAGTAACCGTACTGTCCTGTTCCCCCTGCAGCCTGGTAACCAGTCAACTAGTCAGTAACGTTCCCGTTCCCCCTGCAGCCTGGTAACCAGTCAACTAGTCAGTAACTGTACTGTCCTGTTCCCCCTGCAGCCTGGTAACCAGTCAACTAGTCAGTAACTGTCTTGTTCCCCCTGCAGCCTGGTAACCAGTCAACTAGTCAGTAACTGTCCTGTTCCCCCTGCAGCCTGGTAACCAGTCAACTAGTCAGTAACTGTACTGTCCTGTTCCCCCTGCAGCCTGGTAACCAGTCAACTAGTCAGTAACTGTCCTGTTCCCCCTGCAGCCTGGTAACCAGTCAACTAGTCAGTAACTGTACTGTCCTGTTCCCCCTGCAGCCTGGTAACCAGTCAACTAGTCAGTAACTGTACTCTCCTGTTCCCCCTGCAGCCTGGTAACCAGTCAACTAGTCAGTAACTGTCCCTGTTCCCCCTGCAGCCTGGTAACCAGTCAACTAGTCAGTAACTGTACTGTCCTGTTCCCCCTGCAGCCTGGTAACCAGTCAACTAGTCAGTAACTGTACCTGTTCCCCCTGCAGCCTGGTAACCAGTCAACTAGTCAGTAACGTTCCCGTTCCCCCTGCAGCCTGGAAACCAGTCAACTAGTCAGTAACTGTACTGTCCTGTTCCCCCTGCAGCCTGGTAACCAGTCAACTAGTCAGTAACTGTCTTGTTCCCCCTGCAGCCTGGTAACCAGTCAACTAGTCAGTAACTGTCCTGTTCCCCCTGCAGCCTGGTAACCAGTCAACTAGTCAGTAATTGTACTGTCCTGTTCCCCCTGCAGCCTGGTAACCAGTCAACTAGTCAGTAACTGTCCTGTTCCCCCTGCAGCCTGGTAACCAGTTTACTAGTCAGAAACTGTACTGTCCTGTTCCCCCTGCAGCCTGGTAACCAGTCAACCAGTAAGTAACTGTACTGTCCTGTTCCCCCTGCAGCCTGGTAACCAGTCAACTAGTCAGTAACTGTACTGTCCTGTTCCCCCTGCAGCCTGGTAACCAGTCAACTAGTCAGTAACTGTCCTGTTCCCCCTGCAGCCTGGTAACCAGTCAACTAGTCAGTAACTGTACTCTCCTGTTCCCCCTGCAGCCTGGTAACCAGTCAACTAGTCAGTAAGTTTCCCGTTCCCCCTGCAGCCTGGTAACCAGTCAACTAGTCAGTAACTGTACTGTCCTGTTCCCCCTGCAGCCTGGTAACCAGTCAACTAGTCAGTAACTGTCCTGTTCCCCCTGCAGCCTGGTAACCAGTCAACTAGTCAGTAACTGTCCTGTTCCCCCTGCAGCCTGGTAACCAGTCAACTAGTCAGTAACTGTCTGTCCTGTTCCCCCTGCAGCCTGGTAACCAGTCAACTAGTCAGTAACTGTACTGTCCTGTTCCCCCTGCAGCCTGGTAACCAGTCAACTAGTCAGTAACTGTCCTGTTCCCCCTGCAGCCTGGTAACCAGTCAACTAGTCAGTAACTGTACTGTCCTGTTCCCCCTGCAGCCTGGTAACCAGTCAACTAGTCAGTAACTGTACCCTGTTCCCCCTGCAGCCTGGTAACCAGTCAACTAGTCAGTAACTGTCCCTGTTCCCCCTGCAGCCTGGTAACCAGTCAACTAGTCAGTAACTGTCCTGTCCTGTTCCCCTTGCAGCCTGGTAACCAGTCAACTAGTCAGTAACCGTACTGTCCTGTTCCCCCTGCAGCCTGGTAACCAGTCAACTAGTCAGTAACTGTACTGTTCCCCCTGCAGCCTGGTAACCAGTCAACTAGTCAGTAACGTTCCCGTTCCCCCTGCAGCCTGGAAACCAGTCAACTAGTCAGTAACTGTACTGTCCTGTTCCCCCTGCAGCCTGGTAACCAGTCAACTAGTCAGTAACTGTCTTGTTCCCCCTGCAGCCTGGTAACCAGTCAACTAGTCAGTAACTGTCCTGTTCCCCCTGCAGCCTGGTAACCAGTCAACTAGTCAGTAATTGTACTGTCCTGTTCCCCCTGCAGCCTGGTAACCAGTCAACTAGTCAGTAACTGTCCTGTTCCCCCTGCAGCCTGGTAACCAGTTTACTAGTCAGAAACTGTACTGTCCTGTTCCCCCTGCAGCCTGGTAACCAGTCAACCAGTAAGTAACTGTACTGTCCTGTTCCCCCTGCAGCCTGGTAACCAGTCAACTAGTCAGTAACTGTACTGTCCTGTTCCCCCTGCAGCCTGGTAACCAGTCAACTAGTCAGTAACTGTCCTGTTCCCCCTGCAGCCTGGTAACCAGTCAACTAGTCAGTAACTGTGCTCTCCTGTTCCCCCTGCAGCCTGGTAACCAGTCAACTAGTCAGTAAGTTTCCCGTTCCCCCTGCAGCCTGGTAACCAGTCAACTAGTCAGTAACTGTACTGTCCTGTTCCCCCTGCAGCCTGGTAACCAGTCAACTAGTCAGTAACTGTACTGTTCCCCCTGCAGCCTGGTAACCAGTCAACTAGTCAGTAACTGTCCCGTTCCCCCTGCAGCCTGGTAACCAGTCAACTAGTCAGTAACTGTACTGTCCTGTTCCCCCTGCAGCCTGGTAACCAGTCAACTAGTCAGTAACTGTCTTGTTCCCCCTGCAGCCTGGTAACCAGTCAACTAGTCAGTAACTGTCCTGTTCCCCCTGCAGCCTGGTAACCAGTCAACTAGTCAGTAACTGTACTGTCCTGTTCCCCCTGCAGCCTGGTAACCAGTCAACTAGTCAGTAACTGTCCTGTTCCCCCTGCAGCCTGGTAACCAGTCAACTAGTCAGTAACTGTACTGTCCTGTTCCCCCTGCAGCCTGGTAACCAGTCAACCAGTCAGTAACTGTACTGTCCTGTTCCCCCTGCAGCCTGGTAACCAGTCAACTAGTCAGTAACTGTACTGTCCTGTTCCCCCTGCAGCCTGGTAACCAGTCAACTAGTCAGTAACTGTCCTGTTCCCCCTGCAGCCTGGTAACCAGTCAACTAGTCAGTAACTGTACTCTCCTGTTCCCCCTGCAGCCTGGTAACCAGTCAACTAGTCAGTAAGTTTCCCATTCCCCCTGCAGCCTGGTAACCAGTCAACTAGTCAGTAACTGTACTGTCCTGTTCCCCCTGCAGCCTGGTAACCAGTCAACTAGTCAGTAACTGTCCTGTTCCCCCTGCAGCCTGGTAACCAGTCAACTAGTCAGTAACTTCTGTCCTGTTCCCCCTGCAGCCTGGTAACCAGTCAACTAGTCAGTAACTGTACTGTCCTGTTCCCCCTGCAGCCTGGTAACCAGTCAACTAGTCAGTAACTGTCCTGTTCCCCCTGCAGCCTGGTAACCAGTCAACTAGTCAGAAACTGTACTGTCCTGTTCCCCCTGCAGCCTGGTAACCAGTCAACTAGTCAGTAACTGTACTGTCCTGTTCCCCCTGCAGCCTGGTAACCAGTCAACTAGTCAGTAACTGTACTGTCCTGTTCCCCCTGCAGCCTGGTAACCAGTCAACTAGTCAGTAACTGTACTGTCCTGTTCCCCCTGCAGCCTGGTAACCAGTCAACTAGTCAGTAACTGTCCTGTTCCCCCTGCAGCCTGGTAACCAGTCAACTAGTCAGTAACGTTCCCGTTCCCCCTGCAGCCTGGAAACCAGTCAACTAGTCAGTAACTGTACTGTCCTGTTCCCCCTGCAGCCTGGTAACCAGTCAACTAGTCAGTAACTGTCTTGTTCCCCCTGCAGCCTGGTAACCAGTCAACTAGTCAGTAACTGTCCTGTTCCCCCTGCAGCCTGGTAACCAGTCAACTAGTCAGTAATTGTACTGTCCTGTTCCCCCTGCAGCCTGGTAACCAGTCAACTAGTCAGTAACTGTCCTGTTCCCCCTGCAGCCTGGTAACCAGTTTACTAGTCAGAAACTGTACTGTCCTGTTCCCCCTGCAGCCTGGTAACCAGTCAACCAGTAAGTAACTGTACTGTCCTGTTCCCCCTGCAGCCTGGTAACCAGTCAACTAGTCAGTAACTGTACTGTCCTGTTCCCCCTGCAGCCTGGTAACCAGTCAACTAGTCAGTAACTGTCCTGTTCCCCCTGCAGCCTGGTAACCAGTCAACTAGTCAGTAACTGTGCTCTCCTGTTCCCCCTGCAGCCTGGTAACCAGTCAACTAGTCAGTAAGTTTCCCATTCCCCCTGCAGCCTGGTAACCAGTCAACTAGTCAGTAACTGTACTGTCCTGTTCCCCCTGCAGCCTGGTAACCAGTCAACTAGTCAGTAACTGTACTGTTCCCCCTGCAGCCTGGTAACCAGTCAACTAGTCAGTAACGTTCCCGTTCCCCCTGCAGCCTGGAAACCAGTCAACTAGTCAGTAACTGTACTGTCCTGTTCCCCCTGCAGCCTGGTAACCAGTCAACTAGTCAGTAACTGTACTGTTCCCCCTGCAGCCTGGTAACCAGTCAACTAGTCAGTAACTTTCCCGTTCCCCCTGCAGCCTGGTAACCAGTCAACTAGTCAGTAACTGTCCTGTCCTGTTCCCCTTGCAGCCTGGTAACCAGTCAACTAGTCAGTAATTGTACTGTCCTGTTCCCCCTGCAGCCTGGTAACCAGTCAACTAGTCAGTAACTGTCCTGTTCCCCCTGCAGCCTGGTAACCAGTTTACTAGTCAGAAACTGTACTGTCCTGTTCCCCCTGCAGCCTGGTAACCAGTCAACCAGTAAGTAACTGTACTGTCCTGTTCCCCCTGCAGCCTGGTAACCAGTCAACTAGTCAGTAACTGTACTGTCCTGTTCCCCCTGCAGCCTGGTAACCAGTCAACTAGTCAGTAACTGTCCTGTTCCCCCTGCAGCCTGGTAACCAGTCAACTAGTCAGTAACTGTACTGTCCTGTTCCCCCTGCAGCCTGGTAACCAGTCAACTAGTCAGTAACTGTCCTGTTCCCCCTGCAGCCTGGTAACCAGTCAACTAGTCAGTAACTGTCCTGTTCCCCCTGCAGCCTGGTAACCAGTCAACTAGTCAGTAACTGTACTGTCCTGTTCCCCCTGCAGCCTGGTAACCAGTCAACTAGTCAGTAACTGTCCTGTTCCCCCTGCAGCCTGGTAACCAGTCAACTAGTCAGTAACTGTCCTGTTCCCCCTGCAGCCTGGTAACCAGTCAACTAGTCAGTAACTGTACTGTCCTGTTCCCCCTGCAGCCTGGTAACCAGTCAACTAGTCAGTAACTGTCCTGTTCCCCCTGCAGCCTGGTAACCAGTTTACTAGTCAGAAACTGTACTGTCCTGTTCCCCCTGCAGCCTGGTAACCAGTCAACTAGTCAGTAACTGTACTGTCCTGTTCCCCCTGCAGCCTGGTAACCAGTCAACTAGTCAGTAACTGTACTGTCCTGTTCCCCCTGCAGCCTGGTAACCAGTCAACTAGTCAGTAACTGTCCTGTTCCCCCTGCAGCCTGGTAACCAGTCAACTAGTCAGTAACTGTGCTCTCCTGTTCCCCCTGCAGCCTGGTAACCAGTCAACTAGTCAGTAAGTTTCCCGTTCCCCCTGCAGCCTGGTAACCAGTCAACTAGTCAGTAACTGTACTGTCCTGTTCCCCCTGCAGCCTGGTAACCAGTCAACTAGTCAGTAACTGTACTGTTCCCCCTGCAGCCTGGTAACCAGTCAACTAGTCAGTAACGTTCCCGTTCCCCCTGCAGCCTGGAAACCAGTCAACTAGTCAGTAACTGTACTGTCCTGTTCCCCCTGCAGCCTGGTAACCAGTCAACTAGTCAGTAACTGTCTTGTTCCCCCTGCAGCCTGGTAACCAGTCAACTAGTCAGTAACTGTCCTGTTCCCCCTGCAGCCTGGTAACCAGTCAACTAGTCAGTAATTGTACTGTCCTGTTCCCCCTGCAGCCTGGTAACCAGTCAACTAGTCAGTAACTGTCCTGTTCCCCCTGCAGCCTGGTAACCAGTTTACTAGTCAGAAACTGTACTGTCCTGTTCCCCCTGCAGCCTGGTAACCAGTCAACCAGTAAGTAACTGTACTGTCCTGTTCCCCCTGCAGCCTGGTAACCAGTCAACTAGTCAGTAACTGTACTGTCCTGTTCCCCCTGCAGCCTGGTAACCAGTCAACTAGTCAGTAACTGTCCTGTTCCCCCTGCAGCCTGGTAACCAGTCAACTAGTCAGTAACTGTACTCTCCTGTTCCCCCTGCAGCCTGGTAACCAGTCAACTAGTCAGTAAGTTTCCCATTCCCCCTGCAGCCTGGTAACCAGTCAACTAGTCAGTAACTGTACTGTCCTGTTCCCCCTGCAGCCTGGTAACCAGTCAACTAGTCAGTAACTGTACTGTCCTGTTCCCCCTGCAGCCTGGTAACCAGTCAACTAGTCAGTAACTGTCCTGTTCCCCCTGCAGCCTGGTAACCAGTTTACTAGTCAGAAACTGTACTGTCCTGTTCCCCCTGCAGCCTGGTAACCAGTCAACTAGTCAGTAACTGTACTGTCCTGTTACCCCTGCAGCCTGGTAACCAGTCAACTAGTCAGTAACTGTCCTGTCCTGTTCCCCTTGCAGCCTGGTAACCAGTCAACTAGTCGGTAACCGTACTGTCCTGTTCCCCCTGCAGCCTGGTAACCAGTCAACTAGTCAGTAACTGTACTGTTCCCCCTGCAGCCTGGTAACCAGTCAACTAGTCAGTAACGTTCCCGTTCCCCCTGCAGCCTGGAAACCAGTCAACTAGTCAGTAACTGTACTGTCCTTTTCCCCCTGCAGCCTGGTAACCAGTCAACTAGTCAGTAACTCTCTTGTTCCCCCTGCAGCCTGGTAACCAGTCAACTAGTCAGTAACTGTCCTGTTCCCCCTGCAGCCTGGTAACCAGTCAACTAGTCAGTAACTGTACTGTCCTGTTCCCCCTGCAGCCTGGTAACCAGTCAACTAGTCAGTAACTGTCCTGTTCCCCCTGCAGCCTGGTAACCAGTCAACTAGTCAGAAACTGTACTGTCCTGTTCCCCCTGCAGCCTGGTAACCAGTCAACTAGTCAGTAACTGTACTGTCCTGTTCCCCCTGCAGCCTGGTAACCAGTCAACTAGTCAGTAACGTGCTCTCCTGTTCCCCCTGCAGCCTGGTAACCAGTCAACTAGTCAGTAAGTTTCCCATTCCCCCTGCAGCCTGGTAACCAGTCAACTAGTCAGTAACTGTACTGTCCTGTTCCCCCTGCAGCCTGGTAACCAGTCAACTAGTCAGTAACTGTACTGTTCCCCCTGCAGCCTTGTAACCAGTCAACTAGTCAGTAACGTTCCCGTTCCCCCTGCAGCCTGGAAACCAGTCAACTAGTCAGTAACTGTACTGTCCTGTTCCCCCTGCAGCCTGGTAACCAGTCAACTAGTCAGTAACTGTCTTGTTCCCCCTGCAGCCTGGTAACCAGTCAACTAGTCAGTAACTGTCCTGTTCGCCCCTGCAGCCTGGTAACCAGTCAACTAGTCAGTAATTGTACTGTCCTGTTCCCCCTGCAGCCTGGTAACCAGTCAACTAGTCAGTAACTGTCCTGTTCCCCCTGCAGCCTGGTAACCAGTTTACTAGTCAGAAACTGTACTGTCCTGTTCCCCCTGCAGCCTGGTAACCAGTCAACCAGTAAGTAACTGTACTGTCCTGTTCCCCCTGCAGCCTGGTAACCAGTCAACTAGTCAGTAACTGTACTGTCCTGTTCCCCCTGCAGCCTGGTAACCAGTCAACTAGTCAGTAACTGTCCTGTTCCCCCTGCAGCCTGGTAACCAGTCAACTAGTCAGTAACTGTACTCTCCTGTTCCCCCTGCAGCCTGGTAACCAGTCAACTAGTCAGTAACTGTACTGTCCTGTTCCCCCTGCAGCCTGGTAACCAGTCAACTAGTCAGTAACTGTACTGTCCTGTTCCCCCTGCAGCCTGGTAACCAGTCAACTAGTCAGTAACTGTACTGTTCCCCCTGCAGCCTGGTAACCAGTCAACTAGTCAGTAACTTTCCCGTTCCCCCTGCAGCCTGGTAACCAGTCAACTAGTCAGTAACTGTCCTGTCCTGTTCCCCTTGCAGCCTGGTAACCAGTCAACTAGTCAGTAACCGTACTGTCCTGTTCCCCCTGCAGCCTGGTAACCAGTCAACTAGTCAGTAACTGTACTGTTCCCCCTGCAGCCTGGTAACCAGTCAACTAGTCAGTAACGTTCCCGTTCCCCCTGCAGCCTGGAAACCAGTCAACTAGTCAGTAACTGTACTGTCCTGTTCCCCCTGCAGCCTGGTAACCAGTCAACTAGTCAGTAACTGTCTTGTTCCCCCTGCAGCCTGGTAACCAGTCAACTAGTCAGTAACTGTCCTGTTCCCCCTGCAGCCTGGTAACCAGTCAACTAGTCAGTAATTGTACTGTCCTGTTCCCCCTGCAGCCTGGTAACCAGTCAACTAGTCAGTAACTGTCCTGTTCCCCCTGCAGCCTGGTAACCAGTCAACTAGTCAGTAATTGTACTGTCCTGTTCCCCCTGCAGCCTGGTAACCAGTCAACTAGTCAGTAACTGTCCTGTTCCCCCTGCAGCCTGGTAACCAGTCAATCAGTAAGTAACTGTACTGTCCTGTTCCCCCTGCAGCCTGGTAACCAGTCAACTAGTCAGTAACTGTCCTGTTCCCCCTGCAGCCTGGTAACCAGTTTACTAGTCAGAAACTGTACTGTCCTGTTCCCCCTGCAGCCTGGTAACCAGTCAACCAGTAAGTAACTGTACTGTCCTGTTCCCCCTGCAGCCTGGTAACCAGTCAACTAGTCAGTAACTGTACTGTCCTGTTCCCCCTGCAGCCTGGTAACCAGTCAACTAGTCAGTAACTGTCCTGTTCCCCCTGCAGCCTGGTAACCAGTTTACTAGTCAGAAACTGTACTGTCCTGTTCCCCCTGCAGCCTGGTAACCAGTCAACCAGTAAGTAACTGTACTGTCCTGTTCCCCCTGCAGCCTGGTAACCAGTCAACTAGTCAGTAACTGTACTGTCCTGTTCCCCCTGCAGCCTGGTAACCAGTCAACTAGTCAGTAACTGTCCTGTTCCCCCTGCAGCCTGGTAACCAGTCAACTAGTCAGTAACTGTACTCTCCTGTTCCCCCTGCAGCCTGGTAACCAGTCAACTAGTCAGTAAGTTTCCCATTCCCCCTGCAGCCTGGTAACCAGTCAACTAGTCAGTAACTGTACTGTCCTGTTCCCCCTGCAGCCTGGTAACCAGTGAACTAGTCAGTAACTGTACTGTTCCCCCTGCAGCCTGGTAACCAGTCAACTAGTCAGTAACTTTCCCGTTCCCCCTGCAGCCTGGTAACCAGTCAACTAGTCAGTAACTGTCCTGTCCTGTTCCCCTTGCAGCCTGGTAACCAGTCAACTAGTCAGTAACCGTACTGTCCTGTTCCCCCTGCAGCCTGGTAACCAGTCAACTAGTCAGTAACTGTACTGTTCCCCCTGCAGCCTGGTAACCAGTCAACTAGTCAGTAACGTTCCCGTTCCCCCTGCAGCCTGGAAACCAGTCAACTAGTCAGTAACTGTACTGTCCTGTTCCCCCTGCAGCCTGGTAACCAGTCAACTAGTCAGTAACTGTCTTGTTCCCCCTGCAGCCTGGTAACCAGTCAACTAGTCAGTAACTGTCCTGTTCCCCCTGCAGCCTGGTAACCAGTTTACTAGTCAGAAAGTGTACTGTCCTGTTCCCCCTGCAGCCTGGTAACCAGTCAACCAGTAAGTAACTGTACTGTCCTGTTCCCCCTGCAGCCTGGTAACCAGTCAACTAGTCAGTAACTGTCCTGTTCCCCCTGCAGCCTGGTAACCAGTTTACTAGTCAGAAAGTGTGCTGTCCTGTTCCCCCTGCAGCCTGGTAACCAGTCAACCAGTAAGTAACTGTACTGTCCTGTTCCCCCTGCAGCCTGGTAACCAGTCAACTAGTCAGTAACTGTCCTGTTCCCCCTGCAGCCTGGTAACCAGTTTACTAGTCAGAAACTGTACTGTCCTGTTCCCCCTGCAGCCTGGTAACCAGTCAACCAGTAAGTAACTGTACTGTCCTGTTCCCCCTGCAGCCTGGTAACCAGTCAACTAGTCAGTAACTGTACTGTCCTGTTCCCCCTGCAGCCTGGTAACCAGTCAACTAGTCAGTAACTGTCCTGTCCTGTTCCCCCTGCAGCCTGGTAACCAGTCAACTAGTCAGTAACCGTACTGTCCTGTTCCCCCTGCAGCCTGGTAACCAGTCAACTAGTCAGTAACTGTCCTGTTCCCCCTGCAGCCTGGTAACCAGTCAACTAGTCAGTAACGTTCCCGTTCCCCCTGCAGCCTGGAAACCAGTCAACTAGTCAGTAACTGTACTGTCCTGTTCCCCCTGCAGCCTGGTAACCAGTCAACTAGTCAGTAACTGTCTTGTTCCCCCTGCAGCCTGGTAACCAGTCAACTAGTCAGTAACTGTCCTGTTCCCCCTGCAGCCTGGTAACCAGTCAACTAGTCAGTAATTGTACTGTCCTGTTCCCCCTGCAGCCTGGTAACCAGTCAACTAGTCAGTAACTGTCCTGTTCCCCCTGCAGCCTGGTAACCAGTTTACTAGTCAGAAACTGTACTGTCCTGTTCCCCCTGCAGCCTGGTAACCAGTCAACCAGTAAGTAACTGTACTGTCCTGTTCCCCCTGCAGCCTGGTAACCAGTCAACTAGTCAGTAACTGTACTGTCCTGTTCCCCCTGCAGCCTGGTAACCAGTCAACTAGTCAGTAACTGTCCTGTTCCCCCTGCAGCCTGGTAACCAGTCAACTAGTCAGTAACTGTGCTCTCCTGTTCCCCCTGCAGCCTGGTAACCAGTCAACTAGTCAGTAAGTTTCCCATTCCCCCTGCAGCCTGGTAACCAGTCAACTAGTCAGTAACTGTACTGTCCTGTTCCCCCTGCAGCCTGGTAACCAGTCAACTAGGCAGTAACTGTACTGTTCCCCCTGCAGCCTTGTAACCAGTCAACTAGTCAGTAACGTTCCCGTTCCCCCTGCAGCCTGGAAACCAGTCAACTAGTCAGTAACTGTACTGTCCTGTTCCCCCTGCAGCCTGGTAACCAGTCAACTAGTCAGTAACTGTCTTGTTCCCCCTGCAGCCTGGTAACCAGTCAACTAGTCAGTAACTGTCCTGTTCGCCCCTGCAGCCTGGTAACCAGTCAACTAGTCAGTAATTGTACTGTCCTGTTCCCCCTGCAGCCTGGTAACCAGTCAACTAGTCAGTAACTGTCCTGTTCCCCCTGCAGCCTGGTAACCAGTTTACTAGTCAGAAACTGTACTGTCCTGTTCCCCCTGCAGCCTGGTAACCAGTCAACCAGTAAGTAACTGTACTGTCCTGTTCCCCCTGCAGCCTGGTAACCAGTCAACTAGTCAGTAACTGTACTGTCCTGTTCCCCCTGCAGCCTGGTAACCAGTCAACTAGTCAGTAACTGTCCTGTTCCCCCTGCAGCCTGGTAACCAGTCAACTAGTCAGTAACTGTACTCTCCTGTTCCCCCTGCAGCCTGGTAACCAGTCAACTAGTCAGTAAGTTTCCCATTCCCCCTGCAGCCTGGTAACCAGTCAACTAGTCAGTAACTGTACTGTCCTGTTCCCCCTGCAGCCTGGTAACCAGTCAACTAGTCAGTAACTGTACTGTTCCCCCTGCAGCCTGGTAACCAGTCAACTAGTCAGTAACTTTCCCGTTCCCCCTGCAGCCTGGTAACCAGTCAACTAGTCAGTAACTGTCCTGTCCTGTTCCCCTTGCAGCCTGGTAACCAGTCAACTAGTCAGTAACCGTACTGTCCTGTTCCCCCTGCAGCCTGGTAACCAGTCAACTAGTCAGTAACTGTACTGTTCCCCCTGCAGCCTGGTAACCAGTCAACTAGTCAGTAACGTTCCCGTTCCCCCTGCAGCCTGGAAACCAGTCAACTAGTCAGTAACTGTACTGTCCTGTTCCCCCTGCAGCCTGGTAACCAGTCAACTAGTCAGTAACTTTCTTGTTCCCCCTGCAGCCTGGTAACCAGTCAACTAGTCAGTAACTGTCCTGTTCCCCCTGCAGCCTGGTAACCAGTCAACTAGTCAGTAATTGTACTGTCCTGTTCCCCCTGCAGCCTGGTAACCAGTCAACTAGTCAGTAACTGTCCTGTTCCCCCTGCAGCCTGGTAACCAGTCAATCAGTAAGTAACTGTACTGTCCTGTTCCCCCTGCAGCCTGGTAACCAGTCAACTAGTCAGTAACTGTCCTGTTCCCCCTGCAGCCTGGTAACCAGTCAACTAGTCAGTAACTGTACTGTCCTGTTCCCCCTGCAGCCTGGTAACCAGTCAACCAGTCAGTAACTGTACTGTCCTGTTCCCCCTGCAGCCTGGTAACCAGTCAACTAGTCAGTAATTGTACTGTCCTGTTCCCCCTGCAGCCTGGTAACCAGTCAACTAGTCAGTAACTGTCCTGTTCCCCCTGCAGCCTGGTAACCAGTTTACTAGTCAGAAACTGTACTGTCCTGTTCCCCCTGCAGCCTGGTAACCAGTCAACCAGTAAGTAACTGTACTGTCCTGTTCCCCCTGCAGCCTGGTAACCAGTCAACTAGTCAGTAACTGTACTGTCCTGTTCCCCCTGCAGCCTGGTAACCAGTCAACTAGTCAGTAACTGTCCTGTTCCCCCTGCAGCCTGGTAACCAGTCAACTAGTCAGTAACTGTACTCTCCTGTTCCCCCTGCAGCCTGGTAACCAGTCAACTAGTCAGTAAGTTTCCCATTCCCCCTGCAGCCTGGTAACCAGTCAACTAGTCAGTAACTGTACTGTCCTGTTCCCCCTGCAGCCTGGTAACCAGTCAACTAGTCAGTAACTGTACTGTTCCCCCTGCAGCCTGGTAACCAGTCAACTAGTCAGTAACTTTCCCGTTCCCCCTGCAGCCTGGTAACCAGTCAACTAGTCAGTAACTGTCCTGTCCTGTTCCCCTTGCAGCCTGGTAACCAGTCAACTAGTCAGTAACCGTACTGTCCTGTTCCCCCTGCAGCCTGGTAACCAGTCAACTAGTCAGTAACTGTACTGTTCCCCCTGCAGCCTGGTAACCAGTCAACTAGTCAGTAACGTTCCCGTTCCCCCTGCAGCCTGGAAACCAGTCAACTAGTCAGTAACTGTACTGTCCTGTTCCCCCTGCAGCCTGGTAACCAGTCAACTAGTCAGTAACTGTCTTGTTCCCCCTGCAGCCTGGTAACCAGTCAACTAGTCAGTAACTGTCCTGTTCCCCCTGCAGCCTGGTAACCAGTTTACTAGTCAGAAAGTGTACTGTCCTGTTCCCCCTGCAGCCTGGTAACCAGTCAACCAGTAAGTAACTGTACTGTCCTGTTCCCCCTGCAGCCTGGTAACCAGTCAACTAGTCAGTAACTGTCCTGTTCCCCCTGCAGCCTGGTAACCAGTTTACTAGTCAGAAAGTGTGCTGTCCTGTTCCCCCTGCAGCCTGGTAACCAGTCAACCAGTAAGTAACTGTACTGTCCTGTTCCCCCTGCAGCCTGGTAACCAGTCAACTAGTCAGTAACTGTCCTGTTCCCCCTGCAGCCTGGTAACCAGTCAACTAGTCAGTAACTGTACTCTCCTGTTCCCCCTGCAGCCTGGTAACCAGTCAACTAGTCAGTAACTGTCCTGTTCCCCCTGCAGCCTGGTAACCAGTCAACTAGTCAGTAATTGTACTGTCCTGTTCCCCCTGCAGCCTGGTAACCAGTCAACTAGTCAGTAACTGTCCTGTTCCCCCTGCAGCCTGGTAACCAGTCAATCAGTAAGTAACTGTACTGTCCTGTTCCCCCTGCAGCCTGGTAACCAGTCAACTAGTCAGTAACTGTCCTGTTCCCCCTGCAGCCTGGTAACCAGTTTACTAGTCAGAAACTGTACTGTCCTGTTCCCCCTGCAGCCTGGTAACCAGTCAACCAGTAAGTAACTGTACTGTCCTGTTCCCCCTGCAGCCTGGTAACCAGTCAACTAGTCAGTAACTGTACTGTCCTGTTCCCCCTGCAGCCTGGTAACCAGTCAACTAGTCAGTAACTGTCCTGTTCCCCCTGCAGCCTGGTAACCAGTTTACTAGTCAGAAACTGTACTGTCCTGTTCCCCCTGCAGCCTGGTAACCAGTCAACCAGTAAGTAACTGTACTGTCCTGTTCCCCCTGCAGCCTGGTAACCAGTCAACTAGTCAGTAACTGTACTGTCCTGTTCCCCCTGCAGCCTGGTAACCAGTCAACTAGTCAGTAACTGTCCTGTTCCCCCTGCAGCCTGGTAACCAGTCAACTAGTCAGTAACTGTACTCTCCTGTTCCCCCTGCAGCCTGGTAACCAGTCAACTAGTCAGTAAGTTTCCCATTCCCCCTGCAGCCTGGTAACCAGTCAACTAGTCAGTAACTGTACTGTCCTGTTCCCCCTGCAGCCTGGTAACCAGTGAACTAGTCAGTAACTGTACTGTTCCCCCTGCAGCCTGGTAACCAGTCAACTAGTCAGTAACTTTCCCGTTCCCCCTGCAGCCTGGTAACCAGTCAACTAGTCAGTAACTGTCCTGTCCTGTTCCCCTTGCAGCCTGGTAACCAGTCAACTAGTCAGTAACCGTACTGTCCTGTTCCCCCTGCAGCCTGGTAACCAGTCAACTAGTCAGTAACTGTACTGTTCCCCCTGCAGCCTGGTAACCAGTCAACTAGTCAGTAACGTTCCAGTTCCCCCTGCAGCCTGGAAACCAGTCAACTAGTCAGTAACTGTACTGTCCTGTTCCCCCTGCAGCCTGGTAACCAGTCAACTAGTCAGTAACTGTCTTGTTCCCCCTGCAGCCTGGTAACCAGTCAACTAGTCAGTAACTGTCCTGTTCCCCCTGCAGCCTGGTAACCAGTTTACTAGTCAGAAAGTGTACTGTCCTGTTCCCCCTGCAGCCTGGTAACCAGTCAACCAGTAAGTAACTGTACTGTCCTGTTCCCCCTGCAGCCTGGTAACCAGTCAACTAGTCAGTAACTGTCCTGTTCCCCCTGCAGCCTGGTAACCAGTTTACTAGTCAGAAAGTGTGCTGTCCTGTTCCCCCTGCAGCCTGGTAACCAGTCAACCAGTAAGTAACTGTACTGTCCTGTTCCCCCTGCAGCCTGGTAACCAGTCAACTAGTCAGTAACTGTCCTGTTCCCCCTGCAGCCTGGTAACCAGTCAACTAGTCAGTAACTGTCCTGTTCCCCCTGCAGCCTGGTAACCAGTCAACTAGTCAGTAACTGTACTCTCCTGTTCCCCCTGCAGCCTGGTAACCAGTCAACTAGTCAGTAAGTTTCCCATTCCCCCTGCAGCCTGGTAACCAGTCAACTAGTCAGTAACTGTACTGTCCTGTTCCCCCTGCAGCCTGGTAACCAGTGAACTAGTCAGTAACTGTACTGTTCCCCCTGCAGCCTGGTAACCAGTCAACTAGTCAGTAACTTTCCCGTTCCCCCTGCAGCCTGGTAACCAGTCAACTAGTCAGTAACTGTCCTGTCCTGTTCCCCTTGCAGCCTGGTAACCAGTCAACTAGTCAGTAACCGTACTGTCCTGTTCCCCCTGCAGCCTGGTAACCAGTCAACTAGTCAGTAACTGTACTGTTCCCCCTGCAGCCTGGTAACCAGTCAACTAGTCAGTAACGTTCCAGTTCCCCCTGCAGCCTGGTAACCAGTCAACTAGTCAGTAACTGTACTGTCCTGTTCCCCCTGCAGCCTGGTAACCAGTCAACTAGTCAGTAACTGTCCTGTTCCCCCTGCAGCCTGGTAACCAGTCAACTAGTCAGTAACTGTCCTGTTCCCCCATCAGCCTGGTAACCAGGCAACTAGTCAGTAACCGTGCTGTCCTGTTCCCCCTGCAGCCTGGTAACCAGTCAACTAGTCAGTAACTGTGCTGTCCTGTTCCCCCTGCAGCCTGGTAACCAGTCAACGAGTCAGTAACTGTCCCGTTCCCCCTGCAGCCTGGTAACCAGTCAACTAGTCAGTAACTGTACTGTCCTGTTCCCCCTGCAGCCTGGTAACCAGTCAACTAGTCAGTAACTGTACTGTCCTGTTCCCCCTGCAGCCTGGTAACCAGTCAACTAGTCAGTAACTGTCCTGTTCCCCCTGCAGCCTGGTAACCAGTTTACTAGTCAGAAACTGTACTGTCCTGTTCCCCCTGCAGCCTGGTAACCAGTCAACTAGTCAGTAACTGTCCTGTTCACCCTGCAGACTGGTAACCAGTCAACTAGTCAGTAACTGTACTCTCCTGTTCCCCCTGCAGCCTAGTAACCAGTCAACTAGTCAGTAAGTTTCCCGTTCCCCCAGCAGCCTGGTAACCAGTCAACTAGTCAGTAACTGTATTGTCCTGTTCCCCCTGCAGCCTGGTAACCAGTCAACTAGTCAGTAACTGTCCTGTTCCCCCTGCAGCCTGGTAACCAGTCAACTAGTCAGTAACTGTCATTTTCCCCCTGTAGCCTGGTAACCAGTCAACTAGTCAGTAACTGTCCTGTTCCCCCTGCAGCCTGGTAACCAGTCAACTAGTCAGTAACTGTACTGTCCTGTTCCCCCTGCAGCCTGGTAACCAGTCAACTAGTCAGTAACTGTCCTGTTCCCCCTGCAGCCTGGTAACCAGTCAACTAGTCAGTAACTGTACTGTCCTGTTCCCCCTGAAGCCTGGTAACCAGTCAACTAGTCAGTAACTGTCCTGTTCCCCCTGCAGCCTGGTAACCAGTTTACTAGTCAGAAACTGTACTGTCCTGTTCCCCCTGCAGCCTGGTAACCAGTCAACTAGTCAGTAACTGTCCTGTTCCCCCTGCAGACTGGTAACCAGTCAACTAGTCAGTAACTGTCCTGTTCCCCCTGCAGCCTGGTAACCAGTCAACCAGTAAGTAACTGTACTGTCCTGTTCCCCCTGCAGCCTGGTAACCAGTCAACTAGTCAGTAACTGTACTCTCCTGTTCCCCCTGCAGCCTGGTAACCAGTCAACTAGTCAGTAAGTTTCCCGTTCCCCCTGCAGCCTGGTAACCAGTCAACTAGTCAGTAACTGTACTGTCCTGTTCCCCCTGCAGCCTGGTAACCAGTCAACTAGTCAGTAATTGTCCTGTTCCCCCTGCAGCCTGGTAACCAGTCAACTAGTCAGTAACTGTCCTGTTCCCCCTGCAGCCTGGTAACCAGTCAACTAGTCAGTAACTGTCCTGTTCCCCCTGCAGCCTGGTAACCAGTCAACTAGTCAGTAACTGTCCTGTTCCCCCTGCAGCTTGGTAACCAGTCAACTAGTCAGTAACTGTCCTGTTCCCCCTGCAGCCTGGTAACCAGTCAACTAGTCAGTAACTGTCCTGTTCCCCCTGCAGCCTGGTAACCAGTCAACTAGTCAGTAACTGTACTGTCCTGTTCCCCCTGCAGCCTGGTAACCAGTCAACTAGTCAGTAACTGTACTGTCCTGTTCCCCCTGCAGCCTGGTAAGCAGTCAACTAGTCAGTAACCGTACTGTCCTGTTCCCCCTGCAAACTGGTAACCAGTCAACTAGTCAGTAACTGTACTGTTCCCCCTGCAGCCTGGTAACCAGTCAACTAGTCAGTAACTGTCCCGTTCCCCCTGCAGCCTGGTAACCAGTCAACTAGTCAGTAACTGTAGTGTCCTGTTCCCCCTGCAGCCTGGTAACCAGTCAACTAGTCAGTAACTGCACTGTCCTGTTCCCCCTGCAGCCTGGTAACCAGTCAACTAGTCAGTAACTCTCCTGTTCCCCCTGCAGCCTGGTAACCAGTCAACTAGTCAGAAACTGTACTGTCCTGTTCCCCTGCAGCCTGGTAACCAGTCAACTAGTCAGTAACTGTCCTGTTCCCCCTGCAGCCTGGTAACCAGTCAACTAGTCAGTAACTCTCCTGTTCCCCCTGCAGCCTGGTAACCAGTCAACTAGTCAGTAACTGTACTGTCCTGTTCCCCCTGCAGCCTGGTAACCAGTCAACTAGTCAGTAACTGTCCTGTTCCCCCTGCAGCCTGGTAACCAGTCAACTAGTCAGTAACTGTACTGTCCTGTTCCCCCTGCAGCCTGGTAACCAGTCAACTAGTCAGTAACTGTCCTGTTCCCCCTGCTGACTGGTAACCAGTCAACTAGTCAGTAACTGTACTGTCCTGTTCCCCCTGCAGCCTGGTAACCAGTCAACTAGTCAGTAACTGTCCTGTTCCCCCTGCAGCCTGGTAACCAGTCAACTAGTCAGTAACTGTCCTGTTCCCCCTGCAGCCTGGTAACCAGTCAACTAGTCAGTAACTGTACTGTCCTGTTCCCCCTGCAGCCTGGTAACCAGTCAACTAGTCAGTAACTGTCCTGTTCCCCCTGCAGCCTGGTAACCAGTCAACTAGTCAGTAACTTTCCCGTTCCCCCTGCAGCCTGGTAACCAGTCAACTAGTCAGTAACTGTCCTGTCCTGTTCCCATTGCAGCCTGGTAACCAGTCAACTAGTCAGTAACCGTACTGTCCTGTTCCCCCTGCAGCCTGGTAACCAGTCAACTAGTCAGTAACTGTCCTGTTCCCCCTGCAGCCTGGTAACCAGTCAACTAGTCAGTAACTGTACTGTCCTGTTCCCCCTGCAGCCTGGTAACCAGTCAACTAGTCAGTAACTGTCCTGTTCCCCCTGCAGCCTGGTAACCAGTCAACTAGTCAGTAACTCTCCTGTTCCCCCTGCAGCCTGGTAACCAGTCAACGAGTCAGTAACTGTAATGTCCTGTTCCCCCTGCAGCCTGGTAACCAGTCAACTAGTCAGTAACTGTACTGTCCTGTTCCCCCTGCAGCCTTGTAACCAGTCAACTAGTCAGTAACTGTCCTGTCCTGTTCCCCCTGCAGCCTTGTAACCAGTCAACTAGTCAGTAATTGTACTGTCCTGTTCCCCCTGCAGCCTGGTAACCAGTCAACTAGTCAGTAACTGTCCTGTTCCCCCTGCAGCCTGGTAACCAGTTTACTAGTCAGAAACTGCACTGTCCTGTTCCCCCTGCAGCCTGGTAACCAGTCAACCAGTAAGTAACTGTACTGTCCTGTTCCCCCTGCAGCCTGGTAACCAGTCAACTAGTCAGTAACTGTCCTGTTCCCCCTGCAGCCTGGTAACCAGTCAACTAGTCAGTAACTGTACTCTCCTGTTCCCCCTGCAGCCTGGTAACCAGTCAACTAGTCAGTAAGTTTCCCATTCCCCCTGCAGCCTGGTAACCAGTCAACTAGTCAGTAACTGTACTGTCCTGTTCCCCCTGCAGCCTGGTAACCAGTCAACTAGTCAGTAACTGTACTGTTCCCCCTGCAGCCTGGTAACCAGTCAACTAGTCAGTAACTTTCCCGTTCCCCCTGCAGCCTGGTAACCAGTCAACTAGTCAGTAACTGTCCTGTCCTGTTCCCATTGCAGCCTGGTAACCAGTCAACTAGTCAGTAACCGTACTGTCCTGTTCCCCCTGCAGCCTGGTAACCAGTCAACTAGTCAGTAACTGTACTGTTCCCCCTGCAGCCTGGTAACCAGTCAACTAGTCAGTAACGTTCCCGTTCCCCCTGCAGCCTGGAAACCAGTCAACTAGTCAGTAACTGTACTGTCCTGTTCCCCCTGCAGCCTGGTAACCAGTCAACTAGTCAGTAACTTTCTTGTTCCCCCTGCAGCCTGGTAACCAGTCAACTAGTCAGTAACTGTCCTGTTCCCCCTGCAGCCTGGTAACCAGTCAACTAGTCAGTAATTGTACTGTCCTGTTCCCCCTGCAGCCTGGTAACCAGTCAACTAGTCAGTAACTGTCCTGTTCCCCCTGCAGCCTGGTAACCAGTCAACCAGTAAGTAACTGTACTGTCCTGTTCCCCCTGCAGCCTGGTAACCAGTCAACTAGTCAGTAACTGTCCTGTTCACCCTGCAGCCTGGTAACCAGTTTACTAGTCAGAAACTGTACTGTCCTGTTCCCCCTGCAGCCTGGTAACCAGTCAACCAGTAAGTAACTGTACTGTCCTGTTCCCCCTGCAGCCTGGTAACCAGTCAACTAGTCAGTAACTGTACTGTCCTGTTCCCCTTGCAGCCTGGTAACCAGTCAACTAGTCAGTAACTGTCCTGTTCCCCCTGCAGCCTGGTAACCAGTTTACTAGTCAGAAACTGTACTGTCCTGTTCCCCCTGCAGCCTGGTAACCAGTCAACCAGTAAGTAACTGTACTGTCCTGTTCCCCCTGCAGCCTGGTAACCAGTCAACTAGTCAGTAACTGTACTGTCCTGTTCCCCCTGCAGCCTGGTAACCAGTCAACTAGTCAGTAACTGTCCTGTTCCCCCTGCAGCCTGGTAACCAGTCAACTAGTCAGTAACTGTACTCTCCTGTTCCCCCTGCAGCCTGGTAACCAGTCAACTAGTCAGTAAGTTTCCCATTCCCCCTGCAGCCTGGTAACCAGTCAACTAGTCAGTAACTGTACTGTCCTGTTCCCCCTGCAGCCTGGTAACCAGTCAACTAGTCAGTAACTGTACTGTTCCCCCTGCAGCCTGGTAACCAGTCAACTAGTCAGTAACTGTCCTCCGTTCCCCCTGCAGCCTGGTAACCAGTCAACTAGTCAGTAACTGTCCTGTCCTGTTCCCCTTGCAGCCTGGTAACCAGTCAACTAGTCAGTAACCGTACTGTCCTGTTCCCCCTGCAGCCTGGTAACCAGTCAACTAGTCAGTAACTGTACTGTTCCCCCTGCAGCCTGGTAACCAGTCAACTAGTCAGTAACTGTCCTGTTCCCCCTGCAGCCTGGTAACCAGTCAACTAGTCAGTAACTGTCCTGTCCTGTTCCCCCTGCAGCCTGGTAACCAGTCAACTAGTCAGTAACTGTCCTGTCCTGTTCCCCCTGCAGCCTGGTAACCAGTCAACCAGTCAGTAACTGTACTGTCCTGTTCCCCCTGCAGCCTGGTAACCAGTCAACTAGTCAGTAACTGTCCTGTTCCCCCTGCAGCCTGGTAACCAGTTTACTAGTCAGAAAGTGTACTGTCCTGTTCCCCCTGCAGCCTGGTAACCAGTCAACCAGTAAGTAACTGTACTGTCCTGTTCCCCCTGCAGCCTGGTAACCAGTCAACTAGTCAGTAACTGTCCTGTTCCCCCTGCAGCCTGGTAACCAGTCAACTAGTCAGTAACTGTACTCTCCTGTTCCCCCTGCAGCCTGGTAACCAGTCAACTAGTCAGTAAGTTTCCCATTCCCCCTGCAGCCTGGTAACCAGTCAACTAGTCAGTAACTGTACTGTCCTGTTCCCTCTGCAGCCTGGTAACCAGTCAACTAGTCAGTAACTGTCCTGTTCCCCCTGCAGCCTGGTAACCAGTCAACTAGTCAGTAACTGTCCTGTTCCCCCATCAGCCTGGTAACCAGTCAACTAGTCAGTAACCGTGCTGTCCTGTTCCCCATGCAGCCTGGTAACCAGTCAACTAGTCAGTAACTGTACTGTTCCCCCTGCAGCCTGGTAACCAGTCAACGAGTCAGTAACTGTCCCGTTCCCCCTGCAGCCTGGTAACCAGTCAACTAGTCAGTAACTGTACTGTCCTGTTCCCCCTGCAGCCTGGTAACCAGTCAACTAGTCAGTAACTGTCCTGTTCCCCCTGCAGCCTGGTAACCAGTTTACTAGTCAGAAACTGTACTGTCCTGTTCCCCCTGCAGCCTGGTAACCAGTCAACTAGTCAGTAAGTTTCCCGTTCCCCCGGCAGCCTGGTAACCAGTCAACTAGTCAGTAACTGTACTGTCCTGTTCCCCCTGCAGCCTGGTAACCAGTCAACTAGTCAGTAACTGTCCTGTTCCCCCTGCAGCCTGGTAACCAGTCAACTAGTCAGTAACTGTCATTTTCCCCCTGTAGCCTGGTAACCAGTCAACTAGTCAGTAACTGTCCTGTTCCCCCTGCAGCCTGGTAACCAGTCAACTAGTCAGTAACTGTACTGTCCTGTTCCCCCTGCAGCCTGGTAACCAGTCAACTAGTCAGTAACTGTCCTGTTCCCCCTGCAGCCTGGTAACCAGTCAACTAGTCAGTAACTGTACTGTCCTGTTCCCCCTGCAGCCTGGTAACCAGTCAACTAGTCAGTAACTGTACTGTTCCCCCTGCAGCCTGGTAACCAGTCAACTAGTCAGTAACTTTCCCGTTCCCCCTGCAGCCTGGTAACCAGTCAACTAGTCAGTAACTGTCCTGTCCTGTTCCCCTTGCAGCCTGGTAACCAGTCAACTAGTCAGTAACCGTACTGTCCTGTTCCCCCTGCAGCCTGGTAACCAGTCAACTAGTCAGTAACCGTACTGTCCAGTTCCCCCTGCAGCCTGGAAACCAGTCAACTAGTCAGTAACTGTACTGTCCTGTTCCCCCTGCAGCCTGGTAACCAGTCAACTAGTCAGTAACTGTCTTGTTCCCCCTGCAGCCTGGTAACCAGTCAACTAGTCAGTAACTGTCCTGTTCCCCCTGCAGCCTGGTAACCAGTCTACTAGTCAGAAAGTGTACTGTCCTGTTCCCCCTGCAGCCTGGTAACCAGTCAACCAGTAAGTAACTGTACTGTCCTGTTCCCCCTGCAGCCTGGTAACCAGTCAACTAGTCAGTAACTGTCCTGTTCCCCCTGCAGCCTGGTAACCAGTTTACTAGTCAGAAAGTGTGCTGTCCTGTTCCCCCTGCAGCCTGGTAACCAGTCAACCAGTAAGTAACTGTACTGTCCTGTTCCCCCTGCAGCCTGGTAACCAGTCAACTAGTCAGTAACTGTCCTGTTCCCCCTGCAGCCTGGTAACCAGTCACCTAGTCAGTAACTGTACTCTCCTGTTCCCCCTGCAGCCTGGTAACCAGTCAACTAGTCAGTAAGTTTCCCATTCCCCCTGCAGCCTGGTAACCAGTCAACTAGTCAGTAACTGTACTGTCCTGTTCCCCCTGCAGCCTGGTAACCAGTCAACTAGTCAGTAACTGTCCTGTTCCCCCTGCAGCCTGGTAACCAGTCAACTAGTCAGTAACTGTCCTGTTCCCCCTGCAGCCTGGTAACCAGTCAACTAGTCAGTAACCGTGCTGTCCTGTTCCCCCTGCAGCCTGGTAACCAGTCAACTAGTCAGTAACTGTGCTGTCCTGTTCCCCCTGCAGCCTGGTAACCAGTCAACTAGTCAGTAACTGTCCCGTTCCCCCTGCAGCCTGGTAACCAGTCAACTAGTCAGTAACTGTACTGTCCTGTTCCCCCTGCAGCCTGGTAACCAGTCAACTAGTCAGTAACTGTACTGTCCTGTTCCCCCTGCAGCCTGGTAACCAGTCAACTAGTCAGTAACTGTCCTGTTCCCCCTGCAGCCTGGTAACCAGTTTACTAGTCAGAAACTGTACTGTCCTGTTCCCCCTGCAGCCTGGTAACCAGTCAACTAGTCAGTAACTGTCCTGTTCCCCCTGCAGACTGGTAACCAGTCAACTAGTCAGTAACTGTACTCTCCTGTTCCCCCTGCAGCCTAGTAACCAGTCAACTAGTCAGTAAGTTTCCCGTTCCCCCAGCAGCCTGGTAACCAGTCAACTAGTCAGTAACTGTATTGTCCTGTTCCCCCTGCAGCCTGGTAACCAGTCAACTAGTCAGTAACTGTCCTGTTCCCCCTGCAGCCTGGTAAACAGTCAACTAGTCAGTAACTGTCATTTTCCCCCTGTAGCCTGGTAACCAGTCAACTAGTCAGTAACTGTCCTGTTCCCCCTGCAGCCTGGTAACCAGTCAACTAGTCAGTAACTGTACTGTCCTGTTCCCCCTGCAGCCTGGTAACCAGTCAACTAGTCAGTAACTGTCCTGTTCCCCCTGCAGCCTGGTAACCAGTCAACTAGTCAGTAACTGTACTGTCCTGTTCCCCCTGAAGCCTGGTAACCAGTCAACTAGTCAGTAACTGTCCTGTTCCCCCTGCAGCCTGGTAACCAGTTTACTAGTCAGAAACTGTACTGTCCTGTTCCCCCTGCAGCCTGGTAACCAGTCAACTAGTCAGTAACTGTCCTGTTCCCCCTGCAGACTGGTAACCAGTCAACTAGTCAGTAACTGTCCTGTTCCCCCTGCAGCCTGGTAACCAGTCAACCAGTAAGTAACTGTACTGTCCTGTTCCCCCTGCAGCCTGGTAACCAGTCAACTAGTCAGTAACTGTACTCTCCTGTTCCCCCTGCAGCCTGGTAACCAGTCAACTAGTCAGTAAGTTTCCCGTTCCCCCTGCAGCCTGGTAACCAGTCAACTAGTCAGTAACTGTACTGTCCTGTTCCCCCTGCAGCCTGGTAACCAGTCAACTAGACAGTAATTGTCCTGTTCCCCCTGCAGCCTGGTAACCAGTCAACTAGTCAGTAACTGTCCTGTTCCCCCTGCAGCCTGGTAACCAGTCAACTAGTCAGTAACTGTCCTGTTCCCCCTGCAGCCTGGTAACCAGTCAACTAGTCAGTAACTGTCCTGTTCCCCCTGCAGCTTGGTAACCAGTCAACTAGTCAGTAACTGTCCTGTTCCCCCTGCAGCCTGGTAACCAGTCAACTAGTCAGTAACTGTCCTGTTCCCCCTGCAGCCTGGTAACCAGTCAACTAGTCAGTAACTGTACTGTCCTGTTCCCCCTGCAGTCTGGTAACCAGTCAACTAGTCAGTAACTGTACTGTCCTGTTCCCCCTGCAGCCTGGTAACCAGTCAACTAGTCAGTAACTGTACTGTCCTGTTCCCCCTGCAGCCTGGTAACCAGTCAACTAGTCAGTAACCGTACTGTCCTGTTCCCCCTGCAGCCTGGTAACCAGTCAACTAGTCAGTAACTTTCCCGTTCCCCCTGCAGCCTGGTAACCAGTCAACTAGTCAGTAACTGTCCTGTCCTGTTCCCCTTGCAGCCTGGTAACCAGTCAACTAGTCAGTAACCGTACTGTCCTGTTCCCCCTGCAGCCTGGTAACCAGTCAACTAGTCAGTAACTGTACTGTTCCCCCTGCAGCCTGGTAACCAGTCAACTAGTCAGTAACGTTCCAGTTCCCCCTGCAGCCTGGAAACCAGTCAACTAGTCAGTAACTGTACTGTCCTGTTCCCCCTGCAGCCTGGTAACCAGTCAACTAGTCAGTAACTGTCTTGTTCCCCCTGCAGCCTGGTAACCAGTCAACTAGTCAGTAACTGTCCTGTTCCCCCTGCAGCCTGGTAACCAGTTTACTAGTCAGAAAGTGTACTGTCCTGTTCCCCCTGCAGCCTGGTAACCAGTCAACCAGTAAGTAACTGTACTGTCCTGTTCCCCCTGCAGCCTGGTAACCAGTCAACTAGTCAGTAACTGTCCTGTTCCCCCTGCAGCCTGGTAACCAGTTTACTAGTCAGAAAGTGTGCTGTCCTGTTCCCCCTGCAGCCTGGTAACCAGTCAACCAGTAAGTAACTGTACTGTCCTGTTCCCCCTGCAGCCTGGTAACCAGTCAACTAGTCAGTAACTGTCCTGTTCCCCCTGCAGCCTGGTAACCAGTCAACTAGTCAGTAACTGTACTCTCCTGTTCCCCCTGCAGCCTGGTAACCAGTCAACTAGTCAGTAAGTTTCCCATTCCCCCTGCAGCCTGGTAACCAGTCAACTAGTCAGTAACTGTACTGTCCTGTTCCCTCTGCAGCCTGGTAACCAGTCAACTAGTCAGTAACTGTCCTGTTCCCCCTGCAGCCTGGTAACCAGTCAACTAGTCAGTAACTGTCCTGTTCCCCCATCAGCCTGGTAACCAGGCAACTAGTCAGTAACCGTGCTGTCCTGTTCCCCCTGCAGCCTGGTAACCAGTCAACTAGTCAGTAACTGTGCTGTCCTGTTCCCCCTGCAGCCTGGTAACCAGTCAACGAGTCAGTAACTGTCCCGTTCCCCCTGCAGCCTGGTAACCAGTCAACTAGTCAGTAACTGTACTGTCCTGTTCCCCCTGCAGCCTGGTAACCAGTCAACTAGTCAGTAACTGTACTGTCCTGTTCCCCCTGCAGCCTGGTAACCAGTCAACTAGTCAGTAACTGTCCTGTTCCCCCTGCAGCCTGGTAACCAGTTTACTAGTCAGAAACTGTACTGTCCTGTTCCCCCTGCAGCCTGGTAACCAGTCAACTAGTCAGTAACTGTCCTGTTCACCCTGCAGACTGGTAACCAGTCAACTAGTCAGTAACTGTACTCTCCTGTTCCCCCTGCAGCCTAGTAACCAGTCAACTAGTCAGTAAGTTTCCCGTTCCCCCAGCAGCCTGGTAACCAGTCAACTAGTCAGTAACTGTATTGTCCTGTTCCCCCTGCAGCCTGGTAACCAGTCAACTAGTCAGTAACTGTCCTGTTCCCCCTGCAGCCTGGTAACCAGTCAACTAGTCAGTAACTGTCATTTTCCCCCTGTAGCCTGGTAACCAGTCAACTAGTCAGTAACTGTCCTGTTCCCCCTGCAGCCTGGTAACCAGTCAACTAGTCAGTAACTGTACTGTCCTGTTCCCCCTGCAGCCTGGTAACCAGTCAACTAGTCAGTAACTGTCCTGTTCCCCCTGCAGCCTGGTAACCAGTCAACTAGTCAGTAACTGTACTGTCCTGTTCCCCCTGAAGCCTGGTAACCAGTCAACTAGTCAGTAACTGTCCTGTTCCCCCTGCAGCCTGGTAACCAGTTTACTAGTCAGAAACTGTACTGTCCTGTTCCCCCTGCAGCCTGGTAACCAGTCAACTAGTCAGTAACTGTCCTGTTCCCCCTGCAGACTGGTAACCAGTCAACTAGTCAGTAACTGTCCTGTTCCCCCTGCAGCCTGGTAACCAGTCAACCAGTAAGTAACTGTACTGTCCTGTTCCCCCTGCAGCCTGGTAACCAGTCAACTAGTCAGTAACTGTACTCTCCTGTTCCCCCTGCAGCCTGGTAACCAGTCAACTAGTCAGTAAGTTTCCCGTTCCCCCTGCAGCCTGGTAACCAGTCAACTAGTCAGTAACTGTACTGTCCTGTTCCCCCTGCAGCCTGGTAACCAGTCAACTAGTCAGTAATTGTCCTGTTCCCCCTGCAGCCTGGTAACCAGTCAACTAGTCAGTAACTGTCCTGTTCCCCCTGCAGCCTGGTAACCAGTCAACTAGTCAGTAACTGTCCTGTTCCCCCTGCAGCCTGGTAACCAGTCAACTAGTCAGTAACTGTCCTGTTCCCCCTGCAGCTTGGTAACCAGTCAACTAGTCAGTAACTGTCCTGTTCCCCCTGCAGCCTGGTAACCAGTCAACTAGTCAGTAACTGTCCTGTTCCCCCTGCAGCCTGGTAACCAGTCAACTAGTCAGTAACTGTACTGTCCTGTTCCCCCTGCAGTCTGGTAACCAGTCAACTAGTCAGTAACTGTACTGTCCTGTTCCCCCTGCAGCCTGGTAACCAGTCAACTAGTCAGTAACTGTACTGTCCTGTTCCCCCTGCAGCCTGGTAAGCAGTCAACTAGTCAGTAACCGTACTGTCCTGTTCCCCCTGCAAACTGGTAACCAGTCAACTAGTCAGTAACTGTACTGTTCCCCCTGCAGCCTGGTAACCAGTCAACTAGTCAGTAACTGTCCCGTTCCCCCTGCAGCCTGGTAACCAGTCAACTAGTCAGTAACTGTAGGGTCCTGTTCCCCCTGCAGCCTGGTAACCAGTCAACTAGTCAGTAACTGCACTGTCCTGTTCCCCCTGCAGCCTGGTAACCAGTCAACTAGTCAGTAACTCTCCTGTTCCCCCTGCAGCCTGGTAACCAGTCAACTAGTCAGAAACTGTACTGTCCTGTTCCCCTGCAGCCTGGTAACCAGTCAACTAGTCAGTAACTGTCCTGTTCCCCCTGCAGCCTGGTAACCAGTCAACTAGTCAGTAACTCTCCTGTTCCCCCTGCAGCCTGGTAACCAGTCAACTAGTCAGTAACTGTACTGTCCTGTTCCCCCTGCAGCCTGGTAACCAGTCAACTAGTCAGTAACTGTCCTGTTCCCCCTGCAGCCTGGTAACCAGTCAACTAGTCAGTAACTGTACTGTCCTGTTCCCCCTGCAGCCTGGTAACCAGTCAACTAGTCAGTAACTGTCCTGTTCCCCCTGCTGACTGGTAACCAGTCAACTAGTCAGTAACTGTACTGTCCTGTTCCCCCTGCAGCCTGGTAACCAGTCAACTAGTCAGTAACTGTCCTGTTCCCCCTGCAGCCTGGTAACCAGTCAACTAGTCAGTAACTGTCCTGTTCCCCCTGCAGCCTGGTAACCAGTCAACTAGTCAGTAACTGTACTGTCCTGTTCCCCCTGCAGCCTGGTAACCAGTCAACTAGTCAGTAACTGTCCTGTTCCCCCTGCAGCCTGGTAACCAGTCAACTAGTCAGTAACTTTCCCGTTCCCCCTGCAGCCTGGTAACCAGTCAACTAGTCAGTAACTGTCCTGTCCTGTTCCCATTGCAGCCTGGTAACCAGTCAACTAGTCAGTAACCGTACTGTCCTGTTCCCCCTGCAGCCTGGTAACCAGTCAACTAGTCAGTAACTGTCCTGTTCCCCCTGCAGCCTGGTAACCAGTCAACTAGTCAGTAACTGTACTGTCCTGTTCCCCCTGCAGCCTGGTAACCAGTCAACTAGTCAGTAACTGTCCTGTTCCCCCTGCAGCCTGGTAACCAGTCAACTAGTCAGTAACTCTCCTGTTCCCCCTGCAGCCTGGTAACCAGTCAACGAGTCAGTAACTGTAATGTCCTGTTCCCCCTGCAGCCTGGTAACCAGTCAACTAGTCAGTAACTGTACTGTCCTGTTCCCCCTGCAGCCTTGTAACCAGTCAACTAGTCAGTAACTGTCCTGTCCTGTTCCCCCTGCAGCCTTGTAACCAGTCAACTAGTCAGTAATTGTACTGTCCTGTTCCCCCTGCAGCCTGGTAACCAGTCAACTAGTCAGTAACTGTCCTGTTCCCCCTGCAGCCTGGTAACCAGTTTACTAGTCAGAAACTGCACTGTCCTGTTCCCCCTGCAGCCTGGTAACCAGTCAACCAGTAAGTAACTGTACTGTCCTGTTCCCCCTGCAGCCTGGTAACCAGTCAACTAGTCAGTAACTGTCCTGTTCCCCCTGCAGCCTGGTAACCAGTCAACTAGTCAGTAACTGTACTCTCCTGTTCCCCCTGCAGCCTGGTAACCAGTCAACTAGTCAGTAAGTTTCCCATTCCCCCTGCAGCCTGGTAACCAGTCAACTAGTCAGTAACTGTACTGTCCTGTTCCCCCTGCAGCCTGGTAACCAGTCAACTAGTCAGTAACTGTACTGTTCCCCCTGCAGCCTGGTAACCAGTCAACTAGTCAGTAACTTTCCCGTTCCCCCTGCAGCCTGGTAACCAGTCAACTAGTCAGTAACTGTCCTGTCCTGTTCCCATTGCAGCCTGGTAACCAGTCAACTAGTCAGTAACCGTACTGTCCTGTTCCCCCTGCAGCCTGGTAACCAGTCAACTAGTCAGTAACTGTACTGTTCCCCCTGCAGCCTGGTAACCAGTCAACTAGTCAGTAACGTTCCCGTTCCCCCTGCAGCCTGGAAACCAGTCAACTAGTCAGTAACTGTACTGTCCTGTTCCCCCTGCAGCCTGGTAACCAGTCAACTAGTCAGTAACTTTCTTGTTCCCCCTGCAGCCTGGTAACCAGTCAACTAGTCAGTAACTGTCCTGTTCCCCCTGCAGCCTGGTAACCAGTCAACTAGTCAGTAATTGTACTGTCCTGTTCCCCCTGCAGCCTGGTAACCAGTCAACTAGTCAGTAACTGTCCTGTTCCCCCTGCAGCCTGGTAACCAGTCAACCAGTAAGTAACTGTACTGTCCTGTTCCCCCTGCAGCCTGGTAACCAGTCAACTAGTCAGTAACTGTCCTGTTCACCCTGCAGCCTGGTAACCAGTTTACTAGTCAGAAACTGTACTGTCCTGTTCCCCCTGCAGCCTGGTAACCAGTCAACCAGTAAGTAACTGTACTGTCCTGTTCCCCCTGCAGCCTGGTAACCAGTCAACTAGTCAGTAACTGTACTGTCCTGTTCCCCTTGCAGCCTGGTAACCAGTCAACTAGTCAGTAACTGTCCTGTTCCCCCTGCAGCCTGGTAACCAGTTTACTAGTCAGAAACTGTACTGTCCTGTTCCCCCTGCAGCCTGGTAACCAGTCAACCAGTAAGTAACTGTACTGTCCTGTTCCCCCTGCAGCCTGGTAACCAGTCAACTAGTCAGAAACTGTACTGTCCTGTTCCCCCTGCAGCCTGGTAACCAGTCAACTAGTCAGTAACTGTCCTGTTCCCCCTGCAGCCTGGTAACCAGTCAACTAGTCAGTAACTGTACTCTCCTGTTCCCCCTGCAGCCTGGTAACCAGTCAACTAGTCAGTAAGTTTCCCATTCCCCCTGCAGCCTGGTAACCAGTCAACTAGTCAGTAACTGTACTGTCCTGTTCCCCCTGCAGCCTGGTAACCAGTCAACTAGTCAGTAACTGTACTGTTCCCCCTGCAGCCTGGTAACCAGTCAACTAGTCAGTAACTGTCCTGTCCTGTTCCCCCTGCAGCCTGGTAACCAGTCAACTAGTCAGTAACTGTCCTGTCCTGTTCCCCTTGCAGCCTGGTAACCAGTCAACTAGTCAGTAACCGTACTGTCCTGTTCCCCCTGCAGCCTGGTAACCAGTCAACTAGTCAGTAACTGTACTGTTCCCCCTGCAGCCTGGTAACCAGTCAACTAGTCAGTAACTGTCCTGTTCCCCCTGCAGCCTGGTAACCAGTCAACTAGTCAGTAATTGTACTGTCCTGTTCCCCCTGCAGCCTGGTAACCAGTCAACTAGTCAGTAACTGTCCTGTTCCCCCTGCAGCCTGGTAACCAGTTTACTAGTCAGAAAGTGTACTGTCCTGTTCCCCCTGCAGCCTGGTAACCAGTCAACCAGTAAGTAACTGTACAGTCCTGTTCCCCCTGCAGCCTGGTAACCAGTCAACTAGTCAGTAACTGTCCTGTTCCCCCTGCAGCCTGGTAACCAGTTTACTAGTCAGAAAGTGTACTGTCCTGTTCCCCCTGCAGCCTGGTAACCAGTCAACCAGTAAGTAACTGTACTGTCCTGTTCCCCCTGCAGCCTGGTAACCAGTCAACTAGTCAGTAACTGTCCTGTTCCCCCTGCAGCCTGGTAACCAGTCAACTAGTCAGTAACTGTACTCTCCTGTTCCCCCTGCAGCCTGGTAACCAGTCAACTAGTCAGTAAGTTTCCCATTCCCCCTGCAGCCTGGTAACCAGTCAACTAGTCAGTAACTGTACTGTCCTGTTCCCTCTGCAGCCTGGTAACCAGTCAACTAGTCAGTAACTGTCCTGTTCCCCCTGCAGCCTGGTAACCAGTCAACTAGTCAGTAACTGTCCTGTTCCCCCATCAGCCTGGTAACCAGTCAACTAGTCAGTAACCGTGCTGTCCTGTTCCCCATGCAGCCTGGTAACCAGTCAACTAGTCAGTAACTGTACTGTTCCCCCTGCAGCCTGGTAACCAGTCAACGAGTCAGTAACTGTCCCGTTCCCCCTGCAGCCTGGTAACCAGTCAACTAGTCAGTAACTGTACTGTCCTGTTCCCCCTGCAGCCTGGTAACCAGTCAACTAGTCAGTAACTGTCCTGTTCCCCCTGAAGCCTGGTAACCAGTTTACTAGTCAGAAACTGTACTGTCCTGTTCCCCCTGCAGCCTGGTAACCAGTCAACTAGTCAGTAAGTTTCCCGTTCCCCCGGCAGCCTGGTAACCAGTCAACTAGTCAGTAACTGTACTGTCCTGTTCCCCCTGCAGCCTGGTAACCAGTCAACTAGTCAGTAACTGTCCTGTTCCCCCTGCAGCCTGGTAACCAGTCAACTAGTCAGTAACTGTCATTTTCCCCCTGTAGCCTGGTAACCAGTCAACTAGTCAGTAACTGTCCTGTTCCCCCTGCAGCCTGGTAACCAGTCAACTAGTCAGTAACTGTACTGTCCTGTTCCCCCTGCAGCCTGGTAACCAGTCAACTAGTCAGTAACTGTCCTGTTCCCCCTGCAGCCTGGTAACCAGTCAACTAGTCAGTAACTGTACTGTCCTGTTCCCCCTGAAGCCTGGTAACCAGTCAACTAGTCAGTAACTGTACTGTTCCCCCTGCAGCCTGGTAACCAGTCAACTAGTCAGTAACTTTCCCGTTCCCCCTGCAGCCTGGTAACCAGTCAACTAGTCAGTAACTGTCCTGTCCTGTTCCCCTTGCAGCCTGGTAACCAGTCAACTAGTCAGTAACCGTACTGTCCTGTTCCCCCTGCAGCCTGGTAACCAGTCAACTAGTCAGTAACCGTACTGTCCAGTTCCCCCTGCAGCCTGGAAACCAGTCAACTAGTCAGTAACTGTACTGTCCTGTTCCCCCTGCAGCCTGGTAACCAGTCAACTAGTCAGTAACTGTCTTGTTCCCCCTGCAGCCTGGTAACCAGTCAACTAGTCAGTAACTGTCCTGTTCCCCCTGCAGCCTGGTAACCAGTTTACTAGTCAGAAAGTGTACTGTCCTGTTCCCCCTGCAGCCTGGTAACCAGTCAACCAGTAAGTAACTGTACTGTCCTGTTCCCCCTGCAGCCTGGTAACCAGTCAAATTGTCAGTAACTGTCCTGTTCCCCCTGCAGCCTGGTAACCAGTTTACTAGTCAGAAAGTGTGCTGTCCTGTTCCCCCTGCAGCCTGGTAACCAGTCAACCAGTAAGTAACTGTACTGTCCTGTTCCCCCTGCAGCCTGGTAACCAGTCAACTAGTCAGTAACTGTCCTGTTCCCCCTGCAGCCTGGTAACCAGTCAACTAGTCAGTAACTGTACTCTCCTGTTCCCCCTGCAGCCTGGTAACCAGTCAACTAGTCAGTAAGTTTCCCATTCCCCCTGCAGCCTGGTAACCAGTCAACTAGTCAGTAACTGTACTGTCCTGTTCCCTCTGCAGCCTGGTAACCAGTCAACTAGTCAGTAACTGTCCTGTTCCCCCTGCAGCCTGGTAACCAGTCAACTAGTCAGTAACTGTCCTGTTCCCCCATCAGCCTGGTAACCAGGCAACTAGTCAGTAACCGTGCTGTCCTGTTCCCCCTGCAGCCTGGTAACCAGTCAACTAGTCAGTAACTGTGCTGTCCTGTTCCCCCTGCAGCCTGGTAACCAGTCAACGAGTCAGTAACTGTCCCGTTCCCCCTGCAGCCTGGTAACCAGTCAACTAGTCAGTAACTGTACTGTCCTGTTCCCCCTGCAGCCTGGTAACCAGTCAACTAGTCAGTAACTGTACTGTCCTGTTCCCCCTGCAGCCTGGTAACCAGTCAACTAGTCAGTAACTGTCCTGTTCCCCCTGCAGCCTGGTAACCAGTTTACTAGTCAGAAACTGTACTGTCCTGTTCCCCCTGCAGCCTGGTAACCAGTCAACTAGTCAGTAACTGTCCTGTTCACCCTGCAGACTGGTAACCAGTCAACTAGTCAGTAACTGTACTCTCCTGTTCCCCCTGCAGCCTAGTAACCAGTCAACTAGTCAGTAAGTTTCCCGTTCCCCCAGCAGCCTGGTAACCAGTCAACTAGTCAGTAACTGTATTGTCCTGTTCCCCCTGCAGCCTGGTAACCAGTCAACTAGTCAGTAACTGTCCTGTTCCCCCTGCAGCCTGGTAAACAGTCAACTAGTCAGTAACTGTCATTTTCCCCCTGTAGCCTGGTAACCAGTCAACTAGTCAGTAACTGTCCTGTTCCCCCTGCAGCCTGGTAACCAGTCAACTAGTCAGTAACTGTACTGTCCTGTTCCCCCTGCAGCCTGGTAACCAGTCAACTAGTCAGTAACTGTCCTGTTCCCCCTGCAGCCTGGTAACCAGTCAACTAGTCAGTAACTGTACTGTCCTGTTCCCCCTGAAGCCTGGTAACCAGTCAACTAGTCAGTAACTGTCCTGTTCCCCCTGCAGCCTGGTAACCAGTTTACTAGTCAGAAACTGTACTGTCCTGTTCCCCCTGCAGCCTGGTAACCAGTCAACTAGTCAGTAACTGTCCTGTTCCCCCTGCAGACTGGTAACCAGTCAACTAGTCAGTAACTGTCCTGTTCCCCCTGCAGCCTGGTAACCAGTCAACCAGTAAGTAACTGTACTGTCCTGTTCCCCCTGCAGCCTGGTAACCAGTCAACTAGTCAGTAACTGTACTCTCCTGTTCCCCCTGCAGCCTGGTAACCAGTCAACTAGTCAGTAAGTTTCCCGTTCCCCCTGCAGCCTGGTAACCAGTCAACTAGTCAGTAACTGTACTGTCCTGTTCCCCCTGCAGCCTGGTAACCAGTCAACTAGACAGTAATTGTCCTGTTCCCCCTGCAGCCTGGTAACCAGTCAACTAGTCAGTAACTGTCCTGTTCCCCCTGCAGCCTGGTAACCAGTCAACTAGTCAGTAACTGTCCTGTTCCCCCTGCAGCCTGGTAACCAGTCAACTAGTCAGTAACTGTCCTGTTCCCCCTGCAGCTTGGTAACCAGTCAACTAGTCAGTAACTGTCCTGTTCCCCCTGCAGCCTGGTAACCAGTCAACTAGTCAGTAACTGTCCTGTTCCCCCTGCAGCCTGGTAACCAGTCAACTAGTCAGTAACTGTACTGTCCTGTTCCCCCTGCAGTCTGGTAACCAGTCAACTAGTCAGTAACTGTACTGTCCTGTTCCCCCTGCAGCCTGGTAACCAGTCAACTAGTCAGTAACTGTACTGTCCTGTTCCCCCTGCAGCCTGGTAAGCAGTCAACTAGTCAGTAACCGTACTGTCCTGTTCCCCCTGCAAACTGGTAACCAGTCAACTAGTCAGTAACTGTACTGTTCCCCCTGCAGCCTGGTAACCAGTCAACTAGTCAGTAACTGTCCCGTTCCCCCTGCAGCCTGGTAACCAGTCAACTAGTCAGTAACTGTAGTGTCCTGTTCCCCCTGCAGCCTGGTAACCAGTCAACTAGTCAGTAACTGCACTGTCCTGTTCCCCCTGCAGCCTGGTAACCAGTCAACTAGTCAGTAACTCTCCTGTTCCCCCTGCAGCCTGGTAACCAGTCAACTAGTCAGTAACTGTCCTGTTCCCCCTGCAGCCTGGTAACCAGTCAACTAGTCAGTAACTCTCCTGTTCCCCCTGCAGCCTGGTAACCAGTCAACTAGTCAGTAACTGTCCTGTCCTGTTCCCCCTGCAGCCTGGTAACCAGTCAACTAGTCAGTAACTGTCCTGTCCTGTTCCCCTTGCAGCCTGGTAACCAGTCAACTAGTCAGTAACCGTACTGTCCTGTTCCCCCTGCAGCCTGGTAACCAGTCAACTAGTCAGTAACTGTACTGTTCCCCCTGCAGCCTGGTAACCAGTCAACTAGTCAGTAACTTTCCCGTTCCCCCTGCAGCCTGGTAACCAGTCAACTAGTCAGTAACTGTCCTGTCCTGTTCCCATTGCAGCCTGGTAACCAGTCAACTAGTCAGTAACCGTACTGTCCTGTTCCCCCTGCAGCCTGGTAACCAGTCAACTAGTCAGTAACTGTACTGTTCCCCCTGCAGCCTGGTAACCAGTCAACTAGTCAGTAACGTTCCCGTTCCCCCTGCAGCCTGGAAACCAGTCAACTAGTCAGTAACTGTACTGTCCTGTTCCCCCTGCAGCCTGGTAACCAGTCAACTAGTCAGTAACTTTCTTGTTCCCCCTGCAGCCTGGTAACCAGTCAACTAGTCAGTAACTGTCCTGTTCCCCCTGCAGCCTGGTAACCAGTCAACTAGTCAGTAATTGTACTGTCCTGTTCCCCCTGCAGCCTGGTAACCAGTCAACTAGTCAGTAACTGTCCTGTTCCCCCTGCAGCCTGGTAACCAGTCAACCAGTAAGTAACTGTACTGTCCTGTTCCCCCTGCAGCCTGGTAACCAGTCAACTAGTCAGTAACTGTCCTGTTCACCCTGCAGCCTGGTAACCAGTTTACTAGTCAGAAACTGTACTGTCCTGTTCCCCCTGCAGCCTGGTAACCAGTCAACCAGTAAGTAACTGTACTGTCCTGTTCCCCCTGCAGCCTGGTAACCAGTCAACTAGTCAGTAACTGTACTGTCCTGTTCCCCTTGCAGCCTGGTAACCAGTCAACTAGTCAGTAACTGTCCTGTTCCCCCTGCAGCCTGGTAACCAGTTTACTAGTCAGAAACTGTACTGTCCTGTTCCCCCTGCAGCCTGGTAACCAGTCAACCAGTAAGTAACTGTACTGTCCTGTTCCCCCTGCAGCCTGGTAACCAGTCAACTAGTCAGAAACTGTACTGTCCTGTTCCCCCTGCAGCCTGGTAACCAGTCAACTAGTCAGTAACTGTCCTGTTCCCCCTGCAGCCTGGTAACCAGTCAACTAGTCAGTAACTGTACTCTCCTGTTCCCCCTGCAGCCTGGTAACCAGTCAACTAGTCAGTAAGTTTCCCATTCCCCCTGCAGCCTGGTAACCAGTCAACTAGTCAGTAACTGTACTGTCCTGTTCCCCCTGCAGCCTGGTAACCAGTCAACTAGTCAGTAACTGTACTGTTCCCCCTGCAGCCTGGTAACCAGTCAACTAGTCAGTAACTGTCCTGTCCTGTTCCCCCTGCAGCCTGGTAACCAGTCAACTAGTCAGTAACTGTCCTGTCCTGTTCCCCTTGCAGCCTGGTAACCAGTCAACTAGTCAGTAACCGTACTGTCCTGTTCCCCCTGCAGCCTGGTAACCAGTCAACTAGTCAGTAACTGTACTGTTCCCCCTGCAGCCTGGTAACCAGTCAACTAGTCAGTAACTGTCCTGTTCCCCCTGCAGCCTGGTAACCAGTCAACTAGTCAGTAATTGTACTGTCCTGTTCCCCCTGCAGCCTGGTAACCAGTCAACTAGTCAGTAACTGTCCTGTTCCCCCTGCAGCCTGGTAACCAGTTTACTAGTCAGAAAGTGTACTGTCCTGTTCCCCCTGCAGCCTGGTAACCAGTCAACCAGTAAGTAACTGTACTGTCCTGTTCCCCCTGCAGCCTGGTAACCAGTCAACTAGTCAGTAACTGTCCTGTTCCCCCTGCAGCCTGGTAACCAGTCAACTAGTCAGTAACTGTACTCTCCTGTTCCCCCTGCAGCCTGGTAACCAGTCAACTAGTCAGTAAGTTTCCCATTCCCCCTGCAGCCTGGTAACCAGTCAACTAGTCAGTAACTGTACTGTCCTGTTCCCTCTGCAGCCTGGTAACCAGTCAACTAGTCAGTAACTGTCCTGTTCCCCCTGCAGCCTGGTAACCAGTCAACTAGTCAGTAACTGTCCTGTTCCCCCATCAGCCTGGTAACCAGTCAACTAGTCAGTAACCGTGCTGTCCTGTTCCCCATGCAGCCTGGTAACCAGTCAACTAGTCAGTAACTGTACTGTTCCCCCTGCAGCCTGGTAACCAGTCAACGAGTCAGTAACTGTCCCGTTCCCCCTGCAGCCTGGTAACCAGTCAACTAGTCAGTAACTGTACTGTCCTGTTCCCCCTGCAGCCTGGTAACCAGTCAACTAGTCAGTAACTGTCCTGTTCCCCCTGAAGCCTGGTAACCAGTTTACTAGTCAGAAACTGTACTGTCCTGTTCCCCCTGCAGCCTGGTAACCAGTCAACTAGTCAGTAAGTTTCCCGTTCCCCCGGCAGCCTGGTAACCAGTCAACTAGTCAGTAACTGTACTGTCCTGTTCACCCTGCAGCCTGGTAACCAGTCAACTAGTCAGTAACTGTCCTGTTCCCCCTGCAGCCTGGTACCAGTCAACTAGTCAGTAACTGTCATTTTCCCCCTGTAGCCTGGTAACCAGTCAACTAGTCAGTAACTGTCCTGTTCCCCCTGCAGCCTGGTAACCAGTCAACTAGTCAGTAACTGTACTGTCCTGTTCCCCCTGCAGCCTGGTAACCAGTCAACTAGTCAGTAACTGTCCTGTTCCCCCTGCAGCCTGGTAACCAGTCAACTAGTCAGTAACTGTACTGTCCTGTTCCCCCTGAAGCCTGGTAACCAGTCAACTAGTCAGTAACTGTACTGTTCCCCCTGCAGCCTGGTAACCAGTCAACTAGTCAGTAACTTTCCCGTTCCCCCTGCAGCCTGGTAACCAGTCAACTAGTCAGTAACTGTCCTGTCCTGTTCCCCTTGCAGCCTGGTAACCAGTCAACTAGTCAGTAACCGTAATGTCCTGTTCCCCCTGCAGCCTGGTAACCAGTCAACTAGTCAGTAACCGTACTGTCCAGTTCCCCCTGCAGCCTGGAAACCAGTCAACTAGTCAGTAACTGTACTGTCCTGTTCCCCCTGCAGCCTGGTAACCAGTCAACTAGTCAGTAACTGTCCTGTTCCCCCTGCAGACTGGTAACCAGTCAACTAGTCAGTAACTGTCCTGTTCCCCCTGCAGCCTGGTAACCAGTCAACCAGTAAGTAACTGTACTGTCCTGTTCCCCCTGCAGCCTGGTAACCAGTCAACTAGTCAGTAACTGTACTCTCCTGTTCCCCCTGCAGCCTGGTAACCAGTCAACTAGTCAGTAAGTTTCCCGTTCCCCCTGCAGCCTGGTAACCAGTCAACTAGTCAGTAACTGTACTGTCCTGTTCCCCCTGCAGCCTGGTAACCAGTCAACTAGACAGTAATTGTCCTGTTCCCCCTGCAGCCTGGTAACCAGTCAACTAGTCAGTAACTGTCCTGTTCCCCCTGCAGCCTGGTAACCAGTCAACTAGTCAGTAACTGTCCTGTTCCCCCTGCAGCCTGGTAACCAGTCAACTAGTCAGTAACTGTCCTGTTCCCCCTGCAGCTTGGTAACCAGTCAACTAGTCAGTAACTGTCCTGTTCCCCCTGCAGCCTGGTAACCAGTCAACTAGTCAGTAACTGTCCTGTTCCCCCTGCAGCCTGGTAACCAGTCAACTAGTCAGTAACTGTACTGTCCTGTTCCCCCTGCAGTCTGGTAACCAGTCAACTAGTCAGTAACTGTACTGTCCTGTTCCCCCTGCAGCCTGGTAACCAGTCAACTAGTCAGTAACTGTACTGTCCTGTTCCCCCTGCAGCCTGGTAAGCAGTCAACTAGTCAGTAACCGTACTGTCCTGTTCCCCCTGCAAACTGGTAACCAGTCAACTAGTCAGTAACTGTACTGTTCCCCCTGCAGCCTGGTAACCAGTCAACTAGTCAGTAACTGTCCCGTTCCCCCTGCAGCCTGGTAACCAGTCAACTAGTCAGTAACTGTAGTGTCCTGTTCCCCCTGCAGCCTGGTAACCAGTCAACTAGTCAGTAACTGCACTGTCCTGTTCCCCCTGCAGCCTGGTAACCAGTCAACTAGTCAGTAACTCTCCTGTTCCCCCTGCAGCCTGGTAACCAGTCAACTAGTCAGTAACTGTCCTGTTCCCCCTGCAGCCTGGTAACCAGTCAACTAGTCAGTAACTCTCCTGTTCCCCCTGCAGCCTGGTAACCAGTCAACTAGTCAGTAACTGTACTGTCCTGTTCCCCCTGCAGCCTGGTAACCAGTCAACTAGTCAGTAACTGTACTCTCCTGTTCCCCCTGCAGCCTGGTAACCAGTCAACTAGTCAGTAAGTTTCCCATTCCCCCTGCAGCCTGGTAACCAGTCAACTAGTCAGTAACTGTACTGTCCTGTTCCCCCTGCAGCCTGGTAACCAGTCAACTAGTCAGTAACTGTACTGTTCCCCCTGCAGCCTGGTAACCAGTCAACTAGTCAGTAACTGTCCTGTCCTGTTCCCCCTGCAGCCTGGTAACCAGTCAACTAGTCAGTAACTGTCCTGTCCTGTTCCCCTTGCAGCCTGGTAACCAGTCAACTAGTCAGTAACCGTACTGTCCTGTTCCCCCTGCAGCCTGGTAACCAGTCAACTAGTCAGTAACTGTACTGTTCCCCCTGCAGCCTGGTAACCAGTCAACTAGTCAGTAACTGTCCTGTTCCCCCTGCAGCCTGGTAACCAGTCAACTAGTCAGTAATTGTACTGTCCTGTTCCCCCTGCAGCCTGGTAACCAGTCAACTAGTCAGTAACTGTCCTGTTCCCCCTGCAGCCTGGTAACCAGTTTACTAGTCAGAAAGTGTACTGTCCTGTTCCCCCTGCAGCCTGGTAACCAGTCAACCAGTAAGTAACTGTACTGTCCTGTTCCCCCTGCAGCCTGGTAACCAGTCAACTAGTCAGTAACTGTCCTGTTCCCCCTGCAGCCTGGTAACCAGTTTACTAGTCAGAAAGTGTACTGTCCTGTTCCCCCTGCAGCCTGGTAACCAGTCAACCAGTAAGTAACTGTACTGTCCTGTTCCCCCTGCAGCCTGGTAACCAGTCAACTAGTCAGTAACTGTCCTGTTCCCCCTGCAGCCTGGTAACCAGTCAACTAGTCAGTAACTGTACTCTCCTGTTCCCCCTGCAGCCTGGTAACCAGTCAACTAGTCAGTAAGTTTCCCATTCCCCCTGCAGCCTGGTAACCAGTCAACTAGTCAGTAACTGTACTGTCCTGTTCCCTCTGCAGCCTGGTAACCAGTCAACTAGTCAGTAACTGTCCTGTTCCCCCTACAGCCTGGTAACCAGTCAACTAGTCAGTAACTGTCCTGTTCCCCCATCAGCCTGGTAACCAGTCAACTAGTCAGTAACCGTGCTGTCCTGTTCCCCATGCAGCCTGGTAACCAGTCAACTAGTCAGTAACTGTACTGTTCCCCCTGCAGCCTGGTAACCAGTCAACGAGTCAGTAACTGTCCCGTTCCCCCTGCAGCCTGGTAACCAGTCAACTAGTCAGTAACTGTACTGTCCTGTTCCCCCTGCAGCCTGGTAACCAGTCAACTAGTCAGTAACTGTCCTGTTCCCCCTGAAGCCTGGTAACCAGTTTACTAGTCAGAAACTGTACTGTCCTGTTCCCCCTGCAGCCTGGTAACCAGTCAACTAGTCAGTAAGTTTCCCGTTCCCCCGGCAGCCTGGTAACCAGTCAACTAGTCAGTAACTGTACTGTCCTGTTCCCCCTGCAGCCTGGTAACCAGTCAACTAGTCAGTAACTGTCCTGTTCCCCCTGCAGCCTGGTAACCAGTCAACTAGTCAGTAACTGTCATTTTCCCCCTGTAGCCTGGTAACCAGTCAACTAGTCAGTAACTGTCCTGTTCCCCCTGCAGCCTGGTAACCAGTCAACTAGTCAGTAACTGTACTGTCCTGTTCCCCCTGCAGCCTGGTAACCAGTCAACTAGTCAGTAACTGTCCTGTTCCCCCTGCAGCCTGGTAACCAGTCAACTAGTCAGTAACTGTACTGTCCTGTTCCCCCTGAAGCCTGGTAACCAGTCAACTAGTCAGTAACTGTACTGTTCCCCCTGCAGCCTGGTAACCAGTCAACTAGTCAGTAACTTTCCCGTTCCCCCTGCAGCCTGGTAACCAGTCAACTAGTCAGTAACTGTCCTGTCCTGTTCCCCTTGCAGCCTGGTAACCAGTCAACTAGTCAGTAACCGTACTGTCCTGTTCCCCCTGCAGCCTGGTAACCAGTCAACTAGTCAGTAACCGTACTGTCCAGTTCCCCCTGCAGCCTGGAAACCAGTCAACTAGTCAGTAACTGTACTGTCCTGTTCCCCCTGCAGCCTGGTAACCAGTCAACTAGTCAGTAACTGTCTTGTTCCCCCTGCAGCCTGGTAACCAGTCAACTAGTCAGTAACTGTCCTGTTCCCCCTGCAGCCTGGTAACCAGTTTACTAGTCAGAAAGTGTACTGTCCTGTTCCCCCTGCAGCCTGGTAACCAGTCAACCAGTAAGTAACTGTACTGTCCTGTTCCCCCTGCAGCCTGGTAACCAGTCAACTAGTCAGTAACTGTCCTGTTCCCCCTGCAGCCTGGTAACCAGTTTACTAGTCAGAAAGTGTGCTGTCCTGTTCCCCCTGCAGCCTGGTAACCAGTCAACCAGTAAGTAACTGTACTGTCCTGTTCCCCCTGCAGCCTGGTAACCAGTCAACTAGTCAGTAACTGTCCTGTTCCCCCTGCAGCCTGGTAACCAGTCAACTAGTCAGTAACTGTACTCTCCTGTTCCCCCTGCAGCCTGGTAACCAGTCAACTAGTCAGTAAGTTTCCCATTCCCCCTGCAGCCTGGTAACCAGTCAACTAGTCAGTAACTGTACTGTCCTGTTCCCTCTGCAGCCTGGTAACCAGTCAACTAGTCAGTAACTGTCCTGTTCCCCCTGCAGCCTGGTAACCAGTCAACTAGTCAGTAACTGTCCTGTTCCCCCATCAGCCTGGTAACCAGGCAACTAGTCAGTAACCGTGCTGTCCTGTTCCCCCTGCAGCCTGGTAACCAGTCAACTAGTCAGTAACTGTGCTGTCCTGTTCCCCCTGCAGCCTGGTAACCAGTCAACGAGTCAGTAACTGTCCCGTTCCCCCTGCAGCCTGGTAACCAGTCAACTAGTCAGTAACTGTACTGTCCTGTTCCCCCTGCAGCCTGGTAACCAGTCAACTAGTCAGTAACTGTCCTGTTCCCCCTGCAGCCTGGTAACCAGTTTACTAGTCAGAAACTGTACTGTCCTGTTCCCCCTGCAGCCTGGTAACCAGTCAACTAGTCAGTAACTGTCCTGTTCACCCTGCAGACTGGTAACCAGTCAACTAGTCAGTAACTGTACTCTCCTGTTCCCCCTGCAGCCTAGTAACCAGTCAACTAGTCAGTAAGTTTCCCGTTCCCCCAGCAGCCTGGTAACCAGTCAACTAGTCAGTAACTGTATTGTCCTGTTCCCCCTGCAGCCTGGTAACCAGTCAACTAGTCAGTAACTGTCCTGTTCCCCCTGCAGCCTGGTAAACAGTCAACTAGTCAGTAACTGTCATTTTCCCCCTGTAGCCTGGTAACCAGTCAACTAGTCAGTAACTGTCCTGTTCCCCCTGCAGCCTGGTAACCAGTCAACTAGTCAGTAACTGTACTGTCCTGTTCCCCCTGCAGCCTGGTAACCAGTCAACTAGTCAGTAACTGTCCTGTTCCCCCTGCAGCCTGGTAACCAGTCAACTAGTCAGTAACTGTACTGTCCTGTTCCCCCTGAAGCCTGGTAACCAGTCAACTAGTCAGTAACTGTCCTGTTCCCCCTGCAGCCTGGTAACCAGTTTACTAGTCAGAAACTGTACTGTCCTGTTCCCCCTGCAGCCTGGTAACCAGTCAACTAGTCAGTAACTGTCCTGTTCCCCCTGCAGACTGGTAACCAGTCAACTAGTCAGTAACTGTCCTGTTCCCCCTGCAGCCTGGTAACCAGTCAACCAGTAAGTAACTGTACTGTCCTGTTCCCCCTGCAGCCTGGTAACCAGTCAACTAGTCAGTAACTGTACTCTCCTGTTCCCCCTGCAGCCTGGTAACCAGTCAACTAGTCAGTAAGTTTCCCGTTCCCCCTGCAGCCTGGTAACCAGTCAACTAGTCAGTAACTGTACTGTCCTGTTCCCCCTGCAGCCTGGTAACCAGTCAACTAGACAGTAATTGTCCTGTTCCCCCTGCAGCCTGGTAACCAGTCAACTAGTCAGTAACTGTCCTGTTCCCCCTGCAGCCTGGTAACCAGTCAACTAGTCAGTAACTGTCCTGTTCCCCCTGCAGCCTGGTAACCAGTCAACTAGTCAGTAACTGTCCTGTTCCCCCTGCAGCTTGGTAACCAGTCAACTAGTCAGTAACTGTCCTGTTCCCCCTGCAGCCTGGTAACCAGTCAACTAGTCAGTAACTGTCCTGTTCCCCCTGCAGCCTGGTAACCAGTCAACTAGTCAGTAACTGTACTGTCCTGTTCCCCCTGCAGTCTGGTAACCAGTCAACTAGTCAGTAACTGTACTGTCCTGTTCCCCCTGCAGCCTGGTAACCAGTCAACTAGTCAGTAACTGTACTGTCCTGTTCCCCCTGCAGCCTGGTAAGCAGTCAACTAGTCAGTAACCGTACTGTCCTGTTCCCCCTGCAAACTGGTAACCAGTCAACTAGTCAGTAACTGTACTGTTCCCCCTGCAGCCTGGTAACCAGTCAACTAGTCAGTAACTGTCCCGTTCCCCCTGCAGCCTGGTAACCAGTCAACTAGTCAGTAACTGTAGTGTCCTGTTCCCCCTGCAGCCTGGTAACCAGTCAACTAGTCAGTAACTGCACTGTCCTGTTCCCCCTGCAGCCTGGTAACCAGTCAACTAGTCAGTAACTCTCCTGTTCCCCCTGCAGCCTGGTAACCAGTCAACTAGTCAGTAACTGTCCTGTTCCCCCTGCAGCCTGGTAACCAGTCAACTAGTCAGTAACTCTCCTGTTCCCCCTGCAGCCTGGTAACCAGTCAACTAGTCAGTAACTGTACTGTCCTGTTCCCCCTGCAGCCTGGTAACCAGTCAACTAGTCAGTAACTGTCCTGTTCCCCCTGCTGACTGGTAACCAGTCAACTAGTCAGTAACTGTACTGTCCTGTTCCCCCTGCAGCCTGGTAACCAGTCAACTAGTCAGTAACTGTCCTGTTCCCCCTGCAGCCTGGTAACCAGTCAACTAGTCAGTAACTGTCCTGTTCCCCCTGCAGCCTGGTAACCAGTCAACTAGTCAGTAACTGTACTGTCCTGTTCCCCCTGCAGCCTGGTAACCAGTCAACTAGTCAGTAACTGTCCTGTTCCCCCTGCAGCCTGGTAACCAGTCAACTAGTCAGTAACTTTCCCGTTCCCCCTGCAGCCTGGTAACCAGTCAACTAGTCAGTAACTGTCCTGTCCTGTTCCCATTGCAGCCTGGTAACCAGTCAACTAGTCAGTAACCGTACTGTCCTGTTCCCCCTGCAGCCTGGTAACCAGTCAACTAGTCAGTAACTGTCCTGTTCCCCCTGCAGCCTGGTAACCAGTCAACTAGTCAGTAACTGTACTGTCCTGTTCCCCCTGCAGCCTGGTAACCAGTCAACTAGTCAGTAACTGTCCTGTTCCCCCTGCAGCCTGGTAACCAGTCAACTAGTCAGTAACTCTCCTGTTCCCCCTGCAGCCTGGTAACCAGTCAACGAGTCAGTAACTGTAATGTCCTGTTCCCCCTGCAGCCTGGTAACCAGTCAACTAGTCAGTAACTGTACTGTCCTGTTCCCCCTGCAGCCTTGTAACCAGTCAACTAGTCAGTAACTGTCCTGTCCTGTTCCCCCTGCAGCCTTGTAACCAGTCAACTAGTCAGTAATTGTACTGTCCTGTTCCCCCTGCAGCCTGGTAACCAGTCAACTAGTCAGTAACTGTCCTGTTCCCCCTGCAGCCTGGTAACCAGTTTACTAGTCAGAAACTGCACTGTCCTGTTCCCCCTGCAGCCTGGTAACCAGTCAACCAGTAAGTAACTGTACTGTCCTGTTCCCCCTGCAGCCTGGTAACCAGTCAACTAGTCAGTAACTGTACTGTCCTGTTCCCCCTGCAGCCTGGTAACCAGTCAACTAGTCAGTAACTGTCCTGTTCCCCCTGCAGCCTGGTAACCAGTCAACTAGTCAGTAACTGTACTCTCCTGTTCCCCCTGCAGCCTGGTAACCAGTCAACTAGTCAGTAAGTTTCCCATTCCCCCTGCAGCCTGGTAACCAGTCAACTAGTCAGTAACTGTACTGTCCTGTTCCCCCTGCAGCCTGGTAACCAGTCAACTAGTCAGTAACTGTACTGTTCCCCCTGCAGCCTGGTAACCAGTCAACTAGTCAGTAACTTTCCCGTTCCCCCTGCAGCCTGGTAACCAGTCAACTAGTCAGTAACTGTCCTGTCCTGTTCCCATTGCAGCCTGGTAACCAGTCAACTAGTCAGTAACCGTACTGTCCTGTTCCCCCTGCAGCCTGGTAACCAGTCAACTAGTCAGTAACTGTACTGTTCCCCCTGCAGCCTGGTAACCAGTCAACTAGTCAGTAACGTTCCCGTTCCCCCTGCAGCCTGGAAACCAGTCAACTAGTCAGTAACTGTACTGTCCTGTTCCCCCTGCAGCCTGGTAACCAGTCAACTAGTCAGTAACTTTCTTGTTCCCCCTGCAGCCTGGTAACCAGTCAACTAGTCAGTAACTGTCCTGTTCCCCCTGCAGCCTGGTAACCAGTCAACTAGTCAGTAATTGTACTGTCCTGTTCCCCCTGCAGCCTGGTAACCAGTCAACTAGTCAGTAACTGTCCTGTTCCCCCTGCAGCCTGGTAACCAGTCAACCAGTAAGTAACTGTACTGTCCTGTTCCCCCTGCAGCCTGGTAACCAGTCAACTAGTCAGTAACTGTCCTGTTCACCCTGCAGCCTGGTAACCAGTTTACTAGTCAGAAACTGTACTGTCCTGTTCCCCCTGCAGCCTGGTAACCAGTCAACCAGTAAGTAACTGTACTGTCCTGTTCCCCCTGCAGCCTGGTAACCAGTCAACTAGTCAGTAACTGTACTGTCCTGTTCCCCTTGCAGCCTGGTAACCAGTCAACTAGTCAGTAACTGTCCTGTTCCCCCTGCAGCCTGGTAACCAGTTTACTAGTCAGAAACTGTACTGTCCTGTTCCCCCTGCAGCCTGGTAACCAGTCAACCAGTAAGTAACTGTACTGTCCTGTTCCCCCTGCAGCCTGGTAACCAGTCAACTAGTCAGTAACTGTACTGTCCTGTTCCCCCTGCAGCCTGGTAACCAGTCAACTAGTCAGTAACTGTCCTGTTCCCCCTGCAGCCTGGTAACCAGTCAACTAGTCAGTAACTGTACTCTCCTGTTCCCCCTGCAGCCTGGTAACCAGTCAACTAGTCAGTAAGTTTCCCATTCCCCCTGCAGCCTGGTAACCAGTCAACTAGTCAGTAACTGTACTGTCCTGTTCCCCCTGCAGCCTGGTAACCAGTCAACTAGTCAGTAACTGTACTGTTCCCCCTGCAGCCTGGTAACCAGTCAACTAGTCAGTAACTTTCCCGTTCCCCCTGCAGCCTGGTAACCAGTCAACTAGTCAGTAACTGTCCTGTCCTGTTCCCCTTGCAGCCTGGTAACCAGTCAACTAGTCAGTAACCGTACTGTCCTGTTCCCCCTGCAGCCTGGTAACCAGTCAACTAGTCAGTAACTGTACTGTTCCCCCTGCAGCCTGGTAACCAGTCAACTAGTCAGTAACTGTCCTGTTCCCCCTGCAGCCTGGTAACCAGTCAACTAGTCAGTAATTGTACTGTCCTGTTCCCCCTGCAGCCTGGTAACCAGTCAACTAGTCAGTAACTGTCCTGTTCCCCCTGCAGCCTGGTAACCAGTTTACTAGTCAGAAAGTGTACTGTCCTGTTCCCCCTGCAGCCTGGTAACCAGTCAACCAGTAAGTAACTGTACTGTCCTGTTCCCCCTGCAGCCTGGTAACCAGTCAACTAGTCAGTAACTGTCCTGTTCCCCCTGCAGCCTGGTAACCAGTTTACTAGTCAGAAAGTGTACTGTCCTGTTCCCCCTGCAGCCTGGTAACCAGTCAACCAGTAAGTAACTGTACTGTCCTGTTCCCCCTGCAGCCTGGTAACCAGTCAACTAGTCAGTAACTGTCCTGTTCCCCCTGCAGCCTGGTAACCAGTCAACTAGTCAGTAACTGTACTCTCCTGTTCCCCCTGCAGCCTGGTAACCAGTCAACTAGTCAGTAAGTTTCCCATTCCCCCTGCAGCCTGGTAACCAGTCAACTAGTCAGTAACTGTACTGTCCTGTTCCCTCTGCAGCCTGGTAACCAGTCAACTAGTCAGTAACTGTCCTGTTCCCCCTGCAGCCTGGTAACCAGTCAACTAGTCAGTAACTGTCCTGTTCCCCCATCAGCCTGGTAACCAGTCAACTAGTCAGTAACCGTGCTGTCCTGTTCCCCATGCAGCCTGGTAACCAGTCAACTAGTCAGTAACTGTACTGTTCCCCCTGCAGCCTGGTAACCAGTCAACGAGTCAGTAACTGTCCCGTTCCCCCTGCAGCCTGGTAACCAGTCAACTAGTCAGTAACTGTACTGTCCTGTTCCCCCTGCAGCCTGGTAACCAGTCAACTAGTCAGTAACTGTCCTGTTCCCCCTGCAGCCTGGTAACCAGTTTACTAGTCAGAAACTGTACTGTCCTGTTCCCCCTGCAGCCTGGTAACCAGTCAACTAGTCAGTAAGTTTCCCGTTCCCCCGGCAGCCTGGTAACCAGTCAACTAGTCAGTAACTGTACTGTCCTGTTCCCCCTGCAGCCTGGTAACCAGTCAACTAGTCAGTAACTGTCCTGTTCCCCCTGCTGACTGGTAACCAGTCAACTAGTCAGTAACTGTACTGTCCTGTTCCCCCTGCAGCCTGGTAACCAGTCAACTAGTCAGTAACTGTCCTGTTCCCCCTGCAGCCTGGTAACCAGTCAACTAGTCAGTAACTGTCCTGTTCCCCCTGCAGCCTGGTAACCAGTCAACTAGTCAGTAACTGTACTGTCCTGTTCCCCCTGCAGCCTGGTAACCAGTCAACTAGTCAGTAACTGTCCTGTTCCCCCTGCAGCCTGGTAACCAGTCAACTAGTCAGTAACTTTCCCGTTCCCCCTGCAGCCTGGTAACCAGTCAACTAGTCAGTAACTGTCCTGTCCTGTTCCCATTGCAGCCTGGTAACCAGTCAACTAGTCAGTAACCGTACTGTCCTGTTCCCCCTGCAGCCTGGTAACCAGTCAACTAGTCAGTAACTGTACTGTCCTGTTCCCCCTGCAGCCTGGTAACCAGTCAACTAGTCAGTAACTGTCCTGTTCCCCCTGCAGCCTGGTAACCAGTCAACTAGTCAGTAACTCTCCTGTTCCCCCTGCAGCCTGGTAACCAGTCAACGAGTCAGTAACTGTAATGTCCTGTTCCCCCTGCAGCCTGGTAACCAGTCAACTAGTCAGTAACTGTACTGTCCTGTTCCCCCTGCAGCCTTGTAACCAGTCAACTAGTCAGTAACTGTCCTGTCCTGTTCCCCCTGCAGCCTTGTAACCAGTCAACTAGTCAGTAATTGTACTGTCCTGTTCCCCCTGCAGCCTGGTAACCAGTCAACTAGTCAGTAACTGTCCTGTTCCCCCTGCAGCCTGGTAACCAGTTTACTAGTCAGAAACTGCACTGTCCTGTTCCCCCTGCAGCCTGGTAACCAGTCAACCAGTAAGTAACTGTACTGTCCTGTTCCCCCTGCAGCCTGGTAACCAGTCAACTAGTCAGTAACTGTACTGTCCTGTTCCCCCTGCAGCCTGGTAACCAGTCAACTAGTCAGTAACTGTCCTGTTCCCCCTGCAGCCTGGTAACCAGTCAACTAGTCAGTAACTGTACTCTCCTGTTCCCCCTGCAGCCTGGTAACCAGTCAACTAGTCAGTAAGTTTCCCATTCCCCCTGCAGCCTGGTAACCAGTCAACTAGTCAGTAACTGTACTGTCCTGTTCCCCCTGCAGCCTGGTAACCAGTCAACTAGTCAGTAACTGTACTGTTCCCCCTGCAGCCTGGTAACCAGTCAACTAGTCAGTAACTTTCCCGTTCCCCCTGCAGCCTGGTAACCAGTCAACTAGTCAGTAACTGTCCTGTCCTGTTCCCATTGCAGCCTGGTAACCAGTCAACTAGTCAGTAACCGTACTGTCCTGTTCCCCCTGCAGCCTGGTAACCAGTCAACTAGTCAGTAACTGTACTGTTCCCCCTGCAGCCTGGTAACCAGTCAACTAGTCAGTAACGTTCCCGTTCCCCCTGCAGCCTGGAAACCAGTCAACTAGTCAGTAACTGTACTGTCCTGTTCCCCCTGCAGCCTGGTAACCAGTCAACTAGTCAGTAACTTTCTTGTTCCCCCTGCAGCCTGGTAACCAGTCAACTAGTCAGTAACTGTCCTGTTCCCCCTGCAGCCTGGTAACCAGTCAACTAGTCAGTAATTGTACTGTCCTGTTCCCCCTGCAGCCTGGTAACCAGTCAACTAGTCAGTAACTGTCCTGTTCCCCCTGCAGCCTGGTAACCAGTCAACCAGTAAGTAACTGTACTGTCCTGTTCCCCCTGCAGCCTGGTAACCAGTCAACTAGTCAGTAACTGTCCTGTTCACCCTGCAGCCTGGTAACCAGTTTACTAGTCAGAAACTGTACTGTCCTGTTCCCCCTGCAGCCTGGTAACCAGTCAACCAGTAAGTAACTGTACTGTCCTGTTCCCCCTGCAGCCTGGTAACCAGTCAACTAGTCAGTAACTGTACTGTCCTGTTCCCCTTGCAGCCTGGTAACCAGTCAACTAGTGAGTAACTGTCCTGTTCCCCCTGCAGCCTGGTAACCAGTTTACTAGTCAGAAACTGTACTGTCCTGTTCCCCCTGCAGCCTGGTAACCAGTCAACCAGTAAGTAACTGTACTGTCCTGTTCCCCCTGCAGCCTGGTAACCAGTCAACTAGTCAGTAACTGTACTGTCCTGTTCCCCCTGCAGCCTGGTAACCAGTCAACTAGTCAGTAACTGTCCTGTTCCCCCTGCAGCCTGGTAACCAGTCAACTAGTCAGTAACTGTACTCTCCTGTTCCCCCTGCAGCCTGGTAACCAGTCAACTAGTCAGTAAGTTTCCCATTACCCCTGCAGCCTGGTAACCAGTCAACTAGTCAGTAACTGTACTGTCCTGTTCCCCCTGCAGCCTGGTAACCAGTCAACTAGTCAGTAACTGTACTGTTCCCCCTGCAGCCTGGTAACCAGTCAACTAGTCAGTAACTTTCCCGTTCCCCCTGCAGCCTGGTAACCAGTCAACTAGTCAGTAACTGTCCTGTCCTGTTCCCCTTGCAGCCTGGTAACCAGTCAACTAGTCAGTAACCGTACTGTCCTGTTCCCCCTGCAGCCTGGTAACCAGTCAACTAGTCAGTAACTGTACTGTTCCCCCTGCAGCCTGGTAACCAGTCAACTAGTCAGTAACTGTCCTGTTCCCCCTGCAGCCTGGTAACCAGTCAACTAGTCAGTAATTGTACTGTCCTGTTCCCCCTGCAGCCTGGTAACCAGTCAACTAGTCAGTAACTGTCCTGTTCCCCCTGCAGCCTGGTAACCAGTTTACTAGTCAGAAAGTGTACTGTCCTGTTCCCCCTGCAGCCTGGTAACCAGTCAACCAGTAAGTAACTGTACTGTCCTGTTCCCCCTGCAGCCTGGTAACCAGTCAACTAGTCAGTAACTGTCCTGTTCCCCCTGCAGCCTGGTAACCAGTTTACTAGTCAGAAAGTGTACTGTCCTGTTCCCCCTGCAGCCTGGTAACCAGTCAACCAGTAAGTAACTGTACTGTCCTGTTCCCCCTGCAGCCTGGTAACCAGTCAACTAGTCAGTAACTGTCCTGTTCCCCCTGCAGCCTGGTAACCAGTCAACTAGTCAGTAACTGTACTCTCCTGTTCCCCCTGCAGCCTGGTAACCAGTCAACTAGTCAGTAAGTTTCCCATTCCCCCTGCAGCCTGGTAACCAGTCAACTAGTCAGTAACTGTACTGTCCTGTTCCCTCTGCAGCCTGGTAACCAGTCAACTAGTCAGTAACTGTCCTGTTCCCCCTGCAGCCTGGTAACCAGTCAACTAGTCAGTAACTGTCCTGTTCCCCCATCAGCCTGGTAACCAGTCAACTAGTCAGTAACCGTGCTGTCCTGTTCCCCATGCAGCCTGGTAACCAGTCAACTAGTCAGTAACTGTACTGTTCCCCCTGCAGCCTGGTAACCAGTCAACGAGTCAGTAACTGTCCCGTTCCCCCTGCAGCCTGGTAACCAGTCAACTAGTCAGTAACTGTACTGTCCTGTTCCCCCTGCAGCCTGGTAACCAGTCAACTAGTCAGTAACTGTCCTGTTCCCCCTGCAGCCTGGTAACCAGTTTACTAGTCAGAAACTGTACTGTCCTGTTCCCCCTGCAGCCTGGTAACCAGTCAACTAGTCAGTAAGTTTCCCGTTCCCCCGGCAGCCTGGTAACCAGTCAACTAGTCAGTAACTGTACTGTCCTGTTCCCCCTGCAGCCTGGTAACCAGTCAACTAGTCAGTAACTGTCCTGTTCCCCCTGCAGCCTGGTAACCAGTCAACTAGTCAGTAACTGTCATTTTCCCCCTGTAGCCTGGTAACCAGTCAACTAGTCAGTAACTGTCCTGTTCCCCCTGCAGCCTGGTAACCAGTCAACTAGTCAGTAACTGTACTGTCCTGTTCCCCCTGCAGCCTGGTAACCAGTCAACTAGTCAGTAACTGTCCTGTTCCCCCTGCAGCCTGGTAACCAGTCAACTAGTCAGTAACTGTACTGTCCTGTTCCCCCTGAAGCCTGGTAACCAGTCAACTAGTCAGTAACTGTCCTGTTCCCCCTGCAGCCTGGTAACCAGTTTACTAGTCAGAAACTGTACTGTCCTGTTCCCCCTGCAGCCTGGTAACCAGTCAACTAGTCAGTAACTGTCCTGTTCCCCCTGCAGACTGGTAACCAGTCAACTAGTCAGTAACTGTCCTGTTCCCCCTGCAGCCTGGTAACCAGTCAACCAGTAAGTAACTGTACTGTCCTGTTCCCCCTGCAGCCTGGTAACCAGTCAACTAGTCAGTAACTGTACTCTCCTGTTCCCCCTGCAGCCTGGTAACCAGTCAACTAGTCAGTAAGTTTCCCGTTCCCCCTGCAGCCTGGTAACCAGTCAACTAGTCAGTAACTGTACTGTCCTGTTCCCCCTGCAGCCTGGTAACCAGTCAACTAGTCAGTAATTGTCCTGTTCCCCCTGCAGCCTGGTAACCAGTCAACTAGTCAGTAACTGTCCTGTTCCCCCTGCAGCCTGGTAACCAGTCAACTAGTCAGTAACTGTCCTGTTCCCCCTGCAGCCTGGTAACCAGTCAACTAGTCAGTAACTGTCCTGTTCCCCCTGCAGCTTGGTAACCAGTCAACTAGTCAGTAACTTTCCTGTTCCCACTGCAGCCTGGTAACCAGTCAACTAGTCAGTAACTGTCCTGTTCCCCCTGCAGCCTGGTAACCAGTCAACTAGTCAGTAACTGTCCTGTTCCCCCTGCAGCCTGGTAACCAGTCAACTAGTCAGTAACTGTACTGTCCTGTTCCCCCTGCAGTCTGGTAACCAGTCAACTAGTCAGTAACTGTACTGTCCTGTTCCCCCTGCAGCCTGGTAACCAGTCAACTAGTCAGTAACTGTACTGTCCTGTTCCCCCTGCAGCCTGGTAACCAGTCAACTAGTCAGTAACTGTACTGTCCTGTTCCCCCTGCAGCCTGGTAAGCAGTCAACTAGTCAGTAACCGTACTGTCCTGTTCCCCCTGCAGCCTGGTAACCAGTCAACAAGTCAGTAACTGTCCCGTTCCCCCTGCAGCCTGGTAACCAGTCAACTAGTCAGTAACTGTAGTGTCCTGTTCCCCCTGCAGCCTGGTAACCAGTCAACTAGTCAGTAACTCTCCTGTTCCCCCTGCAGCCTGGTAACCAGTCAACTAGTCAGAAACTGTACTGTCCTGTTCCCCCTGCAGCCTGGTAACCAGTCAACTAGTCAGTAACTGTCCTGTTCCCCCTGCAGCCTGGTAACCAGTCAACTAGTCAGTAACTCTCCTGTTCCCCCTGCAGCCTGGTAACCAGTCAACTAGTCAGTAACTGTACTGTCCTGTTCCCCCTGCAGCCTGGTAACCAGTCAACTAGTCAGTAACTGTCCTGTTCCCCCTGCAGTCTGGTAACCAGTGAACTAGTCAGTAACTGTACTGTCCTGTTCCCCCTGCAGCCTGGTAACCAGTCAACTAGTCAGTAACTGTCCTGTTCCCCCTGCTGACTGGTAACCAGTCAACTAGTCAGTAACTGTACTGTCCTGTTCCCGCTGCAGCCTGGTAACCAGTCAACTAGTCAGTAACTGTCCTGTTCCCCCTGCAGCCTGGTAACCAGTCAACTAGTCAGTAACTGTCCTGTTCCCCCTGTAGCCTGGTAACCAGTCAACTAGTCAGTAACTGTCCTGTTCCCCCTGCAGCCTGGTAACCAGTCAACTAGTCAGTAACTGTACTGTCCTGTTCCCCCTGCAGCCTGGTAACCAGTCAACTAGTCAGTAACTGTCCTGTTCCCCCTGCAGCCTGGTAACCAGTCAACTAGTCAGTAACTCTCCTGTTCCCCCTGCAGCCTGGTAACCAGTCAACGAGTCAGTAACTGTAATGTCCTGTTCCACCTGCAGCCTGGTAACCAGTCAACTAGTCAGTAACTGTCCTGTTCCCCCTGCAGCCTGGTAACCAGTCAACTAGTCAGTAACTGTACTGTCCTGTTCGCCCTGCAGCCTTGTAACCAGTCAACTAGTCAGTAACTGTCCTGTCCTGTTCCCCCATCAGCCTGGTAACCAGTCAACTAGTCAGTAACCGTACTGTCCTGTTCCCCCTGCAGCCTGGTAACCAGTCAACTAGTCAGTAACTGTACCGTTCCCCCTGCAGCCTGGTAACCAGTCAACGAGTCAGTAACTGTCCCGTTCCCCCTGCAGCCTGGTAACCAGTCAACTAGTCAGTAACTGTACTGTCCTGTTCCCCCTGCAGCCTGGTAACCAGTCAACTAGACAGTAACTGTACTGTCCTGTTCCCCCTGCAGCCTGGTAACCAGTCAACTAGTCAGTAACTCTCCTGTTCCCCCTGCAGCCTGGTAACCAGTCAACAAGTCAGTAACTGTACTGTCCTGTTCCCCCTGCAGCCTGGTAACCAGTCAACTAGTCAGTAACTGTCCTGTTCCCCTTGCAGCCTGGTAACCAGTCAACTAGTCAGTAACTGTACTGTCCTGTTCCCCCTGCAGCCTGGTAACCAGTCAACTAGTCAGTAACTGTCCTGTTCCCCCTGCAGCCTGGTAACCAGTCAACTAGTCAGTAACTGTCCTGTTCCCCCATCAGCCTGGTAACCAGTCAACTAGTCAGTAACCGTGCTGTCCTGTTCCCCATGCAGCCTGGTAACCAGTCAACTAGTCAGTAACTGTACTGTTCCCCCTGCAGCCTGGTAACCAGTCAACGAGTCAGTAACTGTCCCGTTCCCCCTGCAGCCTGGTAACCAGTCAACTAGTCAGTAACTGTACTGTCCTGTTCCCCCTGCAGCCTGGTAACCAGTCAACTAGTCAGTAACTGTCCTGTTCCCCCTGCAGCCTGGTAACCAGTTTACTAGTCAGAAACTGTACTGTCCTGTTCCCCCTGCAGCCTGGTAACCAGTCAACTAGTCAGTAAGTTTCCCGTTCCCCCGGCAGCCTGGTAACCAGTCAACTAGTCAGTAACTGTACTGTCCTGTTCCCCCTGCAGCCTGGTAACCAGTCAACTAGTCAGTAACTGTCCTGTTCCCCCTGCAGCCTGGTAACCAGTCAACTAGTCAGTAACTGTCATTTTCCCCCTGTAGCCTGGTAACCAGTCAACTAGTCAGTAACTGTCCTGTTCCCCCTGCAGCCTGGTAACCAGTCAACTAGTCAGTAACTGTACTGTCCTGTTCCCCCTGCAGCCTGGTAACCAGTCAACTAGTCAGTAACTGTCCTGTTCCCCCTGCAGCCTGGTAACCAGTCAACTAGTCAGTAACTGTACTGTCCTGTTCCCCCTGAAGCCTGGTAACCAGTCAACTAGTCAGTAACTGTCCTGTTCCCCCTGCAGCCTGGTAACCAGTTTACTAGTCAGAAACTGTACTGTCCTGTTCCCCCTGCAGCCTGGTAACCAGTCAACTAGTCAGTAACTGTCCTGTTCCCCCTGCAGACTGGTAACCAGTCAACTAGTCAGTAACTGTCCTGTTCCCCCTGCAGCCTGGTAACCAGTCAACCAGTAAGTAACTGTACTGTCCTGTTCCCCCTGCAGCCTGGTAACCAGTCAACTAGTCAGTAACTGTACTCTCCTGTTCCCCCTGCAGCCTGGTAACCAGTCAACTAGTCAGTAAGTTTCCCGTTCCCCCTGCAGCCTGGTAACCAGTCAACTAGTCAGTAACTGTACTGTCCTGTTCCCCCTGCAGCCTGGTAACCAGTCAACTAGTCAGTAATTGTCCTGTTCCCCCTGCAGCCTGGTAACCAGTCAACTAGTCAGTAACTGTCCTGTTCCCCCTGCAGCCTGGTAACCAGTCAACTAGTCAGTAACTGTCCTGTTCCCCCTGCAGCTTGGTAACCAGTCAACTAGTCAGTAACTTTCCTGTTCCCACTGCAGCCTGGTAACCAGTCAACTAGTCAGTAACTGTCCTGTTCCCCCTGCAGCCTGGTAACCAGTCAACTAGTCAGTAACTGTCCTGTTCCCCCTGCAGCCTGGTAACCAGTCAACTAGTCAGTAACTGTACTGTCCTGTTCCCCCTGCAGTCTGGTAACCAGTCAACTAGTCAGTAACTGTACTGTCCTGTTCCCCCTGCAGCCTGGTAACCAGTCAACTAGTCAGTAACTGTACTGTCCTGTTCCCCCTGCAGCCTGGTAACCAGTCAACTAGTCAGTAACTGTACTGTCCTGTTCCCCCTGCAGCCTGGTAAGCAGTCAACTAGTCAGTAACCGTACTGTCCTGTTCCCCCTGCAGCCTGGTAACCAGTCAACAAGTCAGTAACTGTCCCGTTCCCCCTGCAGCCTGGTAACCAGTCAACTAGTCAGTAACTGTAGTGTCCTGTTCCCCCTGCAGCCTGGTAACCAGTCAACTAGTCAGTAACTCTCCTGTTCCCCCTGCAGCCTGGTAACCAGTCAACTAGTCAGAAACTGTACTGTCCTGTTCCCCCTGCAGCCTGGTAACCAGTCAACTAGTCAGTAACTGTCCTGTTCCCCCTGCAGCCTGGTAACCAGTCAACTAGTCAGTAACTCTCCTGTTCCCCCTGCAGCCTGGTAACCAGTCAACTAGTCAGTAACTGTACTGTCCTGTTCCCCCTGCAGCCTGGTAACCAGTCAACTAGTCAGTAACTGTCCTGTTCCCCCTGCAGCCTGGTAACCAGTCAACTAGTCAGTAACTGTACTGTCCTGTTCCCCCTGCAGCCTGGTAACCAGTCAACTAGTCAGTAACTGTCCTGTTCCCCCTGCTGACTGGTAACCAGTCAACTAGTCAGTAACTGTACTGTCCTGTTCCCCCTGCAGCCTGGTAACCAGTCAACTAGTCAGTAACTGTCCTGTTCCCCCTGCAGCCTGGTAACCAGTCAACTAGTCAGTAACTGTCCTGTTCCCCCTGTAGCCTGGTAACCAGTCAACTAGTCAGTAACTGTCCTGTTCCCCCTGCAGCCTGGTAACCAGTCAACTAGTCAGTAACTGTACTGTCCTGTTCCCCCTGCAGCCTGGTAACCAGTCAACTAGTCAGTAACTGTCCTGTTCCCCCTGCAGCCTGGTAACCAGTCAACTAGTCAGTAACTCTCCTGTTCCCCCTGCAGCCTGGTAACCAGTCAACGAGTCAGTAACTGTAATGTCCTGTTCCACCTGCAGCCTGGTAACCAGTCAACTAGTCAGTAACTGTCCTGTTCCCCCTGCAGCCTGGTAACCAGTCAACTAGTCAGTAACTGTACTGTCCTGTTCCCCCTGCAGCCTTGTAACCAGTCAACTAGTCAGTAACTGTCCTGTCCTGTTCCCCCATCAGCCTGGTAACCAGTCAACTAGTCAGTAACCGTACTGTCCTGTTCCCCCTGCAGCCTGGTAACCAGTCAACTAGTCAGTAACTGTACCGTTCCCCCTGCAGCCTGGTAACCAGTCAACGAGTCAGTAACTGTCCCGTTCCCCCTGCAGCCTGGTAACCAGTCAACTAGTCAGTAACTGTACTGTCCTGTTCCCCCTGCAGCCTGGTAACCAGTCAACTAGACAGTAACTGTACTGTCCTGTTCCCCCTGCAGCCTGGTAACCAGTCAACTAGTCAGTAACTCTCCTGTTCCCCCTGCAGCCTGGTAACCAGTCAACAAGTCAGTAACTGTACTGTCCTGTTCCCCCTGCAGCCTGGTAACCAGTCAACTAGTCAGTAACTGTCCTGTTCCCCTTGCAGCCTGGTAACCAGTCAACTAGTCAGTAACTGTACTGTCCTGTTCCCCCTGCAGCCTGGTAACCAGTCAACTAGTCAGTAACTGTCCTGTTCCCCCTGCAGCCTGGTAACCAGTCAACTAGTCAGTAACTGTACTGTCCTGTTCCCCCTGCAGCCTGGTAACCAGTCAACTAGTCAGTAACTGTCCTGTTCCCCCTGCTGACTGGTAACCAGTCAACTAGTCAGTAACTGTACTGTCCTGTTCCCCCTGCAGCCTGGTAACCAGTCAACTAGTCAGTAACTGTCCTGTTCCCCCTGCAGCCTGGTAACCAGTCAACTAGTCAGTAACTGTCCTGTTCCCCCTGTAGCCTGGTAACCAGTCAACTAGTCAGTAACTGTCCTGTTCCCCCTGCAGCCTGGTTACCAGTCAACTAGTCAGTAACTGTACTGTCCTGTTCCCCCTGCAGCCTGGTAACCAGTCAACTAGTCAGTAACTGTCCCGTTCCCCCTGCAGCCTGGTAACCAGTCAACTAGTCAGTAACTGTCCTGTCCTGTTCCCCCTGCAGCCTGGTAACCAGTCAACTAGTCAGTAACCGTACTGTCCTATTCCCCCTGCAGCCTGGTAACCAGACAACTAGTCAGTAACTGTACTGTTCCCCCTGCAGCCTAGTAACCAGTCAACTAGTCAGTAACTGTACTGTCCTGTTCCCCCTGCAGCCTGGTAACCAGTCAACTAGACAGTAACTGTACTGTCCTGTTCCCCCTGCAGCCTGGTAACCAGTCAACTAGTCAGTAACTCTCCTGTTCCCCCTGCAGCCTGGTAACCAGTCAACTAGTCAGTAACTGTACTGTCCTGTTCCCCCTGCAGCCTGGTAACCAGTCAACTAGTCAGTAACTGTCCTGTTCCCCCTGCAGCCTGGTAACCAGTCAACTATTCAGTAACTTTCCTGTTCCCCCTGCAGCCTGGTAACCAGTCAACTAGTCAGTAACTGTACTGTCCTGTTCCCCCTGCAGCCTTGTAACCAGTCAACTAGTCAGTAACTGTCCTGTTCCCCCTGCAGCCTGGTAACCAGTCAACTAGTCAGTAACTGTACTGTCCTGTTCAACCCTGCAGCCTGGTAACCAGTCAACTAGTCAGTAACTGCCCCGTTCCCCCTGCAGCCTGGTAACCAGTCAACTAGTCAGTAACTGTCCTGTCCTGTTCCCCCTGCAGCCTGGTAACCAGTCAACTAGTCAGTAACCGTACTGTCCTGTTCCCCCTGCAGCCTGGTAACCAGTCAACTAGTCAGTAACTGTACTGTTCCCCCTGCAGCCTGGTAACCAGTCAACTAGTCAGTAACTGTCCCGTTCCCCCTGCAGCCTGGTAACCAGTCAACTAGTCAGTAACTGTACTGTCCTGTTCCCCTTGCAGCCTGGTAACCAGTCAACTAGTCAGTAATTGTACTGTCCTGTTCCCCCTGCAGCCTGGTAACCAGTCAACTAGTCAGTAACTCTCCTGTTCCCCCTGCAGCCTGGTAACCAGTCAACTAGTCAGTAAATGTACTGTCCTGTTCCCCCTGCAGCCTGGTAACCAGTCAACTAGTCAGTAACTGTCCTGTTCCCCCTGCAGCCTGGTAACCAGTCAACTAGTCAGTATCTGTACTGTCCTGTTCCCCCTGCAGCCTGGTAACCAGTCAACTAGTCAGTAACTGTCCTGTTCCCCCTGCAGCCTGGTAACCAGTCAACTAGTCAGTAACTGTCCTGTTCCCCCTGTAGCCTGGTAACCAGTCAACTAGTCAGTAACAGTCCTGTTCCCCCTGCAGCCTGGTAACCAGTCAACTAGTCAGTAACTGTACTGTCCTGTTCTCCCTGCAGACTGGTAACCAGTCAACTAGTCAGTAACTGTCCTGCTCCCCCTGCAGCCTGGTAACCAGTTTACTAGTCAGAAACTGTACTGTCCTGTTCCCCCTGCAGCCTGGTAACCAGTCAACTAGTCAGTTACTGTCCTGTTCCCCCTGCAGACTGGTAACCAGTCAACTAGTCAGTAACTGTACTGTCCTGTTCCCCCTGCAGCCTGGTAAAAATCAACTAGTCAGTAACTGTCCTGTTCCCCCTGCAGACTGGTAACCAGTCAACTAGTCAGTAACTGTACTGTCCTGTTCCCCCTGCAGCCTGGTAACCAGCAAACTAGTCAGTAACTGTCCTGTTCCCCCAGCAGCCTGGTAACCAGTCAACTAGTCAGTAACTGTACTGTCCTGTTCCCCCTGCAGCCTGGTAACCAGTCAACTAGTCAGTAACTGTCCTGTTCCCCCTGCAGCCTGGTAACCAGTCAACTAGTCAGTAACTCTCCTGTTCCCCCTGCAGCCTGGTAACCAGTCAACGAGTCAGTAACTGTAATGTCCTGTTCCACCTGCAGCCTGGTAACCAGTCAACTAGTCAGTAACTGTCCTGTTCCCCCTGCAGCCTGGTAACCAGTCAACTAGTCAGTAACTGTACTGTCCTGTTCCCCCTGCAGCCTTGTAACCAGTCAACTAGTCAGTAACTGTCCTGTCCTGTTCCCCCATCAGCCTGGTAACCAGTCAACTAGTCAGTAACCGTACTGTCCTGTTCCCCCTGCAGCCTGGTAACCAGTCAACTAGTCAGTAACTGTACCGTTCCCCCTGCAGCCTGGTAACCAGTCAACGAGTCAGTAACTGTCCCGTTCCCCCTGCAGCCTGGTAACCAGTCAACTAGTCAGTAACTGTACTGTCCTGTTCCCCCTGCAGCCTGGTAACCAGTCAACTAGACAGTAACTGTACTGTCCTGTTCCCCCTGCAGCCTGGTAACCAGTCAACTAGTCAGTAACTCTCCTGTTCCCCCTGCAGCCTGGTAACCAGTCAACAAGTCAGTAACTGTACTGTCCTGTTCCCCCTGCAGCCTGGTAACCAGTCAACTAGTCAGTAACTGTCCTGTTCCCCTTGCAGCCTGGTAACCAGTCAACTAGTCAGTAACTGTACTGTCCTGTTCCCCCTGCAGCCTGGTAACCAGTCAACTAGTCAGTAACTGTCCTGTTCCCCCTGCAGCCTGGTAACCAGTCAACTAGTCAGTAACTGTACTGTCCTGTTCCCCCTGCAGCCTGGTAACCAGTCAACTAGTCAGTAACTGTCCTGTTCCCCCTGCTGACTGGTAACCAGTCAACTAGTCAGTAACTGTACTGTCCTGTTCCCCCTGCAGCCTGGTAACCAGTCAACTAGTCAGTAACTGTCCTGTTCCCCCTGCAGCCTGGTAACCAGTCAACTAGTCAGTAACTGTCCTGTTCCCCCTGTAGCCTGGTAACCAGTCAACTAGTCAGTAACTGTCCTGTTCCCCCTGCAGCCTGGTTACCAGTCAACTAGTCAGTAACTGTACTGTCCTGTTCCCCCTGCAGCCTGGTAACCAGTCAACTAGTCAGTAACTGTCCCGTTCCCCCTGCAGCCTGGTAACCAGTCAACTAGTCAGTAACTGTCCTGTCCTGTTCCCCCTGCAGCCTGGTAACCAGTCAACTAGTCAGTAACCGTACTGTCCTATTCCCCCTGCAGCCTGGTAACCAGACAACTAGTCAGTAACTGTACTGTTCCCCCTGCAGCCTAGTAACCAGTCAACTAGTCAGTAACTGTACTGTCCTGTTCCCCCTGCAGCCTGGTAACCAGTCAACTAGACAGTAACTGTACTGTCCTGTTCCCCCTGCAGCCTGGTAACCAGTCAACTAGTCAGTAACTCTCCTGTTCCCCCTGCAGCCTGGTAACCAGTCAACTAGTCAGTAACTGTACTGTCCTGTTCCCCCTGCAGCCTGGTAACCAGTCAACTAGTCAGTAACTGTCCTGTTCCCCCTGCAGCCTGGTAACCAGTCAACTATTCAGTAACTTTCCTGTTCCCCCTGCAGCCTGGTAACCAGTCAACTAGTCAGTAACTGTACTGTCCTGTTCCCCCTGCAGCCTTGTAACCAGTCAACTAGTCAGTAACTGTCCTGTTCCCCCTGCAGCCTGGTAACCAGTCAACTAGTCAGTAACTGTACTGTCCTGTTCAACCCTGCAGCCTGGTAACCAGTCAACTAGTCAGTAACTGCCCCGTTCCCCCTGCAGCCTGGTAACCAGTCAACTAGTCAGTAACTGTCCTGTCCTGTTCCCCCTGCAGCCTGGTAACCAGTCAACTAGTCAGTAACCGTACTGTCCTGTTCCCCCTGCAGCCTGGTAACCAGTCAACTAGTCAGTAACTGTACTGTTCCCCCTGCAGCCTGGTAACCAGTCAACTAGTCAGTAACTGTCCCGTTCCCCCTGCAGCCTGGTAACCAGTCAACTAGTCAGTAACTGTACTGTCCTGTTCCCCTTGCAGCCTGGTAACCAGTCAACTAGTCAGTAATTGTACTGTCCTGTTCCCCCTGCAGCCTGGTAACCAGTCAACTAGTCAGTAACTCTCCTGTTCCCCCTGCAGCCTGGTAACCAGTCAACTAGTCAGTAAATGTACTGTCCTGTTCCCCCTGCAGCCTGGTAACCAGTCAACTAGTCAGTAACTGTCCTGTTCCCCCTGCAGCCTGGTAACCAGTCAACTAGTCAGTATCTGTACTGTCCTGTTCCCCCTGCAGCCTGGTAACCAGTCAACTAGTCAGTAACTGTCCTGTTCCCCCTGCAGCCTGGTAACCAGTCAACTAGTCAGTAACTGTCCTGTTCCCCCTGTAGCCTGGTAACCAGTCAACTAGTCAGTAACAGTCCTGTTCCCCCTGCAGCCTGGTAACCAGTCAACTAGTCAGTAACTGTACTGTCCTGTTCTCCCTGCAGACTGGTAACCAGTCAACTAGTCAGTAACTGTCCTGCTCCCCCTGCAGCCTGGTAACCAGTTTACTAGTCAGAAACTGTACTGTCCTGTTCCCCCTGCAGCCTGGTAACCAGTCAACTAGTCAGTTACTGTCCTGTTCCCCCTGCAGACTGGTAACCAGTCAACTAGTCAGTAACTGTACTGTCCTGTTCCCCCTGCAGCCTGGTAAAAATCAACTAGTCAGTAACTGTCCTGTTCCCCCTGCAGACTGGTAACCAGTCAACTAGTCAGTAACTGTACTGTCCTGTTCCCCCTGCAGCCTGGTAACCAGCAAACTAGTCAGTAACTGTCCTGTTCCCCCAGCAGCCTGGTAACCAGTCAACTAGTCAGTAACTGTACTGTCCTGTTCCCCCTGCTGCCTGGTAACCAGTCATCTAGTCAGTAACTGTCCCGTTCCCCCTGCAGCCTGGTAACCAGTCAACTAGTCAGTAACAGTCCTGTCCTGTTCCCCCTGCAGCCTGGTAACCAGTCAACTAGTCAGTAGCTGTACTGTTCCCCCTGCAGCCTGGTAACCAGTCAACTAGTCAGTAACCGTACTGTCCTGTTCCCCCTGCAGCCTGGTAACCAGTCAACTAGTCAGTAACTGTACTGTTCCCCCTGCAGCCTGGTAACCAGTCAACTAGTCAGTAACTGTCCCGTTCCCCCTGCAGCCTGGTAACCAGTCAACTAGACAGTAACTGTACTGTCCTGTTCCCCCTGCAGCCTGGTAACCAGTCAACTAGTCAGTAACTCTCCTGCTCCCCCTGCAGCCTGGTAACCAGTCAACAAGTCAGTAACTGTACTGTCCTGTTCCCCCTGCAGCCTGGTAACCAGTCAACTAGTCAGTAACTGTCCTGTTCCCCTTGCAGCCTGGTAACCAGTCAACTAGTCAGTAACTGTACTGTCCTGTTCCCCCTGCAGCCTGGTAACCAGTCAACTAGTCAGTAACTGTCCTGTTCCCCCTGCAGCCTGGTAACCAGTCAACTAGTCAGTAACTGTCCTGTTCCCCCTGCAGCCTGGTAACCAGTCAACTAGTCAGTAACTGTCCTGTTCCCCCTGTAGCCTGGTAACCAGTCAACTAGCCAGTAACTGTCCTGTTCCCCCTGCAGCCTGGTTACCAGTCAACTAGTCAGTAACTGTCCTGTTCCCCCTGCAGCCTGGTAACCAGTCAACTAGTCAGTAACTGTACTGTCCTGTTCTCCCTGCAGACTGGTAACCAGTCAACTAGTCAGTAACTGTCCTGCTCCCCCTGCAGCCTGGTAACCAGTTTACTAGTCAGAAACTGTACTGTCCTGTTCCCCCTGCAGCCTGGTAACCAGTCAACTAGTCAGTAACTGTACTGTCCTGTTCCCCCTGCAGCCTTGTAACCAGTCAACTAGTCAGTAACTGTCCTGTTCCCCCTGCAGCCTGGTAACCAGTCAACTAGTCAGTAACTGTACTGTCCTGTTCAACCCTGCAGCCTGGTAACCAGTCAACTAGTCAGTAACTGCCCCGTTCCCCCTGCAGCCTGGTAACCAGTCAACTAGTCAGTAACTGTCCTGTCCTGTTCCCCCTGCAGCCTGGTAACCAGTCAACTAGTCAGTAACCGTACTGTCCTGTTCCCCCTGCAGCCTGGTAACCAGTCAACTAGTCAGTAACTGTACTGTTCCCCCTGCAGCCTGGTAACCAGTCAACTAGTCAGTAACTGTCCCGTTCCCCCTGCAGCCTGGTAACCAGTCAACTAGTCAGTAACTGTACTGTCCTGTTCCCCTTGCAGCCTGGTAACCAGTCAACTAGTCAGTAACTCTCCTGTTCCCCCTGCAGCCTGGTAACCAGTCAACTAGTCAGTAAATGTACTGTCCTGTTCCCCCTGCAGCCTGGTAACCAGTCAACTAGTCAGTAACTGTCCTGTTCCCCCTGCAGCCTGGTAACCAGTCAACTAGTCAGTATCTGTACTGTCCTGTTCCCCCTGCAGCCTGGTAACCAGTCAACTAGTCAGTAACTGTCCTGTTCCCCCTGCAGCCTGGTAACCAGTCAACTAGTCAGTAACTGTCCTGTTCCCCCTGTAGCCTGGTAACCAGTCAACTAGTCAGTAACAGTCCTGTTCCCCCTGCAGCCTGGTAACCAGTCAACTAGTCAGTAACTGTACTGTCCTGTTCTCCCTGCAGACTGGTAACCAGTCAACTAGTTAGTAACTGTCCTGCTCCCCCTGCAGCCTGGTAACCAGTTTACTAGTCAGAAACTGTACTGTCCTGTTCCCCCTGCAGCCTGGTAACCAGTCAACTAGTCAGTTACTGTCCTGTTCCCCCTGCAGACTGGTAACCAGTCAACTAGTCAGTAACTGTACTGTCCTGTTCCCCCTGCAGCCTGGTAAAAATCAACTAGTCAGTAACTGTCCTGTTCCCCCTGCAGACTGGTAACCAGTCAACTAGTCAGTAACTGTACTGTCCTGTTCCCCCTGCAGCCTGGTAACCAGCAAACTAGTCAGTAACTGTCCTGTTCCCCCAGCAGCCTGGTAACCAGTCAACTAGTCAGTAACTGTACTGTCCTGTTCCCCCTGCTGCCTGGTAACCAGTCATCTAGTCAGTAACTGTCCCGTTCCCCCTGCAGCCTGGTAACCAGTCAACTAGTCAGTAACAGTCCTGTCCTGTTCCCCCTGCAGCCTGGTAACCAGTCAACTAGTCAGTAGCTGTACTGTTCCCCCTGCAGCCTGGTAACCAGTCAACTAGTCAGTAACCGTACTGTCCTGTTCCCCCTGCAGCCTGGTAACCAGTCAACTAGTCAGTAACTGTACTGTTCCCCCTGCAGCCTGGTAACCAGTCAACTAGTCAGTAACTGTCCCGTTCCCCCTGCAGCCTGGTAACCAGTCAACTAGACAGTAACTGTACTGTCCTGTTCCCCCTGCAGCCTGGTAACCAGTCAACTAGTCAGTAACTCTCCTGTTCCCCCTGCAGCCTGGTAACCAGTCAACTAGTCAGTAACTGTACTGTCCTGTTCCCCCTGCAGCCTGGTAACCAGTCAACTAGTCAGTAACTGTCCTGTTCCCCCTGCAGCCTGGTAACCAGTCAACTAGTCAGTAACTGTACTGTCCTGTTCCCCCTGCAGCCTGGTAACCAGTCAACTAGTCAGTAACTGTCCTGTTCCCCCTGCAGCCTGGTAACCAGTCAACTAGTCAGTAACTGTCCTGTTCCCCCTGCAGCCTGGTAACCAGTCAACTAGTCAGTAACTGTCCTGTTCCCCCTGTAGCCTGGTAACCAGTCAACTAGCCAGTAACTGTCCTGTTCCCCCTGCAGCCTGGTTACCAGTCAACTAGTCAGTAACTGTCCTGTTCCCCCTGCAGCCTGGTAACCAGTCAACTAGTCAGTAACTGTACTGTCCTGTTCTCCCTGCAGACTGGTAACCAGTCAACTAGTCAGTAACTGTCCTGCTCCCCCTGCAGCCTGGTAACCAGTTTACTAGTCAGAAACTGTACTGTCCTGTTCCCCCTGCAGCCTGGTAACCAGTCAACTAGTCAGTTACTGTCCTGTTCCCCCTGCAGACTGGTAACCAGTCAACTAGTCAGTAACTGTACTGTCCTGTTCCCCCTGCAGCCTGGTAAAAATCAACTAGTCAGTAACTGTCCTGTTCCCCCTGCAGACTGGTAACCAGTCAACTAGTCAGTAACTGTACTGTCCTGTTCCCCCTGCAGCCTGGTAACCAGCAAACTAGTCAGTAACTGTCCTGTTCCCCCAGCAGCCTGGTAACCAGTCAACTAGTCAGTAACTGTACTGTCCTGTTCCCCCTGCTGCCTGGTAACCAGTCATCTAGTCAGTAACTGTCCCGTTCCCCCTGCAGCCTGGTAACCAGTCAACTAGTCAGTAACAGTCCTGTCCTGTTCCCCCTGCAGCCTGGTAACCAGTCAACTAGTCAGTAGCTGTACTGTTCCCCCTGCAGCCTGGTAACCAGTCAACTAGTCAGTAACCGTACTGTCCTGTTCCCCCTGCAGCCTGGTAACCAGTCAACTAGTCAGTAACTGTACTGTTCCCCCTGCAGCCTGGTAACCAGTCAACTAGTCAGTAACTGTCCCGTTCCCCCTGCAGCCTGGTAACCAGTCAACTAGACAGTAACTGTACTGTCCTGTTCCCCCTGCAGCCTGGTAACCAGTCAACTAGTCAGTAACTCTCCTGCTCCCCCTGCAGCCTGGTAACCAGTCAACAAGTCAGTAACTGTACTGTCCTGTTCCCCCTGCAGCCTGGTAACCAGTCAACTAGTCAGTAACTGTCCTGTTCCCCTTGCAGCCTGGTAACCAGTCAACTAGTCAGTAACTGTACTGTCCTGTTCCCCCTGCAGCCTGGTAACCAGTCAACTAGTCAGTAACTGTCCTGTTCCCCCTGCAGCCTGGTAACCAGTCAACTAGTCAGTAACTGTCCTGTTCCCCCTGCAGCCTGGTAACCAGTCAACTAGTCAGTAACTGTCCTGTTCCCCCTGTAGCCTGGTAACCAGTCAACTAGCCAGTAACTGTCCTGTTCCCCCTGCAGCCTGGTTACCAGTCAACTAGTCAGTAACTGTCCTGTTCCCCCTGCAGCCTGGTAACCAGTCAACTAGTCAGTAACTGTACTGTCCTGTTCTCCCTGCAGACTGGTAACCAGTCAACTAGTCAGTAACTGTCCTGCTCCCCCTGCAGCCTGGTAACCAGTTTACTAGTCAGAAACTGTACTGTCCTGTTCCCCCTGCAGCCTGGTAACCAGTCAACTAGTCAGTTACTGTCCTGTTCCCCCTGCAGACTGGTAACCAGTCAACTAGTCAGTAACTGTACTGTCCTGTTCCCCCTGCAGCCTGGTAAAAATCAACTAGTCAGTAACTGTCCTGTTCCCCCTGCAGACTGGTAACCAGTCAACTAGTCAGTAACTGTACTGTCCTGTTCCCCCTGCAGCCTGGTAACCAGCAAACTAGTCAGTAACTGTCCTGTTCCCCCAGCAGCCTGGTAACCAGTCAACTAGTCAGTAACTGTACTGTCCTGTTCCCCCTGCTGCCTGGTAACCAGTCATCTAGTCAGTAACTGTCCCGTTCCCCCTGCAGCCTGGTAACCAGTCAACTAGTCAGTAACAGTCCTGTCCTGTTCCCCCTGCAGCCTGGTAACCAGTCAACTAGTCAGTAGCTGTACTGTTCCCCCTGCAGCCTGGTAACCAGTCAACTAGTCAGTAACCGTACTGTCCTGTTCCCCCTGCAGCCTGGTAACCAGTCAACTAGTCAGTAACTGTACTGTTCCCCCTGCAGCCTGGTAACCAGTCAACTAGTCAGTAACTGTCCCGTTCCCCCTGCAGCCTGGTAACCAGTCAACTAGACAGTAACTGTACTGTCCTGTTCCCCCTGCAGCCTGGTAACCAGTCAACTAGTCAGTAACTCTCCTGCTCCCCCTGCAGCCTGGTAACCAGTCAACAAGTCAGTAACTGTACTGTCATCTTCCCCCTGCAGCCTGGTAACCAGTCAACTAGTCAGTAACTGTCCTGTTCCCCTTGCAGCCTGGTAACCAGTCAACTAGTCAGTAACTGTACTGTCCTGTTCCCCCTGCAGCCTGGTAACCAGTCAACTAGTCAGTAACTGTCCTGTTCCCCCTGCAGCCTGGTAACCAGTCAACTAGTCAGTAACTGTCCTGTTCCCCCTGCAGCCTGGTAACCAGTCAACTAGTCAGTAACTATCCTGTTCCCCCTGTAGCCTGGTAACCAGTCAACTAGTCAGTAACTGTCCTGTTCCCCCTGCAGCCTGGTTACCAGTCAACTAGTCAGTAACTGTACTGTCCTGTTCCCCCTGCAGCCTGGTAACCAGTCAACTAGTCAGTAACTGTCCCGTTCCCCCTGCAGCCTGGTAACCAGTCAACTAGTCAGTAACTGTCCTATCCTGTTCCCCCTGCAGCCTGGTAACCAGTCAACTAGTCAGTAACCGTACTGTCCTGTTCCCCCTGCAGCCTGGTAACCAGACAACTAGTCAGTAACTGTACTGTCCTGTTCCCCCTGCAGCCTGGTAACCAGTCAACTAGTCAGTAACTGTACTGTCCTGTTCCCCCTGCAGCCTGGTAACCAGTCAACTAGACAGTAACTGTACTGTCCTGTTCCCCCTGCAGCCTGGTAACCAGTCAACTAGTCAGTAACTCTCCTGTTCCCCCTGCAGCCTGGTAACCAGTCAACTAGTCAGTAACTGTACTGTCCTGTTCCCCCTGCAGCCTGGTAACCAGTCAACTAGTCAGTAACTGTCCTGTTCCCCCTGCAGCCTGGTAACCAGTCAACTAGTCAGTAACTTTCCTGTTCCCCCTGCAGCCTGGTAACCAGTCAACTAGTCAGTAACTGTACTGTCCTGTTCCCCCTGCAGCCTTGTAACCAGTCAACTAGTCAGTAACTGTCCTGTTCCCCCTGCAGCCTGGTAACCAGTCAACTAGTCAGTAACTGTACTGTCCTGTTCCCCCTGCAGCCTGGTAACCAGTCAACTAGTCAGTAACTGCCCCGTTCCCCCTGCAGCCTGGTAACCAGTCAACTAGTCAGTAACTGTCCTGTCCTGTTCCCCCTGCAGCCTGGTAACCAGTCAACTAGTCAGTAACCGTACTGTCCTGTTCCCCCTGCAGCCTGGTAACCAGTCAACTAGTCAGTAACTGTACTGTTCCCCCTGCAGCCTGGTAACCAGTCAACTAGTCAGTAACTGTCCCGTTCCCCCTGCAGCCTGGTAACCAGTCAACTAGTCAGTAACTGTACTGTCCTGTTCACCTTGCAGCCTGGTAACCAGTCAACTAGTCAGTAATTGTACTGTCCTGTTCCCCCTGCAGCCTGGTAACCAGTCAACTAGTCAGTAACTCTCCTGTTCCCCCTGCAGCCTGGTAACCAGTCAACTAGTCAGTAACTGTACTGTCCTGTTCCCCCTGCAGCCTGGTAACCAGTCAACTAGTCAGTAACTGTCCTGTTCCCCCTGCAGCCTGGTAACCAGTCAACTAGTCAGTATCTGTACTGTCCTGTTCCCCCTGCAGCCTGGTAACCAGTCAACTAGTCAGTAACTGTCCTGTTCCCCCTGCAGCCTGGTAACCAGTCAACTAGTCAGTAACTGTCCTGTTCCCCCTGTAGCCTGGTAACCAGTCAACTAGTCAGTAACAGTCCTGTTCCCCCTGCAGCCTGGTAACCAGTCAACTAGTCAGTAACTGTACTGTCCTGTTCTCCCTGCAGACTGGTAACCAGTCAACTAGTCAGTAACTGTCCTGCTCCCCCTGCAGCCTGGTAACCAGTTTACTAGTCAGAAACTGTACTGTCCTGTTCCCCCTGCAGCCTGGTAACCAGTCAACTAGTCAGTTACTGTCCTGTTCCCCCTGCAGACTGGTAACCAGTCAACTAGTCAGTAACTGTACTGTCCTGTTCCCCCTGCAGCCTGGTAAAAATCAACTAGTCAGTAACTGTCCTGTTCCCCCTGCAGACTGGTAACCAGTCAACTAGTCAGTAACTGTACTGTCCTGTTCCCCCTGCAGCCTGGTAACCAGTAAACTAGTCAGTAACTGTCCTGTTCCCCCTGCAGCCTGGTAACCAGTCATCTAGTCAGTAACTGTCCCGTTCCCCCTGCAGCCTGGTAACCAGTCAACTAGTCAGTAACAGTCCTGTCCTGTTCCCCCTGCAGCCTGGTAACCAGTCAACTAGTCAGTAGCTGTACTGTTCCCCCTGCAGCCTGGTAACCAGTCATCTAGTCAGTAACTGTCCCGTTCCCCCTGCAGCCTGGTAACCAGTCAACTAGTCAGTAACAGTCCTGTCCTGTTCCCCCTGCAGCCTGGTAACCAGTCAACTAGTCAGTAGCTGTACTGTTCCCCCTGCAGCCTGGTAACCAGTCAACTAGTCAGTAACCGTACTGTCCTGTTCCCCCTGCAGCCTGGTAACCAGTCAACTAGTCAGTAACTGTACTGTTCCCCCTGCAGCCTGGTAACCAGTCAACTTGTCAGTAACTGTCCCGTTCCCCCTGCAGCCTGGTAACCAGTCAACTAGTCAGTAACTCTCCTGTTCCCCCTGCAGCCTGGTAACCAGTCAACTAGTCAGAAACTGTACTGTCCTGTTCCCACTGCAGCCTGGTAACCAGTCAACTAGTCAGTAACTGTCCTGTTCCCCCTGCAGCCTGGTAACCAGTCAACTAGTCAGTAACTCTCCTGTTCCCCCTGCAGCCTGGTAACCAGTCAACTAGTCAGAAACTGTACTGTCCTGTTCCCACTGCAGCCTGGTAACCAGTCAACTAGTCAGTAACTGTCCTGTTCCCCCTGCAGCCTGGTAACCAGTCAACTAGTCAGTAACTGTACTGTCCTGTTCCCCCTGCAGCCTGGTAACCAGTCAACTAGTCAGTAACTGTCCCGTTCCCCCTGCAGCCTGGTAACCAGTCAACTAGTCAGTAACTGTCCTGTCCTGTTCCCCCTGCAGCCTGGTAACCAGTCAACTAGTCAGTAACCGTACTGTCCTGTTCCCCCTGCAGCCTGGTAACCAGTCAACTAGTCAGTAACTGTCCTGTTCCCCCTGCAGCCTGGTAACCAGTCAACTAGTCAGTAACTGTACTGTCCTGTTCCCCTTGCAGCCTGGTAACCAGTCAACTAGTCAGTAATTGTACTGTCCTGTTCCCCCTGCAGCCTGGTAACAAGTCAACTAGTCAGTAACTCTCCTGTTCCCCCTGCAGCCTGGTAACCAGTCAACTAGTCAGTAACTGTACTGTCCTGTTCCCCCTGCAGCCTGGTAACCAGTCAACTAGTCAGTAACTGTCCTGTTCCCCCTGCAGTCTGGTAACCAGTCAACTAGTCAGTAACTGTACTGTCCTGTTCCCCCTGCAGCCTGGTAACCAGTCAACTAGTCAGTAACTGTACTGTCCTGTTCCCCCTGCAGCCTGGTAACCAGTCAACTAGTCAGTAACTGTCCTGTTCCCCCTGTAGCCTGGTAACCAGTCAACTAGTCAGTAACAGTCCTGTTCCCCCTGCAGCCTGGTAACCAGTCAACTAGTCAGTAACTGTACTGTCCTGTTCTCCCTGCAGACTGGTAACCAGTCAACTAGTCAGTAACTGTCCTGCTCCCCCTGCAGCCTGGTAACCAGTTTACTAGTCAGAAACTGTAATGTCCTGTTCCCCCTGCAGCCTGGTAACCAGTCAACTAGTCAGTTACTGTCCTGTTCCCCCTTCAGACTGGTAACCAGTCAACTAGTCAGTAACTGTACTGTCCTGTTCCCCCTGCAGCCTGTTAAAAATCAACTAGTCAGTAACTGTCCTGTTCCCCCTGCAGCCTGGTAACCAGTCAACTAGTCAGTAACTGTACTGTCCTGTTCCCCCTGCAGCCTGGTAACCAGTCAACTAGTCAGTAACTGTCCTGTTCCCCCTGCAGCCTGGTAACCAGTCAACTAGTCAGTAACTGTACTGTCCTGTTCCCCCTGCTGCCTGGTAACCAGTCATCTAGTCAGTAACTGTCCCGTTCCCCCTGCAGCCTGGTAACCAGTCAACTAGTCAGTAACTGTCCTGTCCTGTTCCCCCTGCAACCTGGTAACCAGTCAACTAGTCAGTAACTGTACTGTTCCCCCTGCAGCCTGGTAACCAGTCAACTAGTCAGTAACCGTACTGTCCTGTTCCCCCTGCAGCCTGGTAACCAGTCAACTAGTCAGTAACTGTACTGTTCCCCCTGCAGCCTGGTAACCAGTCAACTAGTCCGTAACTGTCCCGTTCCCCCTGCAGCCTGGTAACCAGTCAACTAGTCAGTAACTGTACTGTCCTGTTCCCCCTGCAGCCTGGTAACCAGTCAACTAGTCAGTAACTGTACTGTCCTGTTCCCCCTGCAGCCTGGTAACCAGTCAACTAGTCAGTAACTGTCCTGTTCCCCCTGCAGCCTGGTAACCAGTCAACTAGTCAGTAACTGTCCTGTTCCCCCTGCAGCCTGGTAACCAGTCAACTAGTCAGTAACTGTACTGTCCTGTTCCCCCTGCAGACTGGTAACCAGTCAACTAGTCAGTAACTGTCCTGTTCCCCCTGCAGCCTGGTAACCAGTTTACTAGTCAGAAACTGTACTGTCCTGTTCCCCCTGCAGCCTGGTAACCAGTCAACTAGTCAGTAACTGTCCTGTTCCCCCTGCAGCCTGGTAACCAGTCAACTAGTCAGTAACTGTACTGTCCTGTTCCCCCTGCAGCCTGGTAACCAGTCAACTAGTCAGTAACTGTCTGTCCTGTTCCCCCTGCAGACTGGTAACCAGTCAACTAGTCAGTAACTGTCCTGTTCCCCCTGCAGCCTGGTAACCAGTCAACTAGTCAGTAACTGTCCTGTTCCCCCTGCAGCCTGGTAACCAGTCAACTAGTCAGTACACTGTCCTGTTCCCCCTGCAGCCTGGTAACCAGTCAACTAGTCAGTAACTGTCCTGTTCCCCCTGCAGCCTGGTAACCAGTCAACTAGTCAGTAACTGTCCCTGTTCCCCCTGCAGCCTGGTAACCAGTCAACTAGTCAGTAACTGTCTGTCCTGTTCCCCCTGCAGCCTGGTAACCAGTCAACTAGTCAGTAACGTCTGTCCTGTTCCCCCTGCAGCCTGGTAACCAGTCAACTAGTCAGTAACTGTCCTGTTCCCCCTGCAGCCTGGTAACCAGTCAACTAGTCAGTAACTGTACTGTCCTGTTCCCCCTGCAGCCTGGTAACCAGTCAACTAGTCAGTAACTGTCCTGTTCCCCCTGCAGCCTGGTAACCAGTCAACTAGTCAGTAACTGTCCTGTTCCCCCTGCAGCCTGGTAACCAGTCAACTAGTCAGTAACTGTACTGTCCTGTTCCCCCTGCAGCCTGGTAACCAGTCAACTAGTCAGTAACTGTACTGTCCTGTTCCCCCTGCAGCCTGGTAACCAGTCAACTAGTCAGTAACTGTCCTGTTCCCCCTGCAGCCTGGTAACCAGTCAACTAGTCAGTAACTGTACTGTCCTGTTCCCCCTGCAGCCTGGTAACCAGTCAACTAGTCAGTAACTGTACTGTCCTGTTCCCCCTGCAGCCTGGTAACCAGTCAACTAGTCAGTAACTGTCCTGTTCCCCCTGTAGCCTGGTAACCAGTCAACTAGTCAGTAACTGTCCTGTTCCCCCTGCAGCCTGGTAACCAGTCAACTAGTCAGTAACTGTACTGTCCTGTTCCCCCTGCAGCCTGGTAACCAGTCAACTAGTCAGTAACTGTCCTGTTCCCCCTGCAGCCTGGTAACCAGTCAACTAGTCAGTAACTGTACTGTCCTGTTCCCCCTGCAGCCTGGTAACCAGTCAACTAGTCAGTAACTGTCCTGTTCCCCCTGCAGCCTGGTAACCAGTCAACTAGTCAGTAACTGTCCCTGTTCCCCCTGCAGCCTGGTAACCAGTCAACTAGTCAGTAACTGTACTGTCCTGTTCCCCCTGCAGCCTGGTAACCAGTCAACTAGTCAGTAACTGTCCTGTTCCCCCTGCAGCCTGGTAACCAGTCAACTAGTCAGTAACTGTCCTGTTCCCCCTGCAGCCTGGTAACCAGTCAACTAGTCAGTAACTGTCCTGTTCCCCCTGCAGCCTGGTAACCAGTCAACTAGTCAGTAACTGTCCTGTTCCCCCTGCAGCCTGGTAACCAGTCAACTAGTCAGTAACTGTCCTGTTCCCCCTGCAGCCTGGTAACCAGTCAACTAGTCAGTAACTGTACTGTCCTGTTCCCCCTGCAGCCTGGTAACCAGTCAACTAGTCAGTAACTGTCCTGTTCCCCCTGCAGCCTGGTAACCAGTCAACTAGTCAGTAACTGTCCTGTTCCCCCTGCAGCCTGGTAACCAGTCAACTAGTCAGTAACTGTCCCTGTTCCCCCTGCAGCCTGGTAACCAGTCAACTAGTCAGTAACTGTCCTGTTCCCCCTGCAGCCTGGTAACCAGTCAACTAGTCAGTAACTGTACTGTCCTGTTCCCCCTGCAGCCTGGTAACCAGTCAACTAGTCAGTAACTGTCCTGTTCCCCCTGCAGCCTGGTAACCAGTCAACTAGTCAGTAACTGTCCTGTCCTGTTCCCCCTGCAGCCTGGTAACCAGTCAACTAGTCAGTAACTGTACTGTCCTGTTCCCCCTGCAGCCTGGTAACCAGTCAACTAGTCAGTAACTGTCCTGTTCCCCCTGCAGCCTGGTAACCAGTCAACTAGTCAGTAACTGTCCTGTTCCCCCTGCAGCCTGGTAACCAGTCAACTAGTCAGTAACTGTCCTGTTCCCCCTGCAGCCTGGTAACCAGTCAACTAGTCAGTAACTGTACTGTCCTGTTCCCCCTGCAGCCTGGTAACCAGTCAACTAGTCAGTAACTGTACTGTCCTGTTCCCCCTGCAGCCTGGTAACCAGTCAACTAGTCAGTAACTGTCCTGTTCCCCCTGCAGCCTGGTAACCAGTCAACTAGTCAGTAACTGTCCCGTTCCCCCTGCAGCCTGGTAACCAGTCAACTAGTCAGTAACTGTACTGTCCTGTTCCCCCTGCAGCCTGGTAACCAGTCAACTAGTCAGTAACTGTCCTGTTCCCCCTGCAGCCTGGTAACCAGTCAACTAGTCAGTAACTGTCCTGTTCCCCCTGCAGCCTGGTAACCAGTCAACTAGTCAGTAACTGTACTGTCCTGTTCCCCCTGCAGCCTGGTAACCAGTCAACTAGTCAGTAACTGTCCTGTTCCCCCTGCAGCCTGGTAACCAGTCAACTAGTCAGTAACTGTCCTGTTCCCCCTGCAGCCTGGTAACCAGTCAACTAGTCAGTAACTGTACTGTCCTGTTCCCCCTGCAGCCTGGTAACCAGTCAACTAGTCAGTAACTGTACTGTCCTGTTCCCCCTGCAGCCTGGTAACCAGTCAACTAGTCAGTAACTGTCCTGTTCCCCCTGCAGCCTGGTAACCAGTCAACTAGTCAGTAACTGTACCCTGTTCCCCCTGCAGCCTGGTAACCAGTCAACTAGTCAGTAACTGTACTGTCCTGTTCCCCCTGCAGCCTGGTAACCAGTCAACTAGTCAGTAACTGTCCTGTTCCCCCTGCAGCCTGGTAACCAGTCAACTAGTCAGTAACTGTCCTGTTCCCCCTGCAGCCTGGTAACCAGTCAACTAGTCAGTAACTGTACTGTCCTGTTCCCCCTGCAGACAGGTAACCAGTCAACTAGTCAGTAACTGTCCTGTTCCCCCTGCAGCCTGGTAACCAGTTTACTAGTCAGAAACTGTACTGGCCTGTTCCCCCTGCAGCCTGGTAACCAGTCAACTAGTCAGTAACTGTCCTGTTCCCCCTGCAGCCTGGTAACCAGTCAACTAGTCAGTAACTGTCCCGTTCCCCCTGCAGCCTGGTAACCAGTCAACTAGTCAGTAACTGTTCTGTCCTGTTCCCCCTGCAGACTGGTAACCAGTCAACTAGTCAGTAACTGTCCTGTTCCCCCTGCAGCCTGGTAACCAGTCAACTAGTCAGTAACTGTCCTGTTCCCCCTGCAGCCTGGTAACCAGTAAACTAGTCAGTACTGTCCTGTTCCCCCTGCAGCCTGGTAACCAGTCAACTAGTCAGTAACTGTCCTGTTCCCCCTGCAGCCTGGTAAACAGTCAACTAGTCAGTAACTGTCCCGTTCCCCCTGCAGCCTGGTAACCAGTCAACTAGTCAGTAACTGTTCTGTCCTGTTCCCCCTGCAGCCTGGTAACCAGTCAACTAGTCAGTAACTGTCCTGTTCCCCCTGCAGCCTGGTAACCAGTCAACTAGTCAGTAACTGTCCTGTTCCCCCTGCAGCCTGGTAACCAGTCAACTAGTCAGTAACTGTCCTGTTCCCCCTGCAGCCTGGTAACCAGTCAACTAGTCAGTGACTGTCCTGTTCCCCCTGCAGCCTGGTAACCAGTCAACTAGTCAGTAACTGTCCTGTCCTGTTCCCCCTGCAGCCTGGTAACCAGTCAACTAGTCAGTAACTGTACTGTCCTGTTCCCCCTGCAGCCTGGTAACCAGTCAACTAGTCAGTAACTGTCCTGTTCCCCCTGCAGCCTGGTAACCAGTCAACTAGTCAGAAACTGTCCTGTCCTGTTCCCCCTGCAGCCTGGTAACCAGTCAACTAGTCAGTAACTGTACTGTCCTGTTCCCCCTGCAGCCTGGTAACCAGTCAACTAGTCAGTAACTGTCCTGTTCCCCCTGCAGCCTGGTAACCAGTCAACTAGTCAGTAACTGTCCTGTTCCCCCTGCAGCCTGGTAACCAGTCAACTAGTCAGTAACTGTCCTGTTCCCCCTGCAGCCTGGTAACCAGTCAACTAGTCAGTAACTGTACTGTCCTGTTCCCCCTGCAGCCTGGTAACCAGTCAACTAGTCAGTAACTGTACTGTCCTGTTCCCCCTGCAGCCTGGTAACCAGTCAACTAGTCAGTAACTGTCCTGTTCCCCCTGCAGACTGGTAACCAGTCAACTAGTCAGTAACTGTCCTGTTCCCCCTGCAGCCTGGTAACCAGTCAACTAGTCAGTACTGTCCTGTTCCCCCTGCAGCCTGGTAACCAGTCAACTAGTCAGTAACTGTACTGTCCTGTTCCCCCTGCAGCCTGGTAACCAGTCAACTAGTCAGTAACTGTCCTGTTCCCCCTGCAGACTGGTAACCAGTCAACTAGTCAGTAACTGTCCTGTTCCCCCTGCAGCCTGGTAACCAGTCAACTAGTCAGTAACTGTCCTGTTCCCCCTGCAGCCTGGTAACCAGTCAACTAGTCAGTAACTGTCCTGTTCCCCCTGCAGCCTGGTAACCAGTTTACTAGTCAGAAACTGTACTGTCCTGTTCCCCCTGCAGCCTGGTAACCAATCAACTAGTCAGTAACTGTACTGTCCTGTTCCCCCTGCAGCCTGGTAACCAGTCAACTAGTCAGTAACTGTCCTGTTCCCCCTGTAGCCTGGTAACCAGTCAACTAGTCAGTAACTGTACTGTCCTGTTCCCCCTGCAGCCTGGTAACCAGTCAACTAGTCAGTAACTGTCCTGTTCCCCCTGTAGCCTGGTAACCAGTCAACTAGTCAGTAACTGTCCTGTTCCCCCTGCAGCCTGGTAACCAGTCAACTAGTCAGTAACTGTACTGTCCTGTTCCCCCTGCAGACTGGTAACCAGTCAACTAGTCAGTAACTGTCCTGTTCCCCCTGCAGCCTGGTAACCAGTTTACTAGTCAGAAACTGTACTGTCCTGTTCCCCCTGCAGCCTGGTAACCAATCAACTAGTCAGTAACTGTACTGTCCTGTTCCCCCTGCAGCCTGGTAACCAGTCAACTAGTCAGTAACTGTACTGTCCTGTTCCCCCTGCCGCCTGGTAACCAGTCAACTAGTCAGTAACTGTACTGTCCTGTTCCCCCTGCAGCCTGGTAACCAGTCAACTATTCAGTAACTGTCCTGTTCCCCCTGCAGACTGGTAACCAGTCAACTAGACATTAACTGTCCTGTTCCCCCTGCAGCCTGGTAACCAGTCAACTAGTCAGTACTGTCCTGTTCCCCCTGCAGCCTGGTAACCAGTCAACTAGTCAGTAACTGTACTGTCCTGTTCCCCCTGCAGCCTGGTAACCAGTCAACTAGTCAGTAACTGTCCTGATCCCCCTGCAGACTGGTAACCAGTCAACTAGTCAGTAACTGTCCTGTTCCCCCTGCAGCCTGGTAAACAGTCAACTTGTCAGTAACTGTCCTGTTCCCCCTGCAGCCTGGTAACCAGTCAACTAGTCAGTAACTGTCCTGTTCCCCCTGCAGCCTGGTAACCAGTTTACTAGTCAGAAACTGTACTGTCCTGTTCCCCCTGCAGCCTGGTAACCAATCAACTAGTCAGTAACTGTACTGTCCTGTTCCCCCTGCAGCCTGGTAACCAGTCAACTAGTCAGTAACTGTCCTGTTCCCCCTGTAGCCTGGTAACCAGTCAACTAGTCAGTAACTGTACTGTCCTGTTCCCCCTGCAGCCTGGTAACCAGTCAACTAGTCAGTAACTGTCCTGTTCCCCCTGTAGCCTGGTAACCAGTCAACTAGTCAGTAACTGTCCTGTTCCCCCTGCAGCCTGGTAACCAGTCAACTAGTCAGTAACTGTACTGTCCTGTTCCCCCTGCAGACTGGTAACCAGTCAACTAGTCAGTAACTGTCCTGTTCCCCCTGCAGCCTGGTAACCAGTTTACTAGTCAGAAACTGTACTGTCCTGTTCCCCCTGCAGCCTGGTAACCAATCAACTAGTCAGTAACTGTACTGTCCTGTTAACCCTGCAGCCTGGTAACCAGTCAACTAGTCAGTAACTGTACTGTCCTGTTCCCCCTGCCGCCTGGTAACCAGTCAACTAGTCAGTAACTGTACTGTCCTGTTCCCCCTGCAGCCTGGTAAACAGTCAACTAGTCAGTAACTGTCCTGTTCCCCCTGCAGACTGGTTACCAGTCAACTAGTCAGTAACTGTCCTGTTCCCCCTGTAGCCTGGTAACCAGTCAACTAGTCAGTAACTGTCCTGTTCCCCCTGCAGCCTGGTAACCAGTCAACTAGTCAGTAACTGTACTGTCCTGTTCCCCTTGCAGCCTGGTAACCAGTCAACTAGTCAGTAACTGTACTGTCCTGTTCCCCCTGCAGCCTGGTAACCAGTCAACTAGTCAGTAACTGTCCTGTTCCCCCTGCAGACTGGTAACCAGTACACTAGTCAGTAACTGTCCTGTTCCCCCTGCAGCCTGGTAAACAGTCAACTTGTCAGTAAATGTCCTTTTCCCCCTGCAGCCTGGTAACCAGTCAACTAGTCAGTAACTGTCCTGTTCCCCCTGCAGCCTGGTAACCAGTCAACTAGTCAGTACTGTCCTGTTCCCCCTGCAGCCTGGTAACCAGTCAACTAGTCAGTAACTGTACTGTCCTGTTCCCCCTGCAGCCTGGTAACCAGTCAACTAGTCAGTAACTGTCCTGTTCCCCCTGCAGACTGGTAACCAGTCAACTAGTCAGTAACTGTCCTGTTCCCCCTGCAGCCTGGTAAACAGTCAACTTGTCAGTAACTGTCCTGTTCCCCCTGCAGCCTGGTAACCAGTCAACTAGTCAGTAACTGTCCTGTTCCCCCTGCAGCCTGGTAACCAGTTTACTAGTCAGAAACTGTACTGTCCTGTTCCCCCTGCAGCCTGGTAACCAATCAACTAGTCAGTAACTGTACTGTCCTGTTCCTCCTGCAGCCTGGTAACCAGTCAACTAGTCAGTAACTGTCCTGTTCCCCCTGCAGCCTGGTAACCAGTCAACTAGTCAGTAACTGTACTGTCCTGTTCCCCCTGCAGCCTGGTAACCAGTCAACTAGTCAGTAACTGTCCTGTTCCCCCTGTAGCCTGGTAACCAGTCAACTAGTCAGTAACTGTCCTGTTCCCCCTGCAGCCTGGTAACCAGTCAACTAGTCAGTAACTGTACTGTCCTGTTCCCCCTGCAGCCTGGTAACCAGTCACTAGTCAGTAACTGTTCTGTCCTGTTCCCACTGAAGACTGATAACCAGTCAACTAGTCAGTAACTGTCCTGTTCCCCCTGCAGCCTGGTAACCAGTCAACTATTCAGTAACTGTCCTGTTCCCCCTGTAGCCTGGTAACCAGTCAACTAGTCAGTAACTGTCCTGTTCTCCCTGTAGCCTGGTAACCAGTCAACTAGTCAGTGACTGTCCTGTTCCCCCTGCAGCCTGGTAACCAGTTTACTAGTCAGTAACTGTACTGTCCTGTTCCCCCTGCAGCCTGGTAACCAGTCAACTAGTCAGTAACTGTCCTGTTCCCCCTGCAGGCTGGTAACCAGTTTACTAGTCAGAAACTGTCCTGTCCTGTTCCCCCTGCAGCCTGGTAACCAGTCAACTAGTCAGTAACTGTACTGTCCTGTTCCCCCTGCAGCCTGGTAACCAGTCAACTAGTCAGTAACTGTCCTGTTCCCCCTGCAGGCTGGTAAACAGTCAACTTGTCAGTAACTGTCCTGTTCCCCCTGCAGCCTGGTAACCAGTCAACTAGTCAGTAACTGTCCTGTTCCCCCTGCAGCCTGGTAACCAGTCAACTAGTCAGTAACTGTACTGTCCTGTTCCCCCTGCAGCCTGGTAACCAGTCAACTAGTCAGTAACTGTACTGTCCTGTTCCCCCTGCAGCCTGGTAACCAGTCAACTATTCAGTAACTGTCCTGTTCCCCCTGCAGACTGGTAACCAGTCAACTAGACAGTAACTGTCCTGTTCCCCCTGCAGCCTGGTAACCAGTCAACTAGTCAGTACTGTCCTGTTCCCCCTGCAGCCTGGTAACCAGTCAACTAGTCAGTAACTGTACTGTCCTGTTCCCCCTGCAGCCTGGTAACCAGTCAACTAGTCAGTAACTGTCCTGATCCCCCTGCAGACTGGTAACCAGTCAACTAGTCAGTAACTGTCCTGTTCCCCCTGCAGCCTGGTAAACAGTCAACTTGTCAGTAACTGTCCTGTTCCCCCTGCAGCCTGGTAACCAGTCAACTAGTCAGTAACTGTCCTGTTCCCCCTGCAGCCTGGTAACCAGTTTACTAGTCAGAAACTGTACTGTCCTGTTCCCCCTGCAGCCTGGTAACCAATCAACTAGTCAGTAACTGTACTGTCCTGTTCCCCCTGCAGCCTGGTAACCAGTCAACTAGTCAGTAACTGTCCTGTTCCCCCTGTAGCCTGGTAACCAGTCAACTAGTCAGTAACTGTACTGTCCTGTTCCCCCTGCAGCCTGGTAACCAGTCAACTAGTCAGTAACTGTCCTGTTCCCCCTGTAGCCTGGTAACCAGTCAACTAGTCAGTAACTGTCCTGTTCCCCCTGCAGCCTGGTAACCAGTCAACTAGTCAGTAACTGTACTGTCCTGTTCCCCCTGCAGACTGGTAACCAGTCAACTAGTCAGTAACTGTCCTGTTCCCCCTGCAGCCTGGTAACCAGTTTACTAGTCAGAAACTGTACTGTCCTGTTCCCCCTGCAGCCTGGTAACCAATCAACTAGTCAGTAACTGTACTGTCCTGTTAACCCTGCAGCCTGGTAACCAGTCAACTAGTCAGTAACTGTACTGTCCTGTTCCCCCTGCCGCCTGGTAACCAGTCAACTAGTCAGTAACTGTACTGTCCTGTTCCCCCTGCAGCCTGGTAAACAGTCAACTAGTCAGTAACTGTCCTGTTCCCCCTGCAGACTGGTTACCAGTCAACTAGTCAGTAACTGTCCTGTTCCCCCTGTAGCCTGGTAACCAGTCAACTAGTCAGTAACTGTCCTGTTCCCCCTGCAGCCTGGTAACCAGTCAACTAGTCAGTAACTGTACTGTCCTGTTCCCCTTGCAGCCTGGTAACCAGTCAACTATTCAGTAACTGTACTGTCCTGTTCCCCCTGCAGCCTGGTAACCAGTCAACTAGTCAGTAACTGTCCTGTTCCCCCTGCAGACTGGTAACCAGTACACTAGTCAGTAACTGTCCTGTTCCCCCTGCAGCCTGGTAAACAGTCAACTTGTCAGTAAATGTCCTTTTCCCCCTGCAGCCTGGTAACCAGTCAACTAGTCAGTAACTGTCCTGTTCCCCCTGCAGCCTGGTAACCAGTCAACTAGTCAGTAACTGTCCTGTTCCCCCTGCAGCCTGGTAACCAGTCAACTAGTCAGTACTGTCCTGTTCCCCCTGCAGCCTGGTAACCAGTCAACTAGTCAGTAACTGTACTGTCCTGTTCCCCCTGCAGCCTGGTAACCAGTCAACTAGTCAGTAACTGTCCTGTTCCCCCTGCAGACTGGTAACCAGTCAACTAGTCAGTAACTGTCCTGTTCCCCCTGCAGCCTGGTAAACAGTCAACTTGTCAGTAACTGTCCTGTTCCCCCTGCAGCCTGGTAACCAGTCAACTAGTCAGTAACTGTCCTGTTCCCCCTGCAGCCTGGTAACCAGTTTACTAGTCAGAAACTGTACTGTCCTGTTCCCCCTGCAGCCTGGTAACCAATCAACTAGTCAGTAACTGTACTGTCCTGTTCCTCCTGCAGCCTGGTAACCAGTCAACTAGTCAGTAACTGTCCTGTTCCCCCTGCAGCCTGGTAACCAGTCAACTAGTCAGTAACTGTACTGTCCTGTTCCCCCTGCAGCCTGGTAACCAGTCAACTAGTCAGTAACTGTCCTGTTCCCCCTGTAGCCTGGTAACCAGTCAACTAGTCAGTAACTGTCCTGTTCCCCCTGCAGCCTGGTAACCAGTCAACTAGTCAGTAACTGTACTGTCCTGTTCCCCCTGCAGACTGGTAACCAGTCAACTAGTCAGTAACTGTCCTGTTCCCCCTGCAGCCTGGTAACCAGTTTACTAGTCAGAAACTGTACTGTCCTGTTCCCCCTGCAGCCTGGTAACCAATCAATTAGTCAGTAACTGTACTGTCCTGTTCCCCCTGCAGCCTGGTAACCAGTCAACTAGTCAGTAACTGTACTGTCCTGTTCCCCCTGCCGCCTGGTAACCAGTCAACTAGTCAGTAACTGTACTGTCCTGTTCCCCCTGCAGCCTGGTAACCAGTCAACTAGTCAGTAACTGTCCTGTTCCCCCTGCAGACTGGTTACCAGTCAACTAGTCAGTAACTGTCCTGTTCCCCCTGTAGCCTGGTAACCAGTCAACTAGTCAGTAACTGTCCTGTTCCCCCTGCAGCCTGGTAACCAGTCAACTAGTCAGTAACTGTACTGTCCTGTTCCCCTTGCAGCCTGGTAACCAGTCAACTAGTCAGTAACTGTACTGTCCTGTTCCCCCTGCAGCCTGGTAACCAGTCAACTAGTCAGTAACTGTCCTGTTCCCCCTGCAGACTGGTAACCAGTCAACTAGTCAGTAACTGTCCTGTTCCCCCTGCAGCCTGGTAACCAGTCAACTAGTCAGTAACTGTCCTGTTCCCCCTGCAGCCTGGTAACCAGTCAACTAGTCAGTAACTGTCCTGTTCCCCCTGCAGCCTGGTAAACAGTCAACTAGTCAGTAACTGTCCCGTTCCCCCTGCAGCCTGGTAACCAGTCACTAGTCAGTAACTGTTCTGTCCTGTTCCCACTGAAGACTGATAACCAGTCAACTAGTCAGTAACTGTCCTGTTCCCCCTGCAGCCTGGTAACCAGTCAACTATTCAGTAACTGTCCTGTTCCCCCTGCAGCCTGGTAACCAGTCAACTAGTCAGTACTGTCCTGTTCCCCCTGCAGCCTGGTAACCAGTCAACTAGTCAGTAACTGTACTGTCCTGTTCCCCCTGCAGCCTGGTAACCAGTCAACTAGTCAGTAACTGTCCTGTTCCCCCTGCAGACTGGTAACCAGTCAACTAGTCAGTAACTGTCCTGTTCCCCCTGCAGCCTGGTAAACAGTCAACTTGTCAGTAACTGTCCTGTTCCCCCTGCAGCCTGGTAACCAGTCAACTAGTCAGTAACTGTCCTGTTCCCACTGCAGCCTGGTAACCAGTTTACTAGTCAGAAACTGTACTGTCCTGTTCCCCCTGCAGCCTGGTAACCAATCAACTAGTCAGTAACTGTACTGTCCTGTTCCTCCTGCAGCCTGGTAACCAGTCAACTAGTCAGTAACTGTCCTGTTCCCCCTGCAGCCTGGTAACCAGTCAACTAGTCAGTAACTGTACTGTCCTGTTCCCCCTGCAGCCTGGTAACCAGTCAACTAGTCAGTAACTGTCCTGTTCCCCCTGTAGCCTGGTAACCAGTCAACTAGTCAGTAACTGTCCTGTTCCCCCTGCAGCCTGGTAACCAGTCAACTAGTCAGTAACTGTACTGTCCTGTTCCCCCTGCAGCCTGGTAACCAGTCACTAGTCAGTAACTGTTCTGTCCTGTTCCCACTGAAGACTGATAACCAGTCAACTAGTCAGTAACTGTCCTGTTCCCCCTGCAGCCTGGTAACCAGTCAACTATTCAGTAACTGTCCTGTTCCCCCTGTAGCCTGGTAACCAGTCAACTAGTCAGTAACTGTCCTGTTCTCCCTGTAGCCTGGTAACCAGTCAACTAGTCAGTGACTGTCCTGTTCCCCCTGCAGCCTGGTAACCAGTTTACTAGTCAGTAACTGTACTGTCCTGTTCCCCCTGCAGCCTGGTAACCAGTCAACTAGTCAGTAACTGTCCTGTTCCCCCTGCAGGCTGGTAACCAGTTTACTAGTCAGAAACTGTCCTGTCCTGTTCCCCCTGCAGCCTGGTAACCAGTCAACTAGTCAGTAACTGTACTGTCCTGTTCCCCCTGCAGCCTGGTAACCAGTCAACTAGTCAGTAACTGTCCTGTTCCCCCTGCAGGCTGGTAAACAGTCAACTTGTCAGTAACTGTCCTGTTCCCCCTGCAGCCTGGTAACCAGTCAACTAGTCAGTAACTGTCCTGTTCCCCCTGCAGCCTGGTAACCAGTCAACTAGTCAGTAACTGTACTGTCCTGTTCCCCCTGCAGCCTGGTAACCAGTCAACTAGTCAGTAACTGTACTGTCCTGTTCCCCCTGCAGCCTGGTAACCAGTCAACTATTCAGTAACTGTCCTGTTCCCCCTGCAGACTGGTAACCAGTCAACTAGACAGTAACTGTCCTGTTCCCCCTGCAGCCTGGTAACCAGTCAACTAGTCAGTACTGTCCTGTTCCCCCTGCAGCCTGGTAACCAGTCAACTAGTCAGTAACTGTACTGTCCTGTTCCCCCTGCAGCCTGGTAACCAGTCAACTAGTCAGTAACTGTCCTGATCCCCCTGCAGACTGGTAACCAGTCAACTAGTCAGTAACTGTCCTGTTCCCCCTGCAGCCTGGTAAACAGTCAACTTGTCAGTAACTGTCCTGTTCCCCCTGCAGCCTGGTAACCAGTCAACTAGTCAGTAACTGTCCTGTTCCCCCTGCAGCCTGGTAACCAGTTTACTAGTCAGAAACTGTACTGTCCTGTTCCCCCTGCAGCCTGGTAACCAATCAACTAGTCAGTAACTGTACTGTCCTGTTCCCCCTGCAGCCTGGTAACCAGTCAACTAGTCAGTAACTGTCCTGTTCCCCCTGTAGCCTGGTAACCAGTCAACTAGTCAGTAACTGTACTGTCCTGTTCCCCCTGCAGCCTGGTAACCAGTCAACTAGTCAGTAACTGTCCTGTTCCCCCTGTAGCCTGGTAACCAGTCAACTAGTCAGTAACTGTCCTGTTCCCCCTGCAGCCTGGTAACCAGTCAACTAGTCAGTAACTGTACTGTCCTGTTCCCCCTGCAGACTGGTAACCAGTCAACTAGTCAGTAACTGTCCTGTTCCCCCTGCAGCCTGGTAACCAGTTTACTAGTCAGAAACTGTACTGTCCTGTTCCCCCTGCAGCCTGGTAACCAATCAACTAGTCAGTAACTGTACTGTCCTGTTAACCCTGCAGCCTGGTAACCAGTCAACTAGTCAGTAACTGTACTGTCCTGTTCCCCCTGCCGCCTGGTAACCAGTCAACTAGTCAGTAACTGTACTGTCCTGTTCCCCCTGCAGCCTGGTAAACAGTCAACTAGTCAGTAACTGTCCTGTTCCCCCTGCAGACTGGTTACCAGTCAACTAGTCAGTAACTGTCCTGTTCCCCCTGTAGCCTGGTAACCAGTCAACTAGTCAGTAACTGTCCTGTTCCCCCTGCAGCCTGGTAACCAGTCAACTAGTCAGTAACTGTACTGTCCTGTTCCCCTTGCAGCCTGGTAACCAGTCAACTAGTCAGTAACTGTACTGTCCTGTTCCCCCTGCAGCCTGGTAACCAGTCAACTAGTCAGTAACTGTCCTGTTCCCCCTGCAGACTGGTAACCAGTACACTAGTCAGTAACTGTCCTGTTCCCCCTGCAGCCTGGTAAACAGTCAACTTGTCAGTAAATGTCCTTTTCCCCCTGCAGCCTGGTAACCAGTCAACTAGTCAGTAACTGTCCTGTTCCCCCTGCAGCCTGGTAACCAGTCAACTAGTCAGTACTGTCCTGTTCCCCCTGCAGCCTGGTAACCAGTCAACTAGTCAGTAACTGTACTGTCCTGTTCCCCCTGCAGCCTGGTAACCAGTCAACTAGTCAGTAACTGTCCTGTTCCCCCTGCAGACTGGTAACCAGTCAACTAGTCAGTAACTGTCCTGTTCCCCCTGCAGCCTGGTAAACAGTCAACTTGTCAGTAACTGTCCTGTTCCCCCTGCAGCCTGGTAACCAGTCAACTAGTCAGTAACTGTCCTGTTCCCCCTGCAGCCTGGTAACCAGTTTACTAGTCAGAAACTGTACTGTCCTGTTCCCCCTGCAGCCTGGTAACCAATCAACTAGTCAGTAACTGTACTGTCCTGTTCCTCCTGCAGCCTGGTAACCAGTCAACTAGTCAGTAACTGTCCTGTTCCCCCTGCAGCCTGGTAACCAGTCAACTAGTCAGTAACTGTACTGTCCTGTTCCCCCTGCAGCCTGGTAACCAGTCAACTAGTCAGTAACTGTCCTGTTCCCCCTGTAGCCTGGTAACCAGTCAACTAGTCAGTAACTGTCCTGTTCCCCCTGCAGCCTGGTAACCAGTCAACTAGTCAGTAACTGTACTGTCCTGTTCCCCCTGCAGACTGGTAACCAGTCAACTAGTCAGTAACTGTCCTGTTCCCCCTGCAGCCTGGTAACCAGTTTACTAGTCAGAAACTGTACTGTCCTGTTCCCCCTGCAGCCTGGTAACCAATCAATTAGTCAGTAACTGTACTGTCCTGTTCCCCCTGCAGCCTGGTAACCAGTCAACTAGTCAGTAACTGTACTGTCCTGTTCCCCCTGCCGCCTGGTAACCAGTCAACTAGTCAGTAACTGTACTGTCCTGTTCCCCCTGCAGCCTGGTAACCAGTCAACTAGTCAGTAACTGTCCTGTTCCCCCTGCAGACTGGTTACCAGTCAACTAGTCAGTAACTGTCCTGTTCCCCCTGTAGCCTGGTAACCAGTCAACTAGTCAGTAACTGTCCTGTTCCCCCTGCAGCCTGGTAACCAGTCAACTAGTCAGTAACTGTACTGTCCTGTTCCCCTTGCAGCCTGGTAACCAGTCAACTAGTCAGTAACTGTACTGTCCTGTTCCCCCTGCAGCCTGGTAACCAGTCAACTAGTCAGTAACTGTCCTGTTCCCCCTGCAGACTGGTAACCAGTCAACTAGTCAGTAACTGTCCTGTTCCCCCTGCAGCCTGGTAACCAGTCAACTAGTCAGTAACTGTCCTGTTCCCCCTGCAGCCTGGTAACCAGTCAACTAGTCAGTAACTGTCCTGTTCCCCCTGCAGCCTGGTAACCAGTAAACTAGTCAGTACTGTCCTGTTCCCCCTGCAGCCTGGTAAACAGTCAACTAGTCAGTAACTGTCCCGTTCCCCCTGCAGCCTGGTAACCAGTCACTAGTCAGTAACTGTTCTGTCCTGTTCCCACTGAAGACTGATAACCAGTCAACTAGTCAGTAACTGTCCTGTTCCCCCTGCAGCCTGGTAACCAGTCAACTATTCAGTAACTGTCCTGTTCCCCCTGTAGCCTGGTAACCAGTCAACTAGTCAGTAACTGTCCTGTTCTCCCTGTAGCCTGGTAACCAGTCAACTAGTCAGTAACTGTCCTGTTCCCCCTGCAGCCTGGTAACCAGTCAACTAGTCATTAACTGTACTCTCCTGTTCCCCCTGCAGACTGGTAACCAGTCAACTAGTCAGTAACTGTCCTGTTCCCCCTGCAGCCTGGTAACCAGTTTACTAGTCAGAAACTGTCCTGTCCTGTTCCCCCTGCAGCCTGGTAACCAGTCAACTAGTCAGTAACTGTACTGTCCTGTTCCCCCTGCAGCCTGGTAACCAGTCAACTAGTCAGTAACTGTCCTGTTCCCCCTGCAGGCTGGTAAACAGTCAACTTGTCAGTAACTGTCCTGTTCCCCCTGCAGCCTGGTAACCAGTCAACTAGTCAGTAACTGTCCTGTTCCCCCTGCAGCCTGGTAACCAGTCAACTAGTCAGTAACTGTACTGTCCTGTTCCCCCTGCAGCCTGGTAACCAGTCAACTAGTCAGTAACTGTCCTGTTCCCCCTGCAGACTGGTAACCAGTCAACTAGTCAGTAACTGTCCTGTTCCCCCTGCAGCCTGGTAAACAGTCAACTTGTCAGTAACTGTCCTGTTCCCCCTGCAGCCTGGTAACCAGTCAACTAGTCAGTAACTGTCCTGTTCCCCCTGCAGCCTGGTAACCAGTTTACTAGTCAGAAACTGTACTGTCCTGTTCCCCCTGCAGCCTGGTAACCAATCAACTAGTCAGTAACTGTACTGTCCTGTTCCCCCTGCAGCCTGGTAACCAGTCAACTAGTCAGTAACTGTCCTGTTCCCCCTGTAGCCTGGTAACCAGTCAACTAGTCAGTAACTGTACTGTCCTGTTCCCCCTGCAGCCTGGTAACCAGTCAACTAGTCAGTAACTGTCATGTTCCCCCTGTAGCCTGGTAACCAGTCAACTAGTCAGTAACTGTCCTGTTCCCCCTGCAGCCTGGTAACCAGTCAACTAGTCAGTAACTGTACTGTCCTGTTCCCCCTGCAGACTGGTAACCAGTCAACTAGTCAGTAACTGTCCTGTTCCCCCTGCAGCCTGGTAACCAGTTTACTAGTCAGAAACTGTACTGTCCTGTTCCCCCTGCAGCCTGGTAACCAATCAACTAGTCAGTAACTGTACTGTCCTGTTCCCCCTGCAGCCTGGTAACCAGTCAACTAGTCAGTAACTGTACTGTCCTGTTCCCCCTGCCGCCTGGTAACCAGTCAACTAGTCAGTAACTGTACTGTCCTGTTCCCCCTGCAGCCTGGTAACCAGTCAACTAGTCAGTAACTGTCCTGTTCCCCCTGCAGACTGGTAACCAGTCAACTAGTCAGTAACTGTCCTGTTCCCCCTGCAGCCTGGTAACCAGTTTACTAGTCAGAAACTGTACTGTCCTGTTCCCCCTGCAGCCTGGTAACCAATCAACTAGTCAGTAACTGTACTGTCCTGTTCCTCCTGCAGCCTGGTAACCAGTCAACTAGTCAGTAACTGTCCTGTTCCCCCTGCAGCCTGGTAACCAGTCAACTAGTCAGTAACTGTACTGTCCTGTTCCCCCTGCAGCCTGGTAACCAGTCAACTAGTCAGTAACTGTCCTGTTCCCCCTGTAGCCTGGTAACCAGTCAACTAGTCAGTAACTGTCCTGTTCCCCCTGCAGCCTGGTAACCAGTCAACTAGTCAGTAACTGTACTGTCCTGTTCCCCCTGCAGACTGGTAACCAGTCAACTAGTCAGTAACTGTCCTGTTCCCCCTGCAGCCTGGTAACCAGTTTACTAGTCAGAAACTGTACTGTCCTGTTCCCCCTGCAGCCTGGTAACCAATCAATTAGTCAGTAACTGTACTGTCCTGTTCCCCCTGCAGCCTGGTAACCAGTCAACTAGTCAGTAACTGTACTGTCCTGTTCCCCCTGCCGCCTGGTAACCAGTCAACTAGTCAGTAACTGTACTGTCCTGTTCCCCCTGCAGCCTGGTAACCAGTCAACTAGTCAGTAACTGTCCTGTTCCCCCTGCAGACTGGTTACCAGTCAACTAGTCAGTAACTGTCCTGTTCCCCCTGTAGCCTGGTAACCAGTCAACTAGTCAGTAACTGTCCTGTTCCCCCTGCAGCCTGGTAACCAGTCAACTAGTCAGTAACTGTACTGTCCTGTTCCCCTTGCAGCCTGGTAACCAGTCAACTAGTCAGTAACTGTACTGTCCTGTTCCCCCTGCAGCCTGGTAACCAGTCAACTAGTCAGTAACTGTCCTGTTCCCCCTGCAGACTGGTAACCAGTACACTAGTCAGTAACTGTCCTGTTCCCCCTGCAGCCTGGTAAACAGTCAACTTGTCAGTAACTGTCCTGTTCCCCCTGCAGCCTGGTAACCAGTCAACTAGTCAGTAACTGTCCTGTTCCCCCTGCAGCCTGGTAAACAGTCAACTAGTCAGTAACTGTCCCGTTCCCCCTGCAGCCTGGTAACCAGTTTACTAGTCAGAAACTGTACTGTACTGTTCCCCCTGCAGCCTGGTAACCAATCAACTAGTCAGTAACTGTACTGTCCTGTTCCCCCTGCAGCCTGGTAACCAGTCAACTAGTCAGTAACTGTCCTGTTCCCCCTGCAGCCTGGTAACCAGTCAACTAGTCAGTAACTGTACTGTCCTGTTCCCCCTGCAGCCTGGTAACCAGTCAACTAGTCAGTAACTGTACTGTCCTGTTCCCCCTGCAGCCTGGTAACCAGTCAACTAGTCAGTAACTGTCCTGTTCCCCCTGTAGCCTGGTAACCAGTCAACTAGTCAGTAACTGTCCTGTTCCCCCTGCAGCCTGGTAACCAGTCAACTAGTCAGTAACTGTACTGTCCTGTTCCCCCTGCAGACTGGTAACCAGTCAACTAGTCAGTAACTGTCCTGTTCCCCCTGCAGCCTGGTTACCAGTTTACTAGTCAGAAACTGTACTGTCCTGTTCCCCCTGCAGCCTGGTAACCAATCAACTAGTCAGTAACTGTACTGTCCTGTTCCCCCTGCAGCATGGTAACCAGTCAACTAGTCAGTAACTGTCCTGTTCCCCCTGCAGCCTGGTAACCAGTCAACTAGACAGTAACTGTATTGTCCTGTTCCCCCTGCAGCCTGGTAACCAGTCAACTAGTCAGTAACTGTATTGTCCTGTTCCCCCTGCAGCCTGGTAACCAGTCAACTAGTCAGTAACTGTAGTGTCCTGTTCCCCCTGCAGCCTGGTAACCAGTCAACTAGTCAGTAACTGTCCCGTTCCCCCTGCAGCCTGGTAACCAGTCAACTAGTCAGTAACTGTCCTGTCCTGTTCCCCCTGCAGCCTGGTAACCAGTCAACTAGTCAGTAACTGTCCTGTCCTGTTCCCCCTGCAGCCTGGTAACCAGTCAACTAGTCAGTAACTGTAATGTCCTGTTCCCCCTGCAGCCTGGTAAACAGTCAACTTGTCAGTAACTGTCCTGTTCCCCCTGCAGCCTGGTAACCAGTCAACTAGTCAGTAACTGTCCTGTTCCCCCTGCAGCCTGGTAACCAGTCAACTAGTCAGTACTGTCCTGTTCCCCCTGCAGCCTGGTAACCAGTCAACTAGTCAGTAACTGTACTGTCCTGTTCCCCCTGCAGCCTGGTAACCAGTCAACTAGTCAGTAACTGTCCTGTTCCCCCTGCAGCCTGGTAACCAGTCAACTAGTCAGTAACTGTACTGTCCTGTTCCCCCTGCAGACTGGTAACCAGTCAACTAGTCAGTAACTGTCCTGTTCCCCCTGCAGCCTGGTAACCAGTTTACTAGTCAGAAACTGTAATGTCCTGTTCCCCCTGCAGCTTGGTAACCAATCAATTAGTCAGTAACTGTACTGTCCTGTTCCCCCTGCAGCCTGGTAACCAGTCAACTAGTCAGTAACTGTACTGTCCTGTTCCCCCTGCCGCCTGGTAACCAGTCAACTAGTCAGTAACTGTACTGTCCTGTTCCCCCTGCAGCCTGGTAACCAGTCAACTAGTCAGTAACTGTCCTGTTCCCCCTGCAGACTGGTTACCAGTCAACTAGTCAGTAACTGTCCTGTTCCCCCTGCAGCCTGGTAACCAGTCAACTAGTCAGTAACTGTCCTGTTCCCCCTGCAGCCTGGTAACCAGTCAACTAGTCAGTAACTGTACTGTCCTGTTCCCCCTGCAGCCTGGTAACCAGTCAACTAGTCAGTAACTGTCCTGTTCCCCCTGTAGCCTGGTAACCAGTCAACTAGTCAGTAACTGTCCTGTTCCCCCTGCAGCCTGGTAACCAGTCAACTAGTCAGTAACTGTACTGTCCTGTTCCCCCTGCAGCCTGGTAACCAGTCAACTAGTCAGTAACTGTACTGTCCTGTTCCCCCTGCAGCCTGGTAACCAGTCAACTAGTCAGTAACTGTCCTGTTCCCCCTGCAGCCTGGTAACCAGTCAACTAGTCAGTAACTGTACTGTCCTGTTCCCCCTGCAGCCTGGTAACCAGTCAACTAGTCAGTAACTGTACTGTCCTGTTCCCCCTGCAGCCTGGTAACCAGTCAACTATTCAGTAACTGTCCTGTTCCCCCTGTAGCCTGGTAACCAGTCAACTAGTCAGTAACTGTCCTGTTCTCCCTGCAGCCTGGTAACCAGTCAACTAGTCAGTAACTGTACTGTCCTGTTCCCCCTGCAGACAGGTAACCAGTCAACTAGTCAGTAACTGTCCTGTTCCCCCTGCAGCCTGGTAACCAGTTTACTAGTCAGAAACTGTACTGGCCTGTTTCCCCTGCAGCCTGGTAACCAGTCAACTAGTCAGTAACTGTCCTGTTCCCCCTGCAGCCTGGTAACCAGTCAACTAGTCAGTAACTGTCCTGTTCCCCCTGCAGCCTGGTAAACAGTCAACTAGTCAGTAACTGTCCCGTTCCCCCTGCAGCCTGGTAACCAGTCACTAGTCAGTAACTGTTCTGTCCTGTTCCCCCTGAAGACTGATAACCAGTCAACTAGTCAGTAACTGTCCTGTTCCCCCTGCAGCCTGGTAACCAGTCAACTAGTCAGTAACTGTCCTGTTCCCCCTGCAGCCTGGTAACCAGTCAACTAGTCAGTAACTGTACTGTCCTGTTCCCCCTGCAGCCTGGTAACCAGTCAACTAGTCAGTAACTGTCCTGTTCCCCCTGTAGCCTGGTAACCAGTCAACTAGTCAGTAACTGTCCTGTTCCCCCTGCAGCCTGGTAACCAGTCAACTAGTCAGTAACTGTACTGTCCTGTTCCCCCTGCAGCCTGGTAACCAGTCAACTAGTCAGTAACTGTACTGTCCTGTTCCCCCTGCAGCCTGGTAACCAGTCAACTAGTCAGTAACTGTCCTGTTCCCCCTGCAGCCTGGTAACCAGTCAACTAGTCAGTAACTGTACTGTCCTGTTCCCCCTGCAGCCTGGTAACCAGTCAACTAGTCAGTAACTGTACTGTCCTGTTCCCCCTGCAGCCTGGTAACCAGTCAACTATTCAGTAACTGTCCTGTTCCCCCTGTAGCCTGGTAACCAGTCAACTAGTCAGTAACTGTCCCGTTCCCCCTGCAGCCTGGTAACCAGTCAACTAGTCAGTAACTGTACTGTCCTGTTCCCCCTGCAGCCTGGTAACCAGTCAACTAGTCAGTAACTGTACTGTCCTGTTCCCCCTGCAGCCTGGTAACCAGTCAACTAGTCAGTAACTGTACTGTCCTGTTCCCCCTGCAGACAGGTAACCAGTCAACTAGTCAGTAACTGTCCTGTTCCCCCTGCAGCCTGGTAACCAGTTTACTAGTCAGAAACTGTACTGGCCTGTTTCCCATGCAGCCTAGTAACCAGTCAACTAGTCAGTAACTGTCCTGTTCCCCCTGCAGCCTGGTAACCAGTCAACTAGTCAGTAACTGTCCCGTTCCCCCTGCAGCCTGGTAACCAGTCACTAGTCAGTAACTGTTCTGTCCTGTTCCCCCTGCAGCCTGGTAACCAGTCAACTAGTCAGTACTGTCCTGTTCCCCCTGCAGCCTGGTAACCAGTCAACTAGTCAGTAACTGTCCTGTTCCCCCTGCAGCCTGGTAAACAGTCAACTAGTCAGTAACTGTCCCGTTCCCCCTGCAGCCTGGTAACCAGTCACTAGTCAGTAACTGTTCTGTCCTGTTCCCACTGAAGACTGATAACCAGTCAACTAGTCAGTAACTGTCCTGTTCCCCCTGCAGCCTGGTAACCAGTCAACTATTCAGTAACTGTCCTGTTCCCCCTGTAGCCTGGTAACCAGTCAACTAGTCAGTAACTGTCCTGTTCTCCCTGTAGCCTGGTAACCAGTCAACTAGTCAGTGACTGTCCTGTTCCCCCTGCAGCCTGGTAACCAGTCAACTAGTCAGTAACTGTACTCTCCTGTTCCCCCTGCAGACTGGTAACCAGTCAACTAGTCAGTAACTGTCCTGTTCCCCCTGCAGCCTGGTAACCAGTTTACTAGTCAGAAACTGTCCTGTCCTGTTCCCCCTGCAGCCTGGTAACCAGTCAACTAGTCAGTAACTGTACTGTCCTGTTCCCCCTGCAGCCTGGTAACCAGTCAACTAGTCAGTAACTGTCCTGTTCCCCCTGCAGGCTGGTAAACAGTCAACTTGTCAGTAACTGTCCTGTTCCCCCTGCAGCCTGGTAACCAGTCAACTAGTCAGTAACTGTCCTGTTCCCCCTGCAGCCTGGTAACCAGTCAACTAGTCAGTAACTGTACTGTCCTGTTCCCCCTGCAGCCTGGTAACCAGTCAACTAGTCAGTAACTGTACTGTCCTGTTCCCCCTGCAGCCTGGTAACCAGTCAACTATTCAGTAACTGTCCTGTTCCCCCTGCAGACTGGTAACCAGTCAACTAGACAGTAACTGTCCTGTTCCCCCTGCAGCCTGGTAACCAGTCAACTAGTCAGTACTGTCCTGTTCCCCCTGCAGCCTGGTAACCAGTCAACTAGTCAGTAACTGTACTGTCCTGTTCCCCCTGCAGCCTGGTAACCAGTCAACTAGTCAGTAACTGTCCTGATCCCCCTGCAGACTGGTAACCAGTCAACTAGTCAGTAACTGTCCTGTTCCCCCTGCAGCCTGGTAAACAGTCAACTTGTCAGTAACTGTCCTGTTCCCCCTGCAGCCTGGTAACCAGTCAACTAGTCAGTAACTGTCCTGTTCCCCCTGCAGCCTGGTAACCAGTTTACTAGTCAGAAACTGTACTGTCCTGTTCCCCCTGCAGCCTGGTAACCAATCAACTAGTCAGTAACTGTACTGTCCTGTTCCCCCTGCAGCCTGGTAACCAGTCAACTAGTCAGTAACTGTCCTGTTCCCCCTGTAGCCTGGTAACCAGTCAACTAGTCAGTAACTGTACTGTCCTGTTCCCCCCTCCAGCCTGGTAACCAGTCAACTAGTCAGTAACTGTCCTGTTCCCCCTGTAGCCTGGTAACCAGTCAACTAGTCAGTAACTGTCCTGTTCCCCCTGCAGCCTGGTAACCAGTCAACTAGTCAGTAACTGTACTGTCCTGTTCCCCCTGCAGACTGGTAACCAGTCAACTAGTCAGTAACTGTCCTGTTCCCCCTGCAGCCTGGTAACCAGTTTACTAGTCAGAAACTGTACTGTCCTGTTCCCCCTGCAGCCTGGTAACCAATCAACTAGTCAGTAACTGTACTGTCCTGTTAACCCTGCAGCCTGGTAACCAGTCAACTAGTCAGTAACTGTACTGTCCTGTTCCCCCTGCCGCCTGGTAACCAGTCAACTAGTCAGTAACTGTACTGTCCTGTTCCCCCTGCAGCCTGGTAAACAGTCAACTAGTCAGTAACTGTCCTGTTCCCCCTGCAGACTGGTTACCAGTCAACTAGTCAGTAACTGTCCTGTTCCCCCTGTAGCCTGGTAACCAGTCAACTAGTCAGTAACTGTCCTGTTCCCCCTGCAGCCTGGTAACCAGTCAACTAGTCAGTAACTGTACTGTCCTGTTCCCCTTGCAGCCTGGTAACCAGTCAACTAGTCAGTAACTGTACTGTCCTGTTCCCCCTGCAGCCTGGTAACCAGTCAACTAGTCAGTAACTGTCCTGTTCCCCCTGCAGACTGGTAACCAGTACACTAGTCAGTAACTGTCCTGTTCCCCCTGCAGCCTGGTAAACAGTCAACTTGTCAGTAAATGTCCTTTTCCCCCTGCAGCCTGGTAACCAGTCAACTAGTCAGTAACTGTCCTGTTCCCCCTGCAGCCTGGTAACCAGTCAACTAGTCAGTACTGTCCTGTACCCCCTGCAGCCTGGTAACCAGTCAACTAGTCAGTAACTGTACTGTCCTGTTCCCCCTGCAGCCTGGTAACCAGTCAACTAGTCAGTAACTGTCCTGTTCCCCCTGCAGACTGGTAACCAGTCAACTAGTCAGTAACTGTCCTGTTCCCCCTGCAGCCTGGTAAACAGTGAACTTGTCAGTAACTGTCCTGTTCCCCCTGCAGCCTGGTAACCAGTCAACTAGTCAGTAACTGTCCTGTTCCCCCTGCAGCCTGGTAACCAGTTTACTAGTCAGAAACTGTACTGTCCTGTTCCCCCTGCAGCCTGGTAACCAATCAACTAGTCAGTAACTGTACTGTCCTGTTCCTCCTGCAGCCTGGTAACCAGTCAACTAGTCAGTAACTGTCCTGTTCCCCCTGCAGCCTGGTAACCAGTCAACTAGTCAGTAACTGTACTGTCCTGTTCCCCCTGCAGCCTGGTAACCAGTCAACTAGTCAGTAACTGTCCTGTTCCCCCTGTAGCCTGGTAACCAGTCAACTAGTCAGTAACTGTCCTGTTCCCCCTGCAGCCTGGTAACCAGTCAACTAGTCAGTAACTGTACTGTCCTGTTCCCCCTGCAGACTGGTAACCAGTCAACTAGTCAGTAACTGTCCTGTTCCCCCTGCAGCCTGGTAACCAGTTTACTAGTCAGAAACTGTACTGTCCTGTTCCCCCTGCAGCCTGGTAACCAATCAATTAGTCAGTAACTGTACTGTCCTGTTCCCCCTGCAGCCTGGTAACCAGTCAACTAGTCAGTAACTGTACTGTCCTGTTCCCCCTGCCGCCTGGTAACCAGTCAACTAGTCAGTAACTGTACTGTCCTGTTCCCCCTGCAGCCTGGTAACCAGTCAACTAGTCAGTAACTGTCCTGTTCCCCCTGCAGACTGGTTACCAGTCAACTAGTCAGTAACTGTCCTGTTCCCCCTGTAGCCTGGTAACCAGTCAACTAGTCAGTAACTGTCCTGTTCCCCCTGCAGCCTGGTAACCAGTCAACTAGTCAGTAACTGTACTGTCCTGTTCCCCTTGCAGCCTGGTAACCAGTCAACTAGTCAGTAACTGTACTGTCCTGTTCCCCCTGCAGCCTGGTAACCAGTCAACTAGTCAGTAACTGTCCTGTTCCCCCTGCAGACTGGTAACCAGTCAACTAGTCAGTAACTGTCCTGTTCCCCCTGCAGCCTGGTAACCAGTAAACTAGTCAGTACTGTCCTGTTCCCCCTGCAGCCTGGTAAACAGTCAACTAGTCAGTAACTGTCCCGTTCCCCCTGCAGCCTGGTAACCAGTCACTAGTCAGTAACTGTTCTGTCCTGTTCCCACTGAAGACTGATAACCAGTCAACTAGTCAGTAACTGTCCTGTTCCCCCTGCAGCCTGGTAACCAGTCAACTATTCAGTAACTGTCCTGTTCCCCCTGTAGCCTGGTAACCAGTCAACTAGTCAGTAACTGTCCTGTTCTCCCTGTAGCCTGGTAACCAGTCAACTAGTCAGTAACTGTCCTGTTCCCCCTGCAGCCTGGTAACCAGTCAACTAGTCAGTAACTGTACTCTCCTGTTCCCCCTGCAGACTGGTAACCAGTCAACTAGTCAGTAACTGTCCTGTTCCCCCTGCAGCCTGGTAACCAGTTTACTAGTCAGAAACTGTCCTGTCCTGTTCCCCCTGCAGCCTGGTAACCAGTCAACTAGTCAGTAACTGTACTGTCCTGTTCCCCCTGCAGCCTGGTAACCAGTCAACTAGTCAGTAACTGTCCTGTTCCCCCTGCAGGCTGGTAAACAGTCAACTTGTCAGTAACTGTCCTGTTCCCCCTGCAGCCTGGTAACCAGTCAACTAGTCAGTAACTGTCCTGTTCCCCCTGCAGCCTGGTAACCAGTCAACTAGTCAGTAACTGTACTGTCCTGTTCCCCCTGCAGCCTGGTAACCAGTCAACTAGTCAGTAACTGTACTGTCCTGTTCCCCCTGCAGCCTGGTAACCAGTCAACTATTCAGTAACTGTCCTGTTCCCCCTGCAGACTGGTAACCAGTCAACTAGACAGTAACTGTCCTGTTCCCCCTGCAGCCTGGTAACCAGTCAACTAGTCAGTACTGTCCTGTTCCCCCTGCAGCCTGGTAACCAGTCAACTAGTCAGTAACTGTACTGTCCTGTTCCCCCTGCAGCCTGGTAACCAGTCAACTAGTCAGTAACTGTCCTGTTCCCCCTGCAGACTGGTAACCAGTCAACTAGTCAGTAACTGTCCTGTTCCCCCTGCAGCCTGGTAAACAGTCAACTTGTCAGTAACTGTCCTGTTCCCCCTGCAGCCTGGTAACCAGTCAACTAGTCAGTAACTGTCCTGTTCCCCCTGCAGCCTGGTAACCAGTTTACTAGTCAGAAACTGTACTGTCCTGTTCCCCCTGCAGCCTGGTAACCAATCAACTAGTCAGTAACTGTACTGTCCTGTTCCCCCTGCAGCCTGGTAACCAGTCAACTAGTCAGTAACTGTCCTGTTCCCCCTGTAGCCTGGTAACCAGTCAACTAGTCAGTAACTGTACTGTCCTGTTCCCCCTGCAGCCTGGTAACCAGTCAACTAGTCAGTAACTGTCATGTTCCCCCTGTAGCCTGGTAACCAGTCAACTAGTCAGTAACTGTCCTGTTCCCCCTGCAGCCTGGTAACCAGTCAACTAGTCAGTAACTGTACTGTCCTGTTCCCCCTGCAGACTGGTAACCAGTCAACTAGTCAGTAACTGTCCTGTTCCCCCTGCAGCCTGGTAACCAGTTTACTAGTCAGAAACTGTACTGTCCTGTTCCCCCTGCAGCCTGGTAACCAATCAACTAGTCAGTAACTGTACTGTCCTGTTCCCCCTGCAGCCTGGTAACCAGTCAACTAGTCAGTAACTGTACTGTCCTGTTCCCCCTGCCGCCTGGTAACCAGTCAACTAGTCAGTAACTGTACTGTCCTGTTCCCCCTGCAGCCTGGTAAACAGTCAACTAGTCAGTAACTGTCCTGTTCCCCCTGCAGACTGGTTACCAGTCAACTAGTCAGTAACTGTCCTGTTCCCCCTGTAGCCTGGTAACCAGTCAACTAGTCAGTAACTGTCCTGTTCCCCCTGCAGCCTGGTAACCAGTCAACTAGTCAGTAACTGTACTGTCCTGTTCCCCTTGCAGCCTGGTAACCAGTCAACTAGTCAGTAACTGTACTGTCCTGTTCCCCCTGCAGCCTGGTAACCAGTCAACTAGTCAGTAACTGTCCTGTTCCCCCTGCAGACTGGTAACCAGTACACTAGTCAGTAACTGTCCTGTTCCCCCTGCAGCCTGGTAAACAGTCAACTTGTCAGTAACTGTCCTGTTCCCCCTGCAGCCTGGTAACCAGTCAACTAGTCAGTAACTGTCCTGTTCCCCCTGCAGCCTGGTAACCAGTCAACTAGTCAGTACTGTCCTGTTCCCCCTGCAGCCTGGTAACCAGTCAACTAGTCAGTAACTGTACTGTCCTGTTCCCCCTGCAGCCTGGTAACCAGTCAACTAGTCAGTAACTGTCCTGTTCCCCCTGCAGACTGGTAACCAGTCAACTAGTCAGTAACTGTCCTGTTCCCCCTGCAGCCTGGTAACCAGTTTACTAGTCAGAAACTGTACTGTCCTGTTCCCCCTGCAGCCTGGTAACCAATCAACTAGTCAGTAACTGTACTGTCCTGTTCCTCCTGCAGCCTGGTAACCAGTCAACTAGTCAGTAACTGTCCTGTTCCCCCTGCAGCCTGGTAACCAGTCAACTAGTCAGTAACTGTACTGTCCTGTTCCCCCTGCAGCCTGGTAACCAGTCAACTAGTCAGTAACTGTCCTGTTCCCCCTGTAGCCTGGTAACCAGTCAACTAGTCAGTAACTGTCCTGTTCCCCCTGCAGCCTGGTAACCAGTCAACTAGTCAGTAACTGTACTGTCCTGTTCCCCCTGCAGACTGGTAACCAGTCAACTAGTCAGTAACTGTCCTGTTCCCCCTGCAGCCTGGTAACCAGTTTACTAGTCAGAAACTGTACTGTCCTGTTCCCCCTGCAGCCTGGTAACCAATCAATTAGTCAGTAACTGTACTGTCCTGTTCCCCCTGCAGCCTGGTAACCAGTCAACTAGTCAGTAACTGTACTGTCCTGTTCCCCCTGCCGCCTGGTAACCAGTCAACTAGTCAGTAACTGTACTGTCCTGTTCCCCCTGCAGCCTGGTAACCAGTCAACTAGTCAGTAACTGTCCTGTTCCCCCTGCAGACTGGTTACCAGTCAACTAGTCAGTAACTGTCCTGTTCCCCCTGTAGCCTGGTAACCAGTCAACTAGTCAGTAACTGTCCTGTTCCCCCTGCAGCCTGGTAACCAGTCAACTAGTCAGTAACTGTACTGTCCTGTTCCCCTTGCAGCCTGGTAACCAGTCAACTAGTCAGTAACTGTACTGTCCTGTTCCCCCTGCAGCCTGGTAACCAGTCAACTAGTCAGTAACTGTCCTGTTCCCCCTGCAGACTGGTAACCAGTACACTAGTCAGTAACTGTCCTGTTCCCCCTGCAGCCTGGTAAACAGTCAACTTGTCAGTAACTGTCCTGTTCCCCCTGCAGCCTGGTAACCAGTCAACTAGTCAGTAACTGTCCTGTTCCCCCTGCAGCCTGGTAAACAGTCAACTAGTCAGTAACTGTCCCGTTCCCCCTGCAGCCTGGTAACCAGTTTACTAGTCAGAAACTGTACTGTACTGTTCCCCCTGCAGCCTGGTAACCAATCAACTAGTCAGTAACTGTACTGTCCTGTTCCCCCTGCAGCCTGGTAACCAGTCAACTAGTCAGTAACTGTCCTGTTCCCCCTGCAGCCTGGTAACCAGTCAACTAGTCAGTAACTGTACTGTCCTGTTCCCCCTGCAGCCTGGTAACCAGTCAACTAGTCAGTAACTGTACTGTCCTGTTCCCCCTGCAGCCTGGTAACCAGTCAACTAGTCAGTAACTGTCCTGTTCCCCCTGTAGCCTGGTAACCAGTCAACTAGTCAGTAACTGTCCTGTTCCCCCTGCAGCCTGGTAACCAGTCAACTAGTCAGTAACTGTACTGTCCTGTTCCCCCTGCAGACTGGTAACCAGTCAACTAGTCAGTAACTGTCCTGTTCCCCCTGCAGCCTGGTTACCAGTTTACTAGTCAGAAACTGTACTGTCCTGTTCCCCCTGCAGCCTGGTAACCAATCAACTAGTCAGTAACTGTACTGTCCTGTTCCCCCTGCAGCCTGGTAACCAGTCAACTAGTCAGTAACTGTCCTGTTCCCCCTGCAGCCTGGTAACCAGTCAACTAGACAGTAACTGTATTGTCCTGTTCCCCCTGCAGCCTGGTAACCAGTCAACTAGTCAGTAACTGTATTGTCCTGTTCCCCCTGCAGCCTGGTAACCAGTCAACTAGTCAGTAACTGTAGTGTCCTGTTCCCCCTGCAGCCTGGTAACCAGTCAACTAGTCAGTAACTGTCCCGTTCCCCCTGCAGCCTGGTAACCAGTCAACTAGTCAGTAACTGTCCTGTCCTGTTCCCCCTGCAGCCTGGTAACCAGTCAACTAGTCAGTAACTGTCCTGTCCTGTTCCCCCTGCAGCCTGGTAACCAGTCAACTAGTCAGTAACTGTAATGTCCTGTTCCCCCTGCAGCCTGGTAAACAGTCAACTTGTCAGTAACTGTCCTGTTCCCCCTGCAGCCTGGTAACCAGTCAACTAGTCAGTAACTGTCCTGTTCCCCCTGCAGCCTGGTAACCAGTCAACTAGTCAGTACTGTCCTGTTCCCCCTGCAGCCTGGTAACCAGTCAACTAGTCAGTAACTGTACTGTCCTGTTCCCCCTGCAGCCTGGTAACCAGTCAACTAGTCAGTAACTGTCCTGTTCCCCCTGCAGCCTGGTAACCAGTCAACTAGTCAGTAACTGTACTGTCCTGTTCCCCCTGCAGACTGGTAACCAGTCAACTAGTCAGTAACTGTCCTGTTCCCCCTGCAGCCTGGTAACCAGTTTACTAGTCAGAAACTGTAATGTCCTGTTCCCCCTGCAGCTTGGTAACCAATCAATTAGTCAGTAACTGTACTGTCCTGTTCCCCCTGCAGCCTGGTAACCAGTCAACTAGTCAGTAACTGTACTGTCCTGTTCCCCCTGCCGCCTGGTAACCAGTCAACTAGTCAGTAACTGTACTGTCCTGTTCCCCCTGCAGCCTGGTAACCAGTCAACTAGTCAGTAACTGTCCTGTTCCCCCTGCAGACTGGTTACCAGTCAACTAGTCAGTAACTGTCCTGTTCCCCCTGTAGCCTGGTAACCAGTCAACTAGTCAGTAACTGTCCTGTTCCCCCTGCAGCCTGGTAACCAGTCAACTAGTCAGTAACTGTACTGTCCTGTTCCCCCTGCAGCCTGGTAACCAGTCAACTAGTCAGTAACTGTCCTGTTCCCCCTGCAGACTGGTAACCAGTACACTAGTCAGTAACTGTCCTGTTCCCCCTGCAGCCTGGTAAACAGTCAACTTGTCAGTAACTGTCCTGTTCCCCCTACAGCCTGGTAACCAGTCAACTAGTCAGTAACTGTCCTGTTCCCCCTGCAGCCTGGTAAACAGTCAACTAGTCAGTAACTGTCCCGTTCCCCCTGCAGCCTGGTAACCAGTTTACTAGTCAGAAACTGTACTGTACTGTTCCCCCTGCAGCCTGGTAACCAATCAACTAGTCAGTAACTGTACTGTCCTGTTCCCCCTGCAGCCTGGTAACCAGTCAACTAGTCAGTAACTGTACTGTCCTGTTCCCCCTGCAGCCTGGTAACCAGTCAACTAGTCAGTAACTGTCCTGTTCCCCCTGTAGCCTGGTAACCAGTCAACTAGTCAGTAACTGTCCTGTTCCCCCTGCAGCCTGGTAACCAGTCAACTAGTCAGTAACTGTACTGTCCTGTTCCCCCTGCAGACTGGTAACCAGTCAACTAGTCAGTAACTGTCCTGTTCCCCCTGCAGCCTGGTTACCAGTTTACTAGTCAGAAACTGTACTGTCCTGTTCCCCCTGCAGCCTGGTAACCAATCAACTAGTCAGTAACTGTACTGTCCTGTTCCTCCTGCAGCCTGGTAACCAGTCAACTAGTCAGTAACTGTCCTGTTCCCCCTGCAGCCTGGTAACCAGTCAACTAGTCAGTAACTGTACTGTCCTGTTCCCCCTGCAGCCTGGTAACCAGTCAACTAGTCAGTAACTGTCCTGTTCCCCCTGTAGCCTGGTAACCAGTCAACTAGTCAGTAACTGTCCTGTTCCCCCTGCAGCCTGGTAACCAGTCAACTAGTCAGTAACTGTACTGTCCTGTTCCCCCTGCAGACTGGTAACCAGTCAACTAGTCAGTAACTGTCCTGTTCCACCTGCAGCCTGGTAACCAGTTTACTAGTCAGAAACTGTACTGTCCTGTTCCCCCTGCAGCCTGGTAACCAATCAATTAGTCAGTAACTGTACTGTCCTGTTCCCCCTGCAGCCTGGTAACCAGTCAACTAGTCAGTAACTGTACTGTCCTGTTCCCCCTGCCGCCTGGTAACCAGTCAACTAGTCAGTAACTGTACTGTCCTGTTCCCCCTGCAGCCTGGTAACCAGTCAACTAGTCAGTAACTGTCCTGTTCCCCCTGCAGACTGGTTACCAGTCAACTAGTCAGTAACTGTCCTGTTCCCCCTGTAGCCTGGTAACCAGTCAACTAGTCAGTAACTGTCCTGTTCCCCCTGCAGCCTGGTAACCAGTCAACTAGTCAGTAACTGTACTGTCCTGTTCCCCCTGCAGCCTGGTAACCAGTCAACTAGTCAGTAACTGTCCTGTTCCCCCTGCAGACTGGTAACCAGTACACTAGTCAGTAACTGTCCTGTTCCCCCTGCAGCCTGGTAAACAGTCAACTTGTCAGTAACTGTCCTGTTCCCCCTACAGCCTGGTAACCAGTCAACTAGTCAGTAACTGTCCTGTTCCCCCTGCAGCCTGGTAAACAGTCAACTAGTCAGTAACTGTCCCGTTCCCCCTGCAGCCTGGTAACCAGTTTACTAGTCAGAAACTGTACTGTACTGTTCCCCCTGCAGCCTGGTAACCAATCAACTAGTCAGTAACTGTACTGTCCTGTTCCCCCTGCAGCCTGGTAACCAGTCAACTAGTCAGTAACTGTACTGTCCTGTTCCCCCTGCAGCCTGGTAACCAGTCAACTAGTCAGTAACTGTCCTGTTCCCCCTGTAGCCTGGTAACCAGTCAACTAGTCAGTAACTGTCCTGTTCCCCCTGCAGCCTGGTAACCAGTCAACTAGTCAGTAACTGTACTGTCCTGTTCCCCCTGCAGACTGGTAACCAGTCAACTAGTCAGTAACTGTCCTGTTCCCCCTGCAGCCTGGTTACCAGTTTACTAGTCAGAAACTGTACTGTCCTGTTCCCCCTGCAGCCTGGTAACAAATCAACTAGTCAGTAACTGTACTGTCCTGTTCCTCCTGCAGCCTGGTAACCAGTCAACTAGTCAGTAACTGTCCTGTTCCCCCTGCAGCCTGGTAACCAGTCAACTAGTCAGTAACTGTACTGTCCTGTTCCCCCTGCAGCCTGGTAACCAGTCAACTAGTCAGTAACTGTCCTGTTCCCCCTGTAGCCTGGTAACCAGTCAACTAGTCAGTAACTGTCCTGTTCCCCCTGCAGCCTGGTAACCAGTCAACTAGTCAGTAACTGTACTGTCCTGTTCCCCCTGCAGACTGGTAACCAGTCAACTAGTCAGTAACTGTCCTGTTCCCCCTGCAGCCTGGTAACCAGTTTACTAGTCAGAAACTGTACTGTCCTGTTCCCCCTGCAGCCTGGTAACCAATCAATTAGTCAGTAACTGTACTGTCCTGTTCCCCCTGCAGCCTGGTAACCAGTCAACTAGTCAGTAACTGTACTGTCCTGTTCCCCCTGCCGCCTGGTAACCAGTCAACTAGTCAGTAACTGTACTGTCCTGTTCCCCCTGCAGCCTGGTAACCAGTCAACTAGTCAGTAACTGTCCTGTTCCCCCTGCAGACTGGTTACCAGTCAACTAGTCAGTAACTGTCCTGTTCCCCCTGTAGCCTGGTAACCAGTCAACTAGTCAGTAACTGTCCTGTTCCCCCTGCAGCCTGGTAACCAGTCAACTAGTCAGTAACTGTACTGTCCTGTTCCCCTTGCAGCCTGGTAACCAGTCAACTAGTCAGTAACTGTACTGTCCTGTTCCCCCTGCAGCCTGGTAACCAGTCAACTAGTCAGTAACTGTCCTGTTCCCCCTGCAGCCTGGTTACCAGTTTACTAGTCAGAAACTGTACTGTCCTGTTCCCCCTGAAACCTGGTAACCAATCAACTAGTCAGTAACTGTACTGTCCTGTTCCTCCTGCAGCCTGGTAACCAGTCAACTAGTCAGTAACTGTCCTGTTCCCCCTGCAGCCTGGTAACCAGTCAACTAGTCAGTAACTGTACTGTCCTGTTCCCCCTGCAGCCTGGTAACCAGTCAACTAGTCAGTAACTGTCCTGTTCCCCCTGTAGCCTGGTAACCAGTCAACTAGTCAGTAACTGTCCTGTTCCCCCTGCAGCCTGGTAACCAGTCAACTAGTCAGTAACTGTACTGTCCTGTTCCCCCTGCAGACTGGTAACCAGTCAACTAGTCAGTAACTGTCCTGTTCCACCTGCAGCCTGGTAACCAGTTTACTAGTCAGAAACTGTACTGTCCTGTTCCCCCTGCAGCCTGGTAACCAATCAATTAGTCAGTAACTGTACTGTCCTGTTCCCCCTGCAGCCTGGTAACCAGTCAACTAGTCAGTAACTGTACTGTCCTGTTCCCCCTGCCGCCTGGTAACCAGTCAACTAGTCAGTAACTGTACTGTCCTGTTCCCCCTGCAGCCTGGTAACCAGTCAACTAGTCAGTAACTGTCCTGTTCCCCCTGCAGACTGGTTACCAGTCAACTAGTCAGTAACTGTCCTGTTCCCCCTGTAGCCTGGTAACCAGTCAACTAGTCAGTAACTGTCCTGTTCCCCCTGCAGCCTGGTAACCAGTCAACTAGTCAGTAACTGTACTGTCCTGTTCCCCCTGCAGCCTGGTAACCAGTCAACTAGTCAGTAACTGTCCTGTTCCCCCTGCAGACTGGTAACCAGTACACTAGTCAGTAACTGTCCTGTTCCCCCTGCAGCCTGGTAAACAGTCAACTTGTCAGTAACTGTCCTGTTCCCCCTACAGCCTGGTAACCAGTCAACTAGTCAGTAACTGTCCTGTTCCCCCTGCAGCCTGGTAAACAGTCAACTAGTCAGTAACTGTCCCGTTCCCCCTGCAGCCTGGTAACCAGTTTACTAGTCAGAAACTGTACTGTACTGTTCCCCCTGCAGCCTGGTAACCAATCAACTAGTCAGTAACTGTACTGTCCTGTTCCCCCTGCAGCCTGGTAACCAGTCAACTAGTCAGTAACTGTACTGTCCTGTTCCCCCTGCAGCCTGGTAACCAGTCAACTAGTCAGTAACTGTCCTGTTCCCCCTGTAGCCTGGTAACCAGTCAACTAGTCAGTAACTGTCCTGTTCCCCCTGCAGCCTGGTAACCAGTCAACTAGTCAGTAACTGTACTGTCCTGTTCCCCCTGCAGACTGGTAACCAGTCAACTAGTCAGTAACTGTCCTGTTCCCCCTGCAGCCTGGTTACCAGTTTACTAGTCAGAAACTGTACTGTCCTGTTCCCCCTGCAGCCTGGTAACCAATCAACTAGTCAGTAACTGTACTGTCCTGTTCCTCCTGCAGCCTGGTAACCAGTCAACTAGTCAGTAACTGTCCTGTTCCCCCTGCAGCCTGGTAACCAGTCAACTAGTCAGTAACTGTACTGTCCTGTTCCCCCTGCAGCCTGGTAACCAGTCAACTAGTCAGTAACTGTCCTGTTCCCCCTGTAGCCTGGTAACCAGTCAACTAGTCAGTAACTGTCCTGTTCCACCTGCAGCCTGGTAACCAGTCAACTAGTCAGTAACTGTACTGTCCTGTTCCCCCTGCAGACTGGTAACCAGTCAACTAGTCAGTAACTGTCCTGTTCCCCCTGCAGCCTGGTAACCAGTTTACTAGTCAGAAACTGTACTGTCCTGTTCCCCCTGCAGCCTGGTAACCAATCAATTAGTCAGTAACTGTACTGTCCTGTTCCCCCTGCAGCCTGGTAACCAGTCAACTAGTCAGTAACTGTACTGTCCTGTTCCCCCTGCCGCCTGGTAACCAGTCAACTAGTCAGTAACTGTACTGTCCTGTTCCCCCTGCAGCCTGGTAACCAGTCAACTAGTCAGTAACTGTCCTGTTCCCCCTGCAGACTGGTTACCAGTCAACTAGTCAGTAACTGTCCTGTTCCCCCTGTAGCCTGGTAACCAGTCAACTAGTCAGTAACTGTCCTGTTCCCCCTGCAGCCTGGTAACCAGTCAACTAGTCAGTAACTGTACTGTCCTGTTCCCCTTGCAGCCTGGTAACCAGTCAACTAGTCAGTAACTGTACTGTCCTGTTCCCCCTGCAGCCTGGTAACCAGTCAACTAGTCAGTAACTGTCCTGTTCCCCCTGCAGACTGGTAACCAGTACACTAGTCAGTAACTGTCCTGTTCCCCCTGCAGCCTGGTAAACAGTCAACTTGTCAGTAACTGTCCTGTTCCCCCTGCAGCCTGGTAACCAGTCAACTAGTCAGTAACTGTCCTGTTCCCCCTGCAGACTGGTAACCAGTACACTAGTCAGTAACTGTCCTGTTCCCCCTGCAGCCTGGTAAACAGTCAACTTGTCAGTAACTGTCCTGTTCCCCCTACAGCCTGGTAACCAGTCAACTAGTCAGTAACTGTCCTGTTCCCCCTGCAGCCTGGTAAACAGTCAACTAGTCAGTAACTGTCCCGTTCCCCCTGCAGCCTGGTAACCAGTTTACTAGTCAGAAACTGTACTGTACTGTTCCCCCTGCAGCCTGGTAACCAATCAACTAGTCAGTAACTGTACTGTCCTGTTCCCCCTGCAGCCTGGTAACCAGTCAACTAGTCAGTAACTGTACTGTCCTGTTCCCCCTGCAGCCTGGTAACCAGTCAACTAGTCAGTAACTGTCCTGTTCCCCCTGTAGCCTGGTAACCAGTCAACTAGTCAGTAACTGTCCTGTTCCCCCTGCAGCCTGGTAACCAGTCAACTAGTCAGTAACTGTACTGTCCTGTTCCCCCTGCAGACTGGTAACCAGTCAACTAGTCAGTAACTGTCCTGTTCCCCCTGCAGCCTGGTTACCAGTTTACTAGTCAGAAACTGTACTGTCCTGTTCCCCCTGCAGCCTGGTAACCAATCAACTAGTCAGTAACTGTACTGTCCTGTTCCTCCTGCAGCCTGGTAACCAGTCAACTAGTCAGTAACTGTCCTGTTCCCCCTGCAGCCTGGTAACCAGTCAACTAGTCAGTAACTGTACTGTCCTGTTCCCCCTGCAGCCTGGTAACCAGTCAACTAGTCAGTAACTGTCCTGTTCCCCTGTAGCCTGGTAACCAGTCAACTAGTCAGTAACTGTCCTGTTCCCCCTGCAGCCTGGTAACCAGTCAACTAGTCAGTAACTGTACTGTCCTGTTCCCCCTGCAGACTGGTAACCAGTCAACTAGTCAGTAACTGTCCTGTTCCACCTGCAGCCTGGTAACCAGTTTACTAGTCAGAAACTGTACTGTCCTGTTCCCCCTGCAGCCTGGTAACCAATCAATTAGTCAGTAACTGTACTGTCCTGTTCCCCCTGCAGCCTGGTAACCAGTCAACTAGTCAGTAACTGTACTGTCCTGTTCCCCCTGCCGCCTGGTAACCAGTCAACTAGTCAGTAACTGTACTGTCCTGTTCCCCCTGCAGCCTGGTAACCAGTCAACTAGTCAGTAACTGTCCTGTTCCCCCTGCAGACTGGTTACCAGTCAACTAGTCAGTAACTGTCCTGTTCCCCCTGTAGCCTGGTAACCAGTCAACTAGTCAGTAACTGTCCTGTTCCCCCTGCAGCCTGGTAACCAGTCAACTAGTCAGTAACTGTACTGTCCTGTTCCCCCTGCAGCCTGGTAACCAGTCAACTAGTCAGTAACTGTCCTGTTCCCCCTGCAGACTGGTAACCAGTACACTAGTCAGTAACTGTCCTGTTCCCCCTGCAGCCTGGTAAACAGTCAACTTGTCAGTAACTGTCCTGTTCCCCCTACAGCCTGGTAACCAGTCAACTAGTCAGTAACTGTCCTGTTCCCCCTGCAGCCTGGTAAACAGTCAACTAGTCAGTAACTGTCCCGTTCCCCCTGCAGCCTGGTAACCAGTTTACTAGTCAGAAACTGTACTGTACTGTTCCCCCTGCAGCCTGGTAACCAATCAACTAGTCAGTAACTGTACTGTCCTGTTCCCCCTGCAGCCTGGTAACCAGTCAACTAGTCAGTAACTGTCCTGTTCCCCCTGTAGCCTGGTAACCAGTCAACTAGTCAGTAACTGTCCTGTTCCCCCTGCAGCCTGGTAACCAGTCAACTAGTCAGTAACTGTACTGTCCTGTTCCCCCTGCAGACTGGTAACCAGTCAACTAGTCAGTAACTGTCCTGTTCCCCCTGCAGCCTGGTTACCAGTTTACTAGTCAGAAACTGTACTGTCCTGTTCCCCCTGCAGCCTGGTAACCAATCAACTAGTCAGTAACTGTACTGTCCTGTTCCTCCTGCAGCCTGGTAACCAGTCAACTAGTCAGTAACTGTCCTGTTCCCCCTGCAGCCTGGTAACCAGTCAACTAGTCAGTAACTGTACTGTCCTGTTCCCCCTGCAGCCTGGTAACCAGTCAACTAGTCAGTAACTGTCCTGTTCCCCCTGTAGCCTGGTAACCAGTCAACTAGTCAGTAACTGTCCTGTTCCCCCTGCAGCCTGGTAACCAGTCAACTAGTCAGTAACTGTACTGTCCTGTTCCCCCTGCAGACTGGTAACCAGTCAACTAGTCAGTAACTGTCCTGTTCCCCCTGCAGCCTGGTAACCAGTTTACTAGTCAGAAACTGTACTGTCCTGTTCCCCCTGCAGCCTGGTAACCAATCAATTAGTCAGTAACTGTACTGTCCTGTTCCCCCTGCAGCCTGGTAACCAGTCAACTAGTCAGTAACTGTACTGTCCTGTTCCCCCTGCCGCCTGGTAACCAGTCAACTAGTCAGTAACTGTACTGTCCTGTTCCCCCTGCAGCCTGGTAACCAGTCAACTAGTCAGTAACTGTCCTGTTCCCCCTGCAGACTGGTTACCAGTCAACTAGTCAGTAACTGTCCTGTTCCCCCTGTAGCCTGGTAACCAGTCAACTAGTCAGTAACTGTCCTGTTCCCCCTGCAGCCTGGTAACCAGTCAACTAGTCAGTAACTGTACTGTCCTGTTCCCCTTGCAGCCTGGTAACCAGTCAACTAGTCAGTAACTGTACTGTCCTGTTCCCCCTGCAGCCTGGTAACCAGTCAACTAGTCAGTAACTGTCCTGTTCCCCCTGCAGCCTGGTTACCAGTTTACTAGTCAGAAACTGTACTGTCCTGTTCCCCCTGCAGCCTGGTAACCAATCAACTAGTCAGTAACTGTACTGTCCTGTTCCTCCTGCAGCCTGGTAACCAGTCAACTAGTCAGTAACTGTCCTGTTCCCCCTGCAGCCTGGTAACCAGTCAACTAGTCAGTAACTGTACTGTCCTGTTCCCCCTGCAGCCTGGTAACCAGTCAACTAGTCAGTAACTGTCCTGTTCCCCCTGTAGCCTGGTAACCAGTCAACTAGTCAGTAACTGTCCTGTTCCCCCTGCAGCCTGGTAACCAGTCAACTAGTCAGTAACTGTACTGTCCTGTTCCCCCTGCAGACTGGTAACCAGTCAACTAGTCAGTAACTGTCCTGTTCCACCTGCAGCCTGGTAACCAGTTTACTAGTCAGAAACTGTACTGTCCTGTTCCCCCTGCAGCCTGGTAACCAATCAATTAGTCAGTAACTGTACTGTCCTGTTCCCCCTGCAGCCTGGTAACCAGTCAACTAGTCAGTAACTGTACTGTCCTGTTCCCCCTGCCGCCTGGTAACCAGTCAACTAGTCAGTAACTGTACTGTCCTGTTCCCCCTGCAGCCTGGTAACCAGTCAACTAGTCAGTAACTGTCCTGTTCCCCCTGCAGACTGGTTACCAGTCAACTAGTCAGTAACTGTCCTGTTCCCCCTGTAGCCTGGTAACCAGTCAACTAGTCAGTAACTGTCCTGTTCCCCCTGCAGCCTGGTAACCAGTCAACTAGTCAGTAACTGTACTGTCCTGTTCCCCCTGCAGCCTGGTAACCAGTCAACTAGTCAGTAACTGTCCTGTTCCCCCTGCAGACTGGTAACCAGTACACTAGTCAGTAACTGTCCTGTTCCCCCTGCAGCCTGGTAAACAGTCAACTTGTCAGTAACTGTCCTGTTCCCCCTACAGCCTGGTAACCAATCAACTAGTCAGTAACTGTACTGTCCTGTTCCCCCTGCAGCCTGGTAACCAGTCAACTAGTCAGTAACTGTCCTGTTCCCCCTGCAGCCTGGTAACCAGTCAACTAGTCAGTAACTGTACTGTCCTGTTCCCCCTGCAGCCTGGTAACCAGTCAACTAGTCAGTAACTGTACTGTCCTGTTCCCCCTGCAGCCTGGTAACCAGTCAACTAGTCAGTAACTGTCCTGTTCCCCCTGTAGCCTGGTAACCAGTCAACTAGTCAGTAACTGTCCTGTTCCCCCTGCAGCCTGGTAACCAGTCAACTAGTCAGTAACTGTACTGTCCTGTTCCCCCTGCAGACTGGTAACCAGTCAACTAGTCAGTAACTGTCCTGTTCCCCCTGCAGCCTGGTTACCAGTTTACTAGTCAGAAACTGTACTGTCCTGTTCCCCCTGCAGCCTGGTAACCAATCAACTAGTCAGTAACTGTACTGTCCTGTTCCTCCTGCAGCCTGGTAACCAGTCAACTAGTCAGTAACTGTCCTGTTCCCCCTGCAGCCTGGTAACCAGTCAACTAGTCAGTAACTGTACTGTCCTGTTCCCCCTGCAGCCTGGTAACCAGTCAACTAGTCAGTAACTGTCCTGTTCCCCCTGTAGCCTGGTAACCAGTCAACTAGTCAGTAACTGTCCTGTTCCCCCTGCAGCCTGGTAACCAGTCAACTAGTCAGTAACTGTACTGTCCTGTTCCCCCTGCAGACTGGTAACCAGTCAACTAGTCAGTAACTGTCCTGTTCCCCCTGCAGCCTGGTAACCAGTTTACTAGTCAGAAACTGTACTGTCCTGTTCCCCCTGCAGCCTGGTAACCAATCAATTAGTCAGTAACTGTACTGTCCTGTTCCCCCTGCAGCCTGGTAACCAGTCAACTAGTCAGTAACTGTACTGTCCTGTTCCCCCTGCCGCCTGGTAACCAGTCAACTAGTCAGTAACTGTACTGTCCTGTTCCCCCTGCAGCCTGGTAACCAGTCAACTAGTCAGTAACTGTCCTGTTCCCCCTGCAGACTGGTTACCAGTCAACTAGTCAGTAACTGTCCTGTTCCCCCTGTAGCCTGGTAACCAGTCAACTAGTCAGTAACTGTCCTGTTCCCCCTGCAGCCTGGTAACCAGTCAACTAGTCAGTAACTGTACTGTCCTGTTCCCCTTGCAGCCTGGTAACCAGTCAACTAGTCAGTAACTGTACTGTCCTGTTCCCCCTGCAGCCTGGTAACCAGTCAACTAGTCAGTAACTGTCCTGTTCCCCCTGCAGACTGGTAACCAGTACACTAGTCAGTAACTGTCCTGTTCCCCCTGCAGCCTGGTAAACAGTCAACTTGTCAGTAACTGTCCTGTTCCCCCTGCAGCCTGGTAACCAGTCAACTAGTCAGTAACTGTCCTGTTCCCCCTGCAGCCTGGTAAACAGTCAACTAGTCAGTAACTGTCCCGTTCCCCCTGCAGCCTGGTAACCAGTTTACTAGTCAGAAACTGTACTGTACTGTTCCACCTGCAGCCTGGTAACCAATCAACTAGTCAGTAACTGTACTGTCCTGTTCCCCCTGCAGCCTGGTAACCAGTCAACTAGTCAGTAACTGTCCTGTTCCCCCTGCAGCCTGGTAACCAGTCAACTAGTCAGTAACTGTACTGTCCTGTTCCCCCTGCAGCCTGGTAACCAGTCAACTAGTCAGTAACTGTACTGTCCTGTTCCCCCTGCAGCCTGGTAACCAGTCAACTAGTCAGTAACTGTCCTGTTCCCCCTGTAGCCTGGTAACCAGTCAACTAGTCAGTAACTGTCCTGTTCCCCCTGCAGCCTGGTAACCAGTCAACTAGTCAGTAACTGTACTGTCCTGTTCCCCCTGCAGACTGGTAACCAGTCAACTAGTCAGTAACTGTCCTGTTCCCCCTGCAGCCTGGTTACCAGTTTACTAGTCAGTAACTGTACTGTCCTGTTCCCCCTGCAGCCTGGTAACCAGTCAACTAGTCAGTAACTGTCCTGTTCCCCCTGCAGCCTGGTAACCAGTCAACTAGACAGTAACTGTATTGTCCTGTTCCCCCTGCAGCCTGGTAACCAGTCAACTAGTCAGTAACTGTCCTGTTCCCCCTGCAGCCTGGTAACCAGTCAACTAGTCAGTAACTGTAGTGTCCTGTTCCCCCTGCAGCCTGGTAACCAGTCAACTAGTCAGTAACTGTCCCGTTCCCCCTGCAGCCTGGTAACCAGTCAACTAGTCAGTAACTGTCCTGTCCTGTTCCCCCTGCAGCCTGGTAACCAGTCAACTAGTCAGTAACTGTAATGTCCTGTTCCCCCTGCAGCCTGGTAAACAGTCAACTTGTCAGTAACTGTCCTGTTCCCCCTGCAGCCTGGTAACCAGTCAACTAGTCAGTAACTGTCCTGTTCCCCCTGCAGCCTGGTAACCAGTCAACTAGTCAGTACTGTCCTGTTCCCCCTGCAGCCTGGTAACCAGTCAACTAGTCAGTAACTGTCCTGTTCCCCCTGTAGCCTGGTAACCAGTCAACTAGTCAGTAACTGTCCTGTTCCCCCTGCAGCCTGGTAACCAGTCAACTAGTCAGTAACTGTACTGTCCTGTTCCCCTTGCAGCCTGGTAACCAGTCAACTAGTCAGTAACTGTACTGTCCTGTTCCCCCTGCAGCCTGGTAACCAGTCAACTAGTCAGTAACTGTCCTGTTCCCCCTGCAGACTGGTAACCAGTACACTAGTCAGTAACTGTCCTGTTCCCCCTGCAGCCTGGTAAACAGTCAACTTGTCAGTAACTGTCCTGTTCCCCCTGCAGCCTGGTAACCAGTCAACTAGTCAGTAACTGTCCTGTTCCCCCTGCAGCCTGGTAAACAGTCAACTAGTCAGTAACTGTCCCGTTCCCCCTGCAGCCTGGTAACCAGTTTACTAGTCAGAAACTGTACTGTACTGTTCCACCTGCAGCCTGGTAACCAATCAACTAGTCAGTAACTGTACTGTCCTGTTCCCCCTGCAGCCTGGTAACCAGTCAACTAGTCAGTAACTGTCCTGTTCCCCCTGCAGCCTGGTAACCAGTCAACTAGTCAGTAACTGTACTGTCCTGTTCCCCCTGCAGCCTGGTAACCAGTCAACTAGTCAGTAACTGTACTGTCCTGTTCCCCCTGCAGCCTGGTAACCAGTCAACTAGTCAGTAACTGTCCTGTTCCCCCTGTAGCCTGGTAACCAGTCAACTAGTCAGTAACTGTCCTGTTCCCCCTGCAGCCTGGTAACCAGTCAACTAGTCAGTAACTGTACTGTCCTGTTCCCCCTGCAGACTGGTAACCAGTCAACTAGTCAGTAACTGTCCTGTTCCCCCTGCAGCCTGGTTACCAGTTTACTAGTCAGAAACTGTACTGTCCTGTTCCCCCTGCAGCCTGGTAACCAATCAACTAGTCAGTAACTGTACTGTCCTGTTCCCCCTGCAGCCTGGTAACCAGTCAACTAGTCAGTAACTGTCCTGTTCCCCCTGCAGCCTGGTAACCAGTCAACTAGACAGTAACTGTATTGTCCTGTTCCCCCTGCAGCCTGGTAACCAGTCAACTAGTCAGTAACTGTCCTGTTCCCCCTGCAGCCTGGTAACCAGTCAACTAGTCAGTAACTGTAGTGTCCTGTTCCCCCTGCAGCCTGGTAACCAGTCAACTAGTCAGTAACTGTCCCGTTCCCCCTGCAGCCTGGTAACCAGTCAACTAGTCAGTAACTGTCCTGTCCTGTTCCCCCTGCAGCCTGGTAACCAGTCAACTAGTCAGTAACTGTAATGTCCTGTTCCCCCTGCAGCCTGGTAAACAGTCAACTTGTCAGTAACTGTCCTGTTCCCCCTGCAGCCTGGTAACCAGTCAACTAGTCAGTAACTGTCCTGTTCCCCCTGCAGCCTGGTAACCAGTCAACTAGTCAGTACTGTCCTGTTCCCCCTGCAGCCTGGTAACCAGTCAACTAGTCAGTAACTGTACTGTCCTGTTCCCCCTGCAGCCTGGTAACCAGTCAACTAGTCAGTAACTGTCCTGTTCCCCCTGCAGACTGGTAACCAGTCAACTAGTCAGTAACTGTCCTGTTCCCCCTGCAGCCTGGTAAACAGTCAACTTGTCAGTAACTGTCCTGTTCCCCCTGCAGCCTGGTAACCAGTCAACTAGTCAGTAACTGTCCTGTTCCCCCTGCAGCCTGGTAACCAGTTTACTAGTCAGAAACTGTACTGTCCTGTTCCCCCTGCAGCCTGGTAACCAATCAACTAGTCAGTAACTGTACTGTCCTGTTCCCCCTGCAGCCTGGTAACCAGTCAACTAGTCAGTAACTGTACTGTCCTGTTCCCCCTGCCGCCTGGTAACCAGTCAACTAGTCAGTAACTGTACTGTCCTGTTCCCCCTGCAGCCTGGTAACCAGTCAACTAGTCAGTAACTGTCCTGTTCCCCCTGCAGACTGGTTACCAGTCAACTAGTCAGTAACTGTCCTGTTCCCCCTGTAGCCTGGTAACCAGTCAACTAGTCAGTAACTGTCCTGTTCCCCCTGCAGCCTGGTAACCAGTCAACTAGTCAGTAACTGTACTGTCCTGTTCCCCCTGCAGCCTGGTAACCAGTCAACTAGTCAGTAACTGTCCTGTTCCCCCTGCAGACTGGTAACCAGTACACTAGTCAGTAACTGTCCTGTTCCCCCTGCAGCCTGGTAAACAGTCAACTTGTCAGTAACTGTCCTGTTCCCCCTACAGCCTGGTAACCAGTCAACTAGTCAGTAACTGTCCTGTTCCCCCTGCAGCCTGGTAAACAGTCAACTAGTCAGTAACTGTCCCGTTCCCCCTGCAGCCTGGTAACCAGTTTACTAGTCAGAAACTGTACTGTACTGTTCCCCCTGCAGCCTGGTAACCAATCAACTAGTCAGTAACTGTACTGTCCTGTTCCCCCTGCAGCCTGGTAACCAGTCAACTAGTCAGTAACTGTACTGTCCTGTTCCCCCTGCAGCCTGGTAACCAGTCAACTAGTCAGTAACTGTCCTGTTCCCCCTGTAGCCTGGTAACCAGTCAACTAGTCAGTAACTGTCCTGTTCCCCCTGCAGCCTGGTAACCAGTCAACTAGTCAGTAACTGTACTGTCCTGTTCCCCCTGCAGACTGGTAACCAGTCAACTAGTCAGTAACTGTCATGTTCCCCCTGCAGCCTGGTTACCAGTTTACTAGTCAGAAACTGTACTGTCCTGTTCCCCCTGCAGCCTGGTAACCAATCAACTAGTCATTAACTGTACTGTCCTGTTCCCCCTGCAGACTGGTAACCAGTCAACTAGTCAGTAACTGTCCTGTTCCCCCTGCAGCCTGGTAACCAGTTTACTAGTCAGAAACTGTACTGTCCTGTTCCCCCTGCAGCCTGGTAACCAATCAACTAGTCAGTAACTGTACTGTCCTGTTCCTCCTGCAGCCTGGTAACCAGTCAACTAGTCAGTAACTGTCCTGTTCCCCCTGCAGCCTGGTAACCAGTCAACTAGTCAGTAACTGTACTGTCCTGTTCCCCCTGCAGCCTGGTAACCAGTCAACTAGTCAGTAACTGTCCTGTTCCCCCTGTAGCCTGGTAACCAGTCAACTAGTCAGTAACTGTCCTGTTCCCCCTGCAGCCTGGTAACCAGTCAACTAGTCAGTAACTGTACTGTCCTGTTCCCCCTGCAGACTGGTAACCAGTCAACTAGTCAGTAACTGTCCTGTTCCAACTGCAGCCTGGTAACCAGTTTACTAGTCAGAAACTGTACTGTCCTGTTCCCCCTGCAGCCTGGTAACCAGTCAACTAGTCAGTAACTGTACTGTCCTGTTCCCCCTGCCGCCTGGTAACCAGTCAACTAGTCAGTAACTGTACTGTCCTGTTCCCCCTGCAGCCTGGTAACCAGTCAACTAGTCAGTAACTGTCCTGTTCCCCCTGCAGACTGGTTACCAGTCAACTAGTCAGTAACTGTCCTGTTCCCCCTGTAGCCTGGTAACCAGTCAACTAGTCAGTAACTGTCCTGTTCCCCCTGCAGCCTGGTAACCAGTCAACTAGTCAGTAACTGTACTGTCCTGTTCCCCTTGCAGCCTGGTAACCAGTCAACTAGTCAGTAACTGTCCTGTTCCCCCTGCAGCCTGGTAACCAGTCAACTAGTCAGTAACTGTAGTGTCCTGTTCCCCCTGCAGCCTGGTAACCAGTCAACTAGTCAGTAACTGTCCCGTTCCCCCTGCAGCCTGGTAACCAGTCAACTAGTCAGTAACTGTCCTGTCCTGTTCCCCCTGCAGCCTGGTAACCAGTCAACTAGTCAGTAACTGTAATGTCCTGTTCCCCCTGCAGCCTGGTAAACAGTCAACTTGTCAGTAACTGTCCTGTTCCCCCTGCAGCCTGGTAACCAGTCAACTAGTCAGTAACTGTCCTGTTCCCCCTGCAGCCTGGTAACCAGTCAACTAGTCAGTACTGTCCTGTTCCCCCTGCAGCCTGGTAACCAGTCAACTAGTCAGTAACTGTCCTGTTCCCCCTGTAGCCTGGTAACCAGTCAACTAGTCAGTAACTGTCCTGTTCCCCCTGCAGCCTGGTAACCAGTCAACTAGTCAGTAACTGTACTGTCCTGTTCCCCTTGCAGCCTGGTAACCAGTCAACTAGTCAGTAACTGTACTGTCCTGTTCCCCCTGCAGCCTGGTAACCAGTCAACTAGTCAGTAACTGTCCTGTTCCCCCTGCAGACTGGTAACCAGTACACTAGTCAGTAACTGTCCTGTTCCCCCTGCAGCCTGGTAAACAGTCAACTTGTCAGTAACTGTCCTGTTCCCCCTGCAGCCTGGTAACCAGTCAACTAGTCAGTAACTGTCCTGTTCCCCCTGCAGCCTGGTAAACAGTCAACTAGTCAGTAACTGTCCCGTTCCCCCTGCAGCCTGGTAACCAGTTTACTAGTCAGAAACTGTACTGTACTGTTCCACCTGCAGCCTGGTAACCAATCAACTAGTCAGTAACTGTACTGTCCTGTTCCCCCTGCAGCCTGGTAACCAGTCAACTAGTCAGTAACTGTCCTGTTCCCCCTGCAGCCTGGTAACCAGTCAACTAGTCAGTAACTGTACTGTCCTGTTCCCCCTGCAGCCTGGTAACCAGTCAACTAGTCAGTAACTGTACTGTCCTGTTCCCCCTGCAGCCTGGTAACCAGTCAACTAGTCAGTAACTGTCCTGTTCCCCCTGTAGCCTGGTAACCAGTCAACTAGTCAGTAACTGTCCTGTTCCCCCTGCAGCCTGGTAACCAGTCAACTAGTCAGTAACTGTACTGTCCTGTTCCCCCTGCAGACTGGTAACCAGTCAACTAGTCAGTAACTGTCCTGTTCCCCCTGCAGCCTGGTTACCAGTTTACTAGTCAGAAACTGTACTGTCCTGTTCCCCCTGCAGCCTGGTAACCAATCAACTAGTCAGTAACTGTACTGTCCTGTTCCCCCTGCAGCCTGGTAACCAGTCAACTAGTCAGTAACTGTCCTGTTCCCCCTGCAGCCTGGTAACCAGTCAACTAGACAGTAACTGTATTGTCCTGTTCCCCCTGCAGCCTGGTAACCAGTCAACTAGTCAGTAACTGTCCTGTTCCCCCTGCAGCCTGGTAACCAGTCAACTAGTCAGTAACTGTAGTGTCCTGTTCCCCCTGCAGCCTGGTAACCAGTCAACTAGTCAGTAACTGTCCCGTTCCCCCTGCAGCCTGGTAACCAGTCAACTAGTCAGTAACTGTCCTGTCCTGTTCCCCCTGCAGCCTGGTAACCAGTCAACTAGTCAGTAACTGTAATGTCCTGTTCCCCCTGCAGCCTGGTAAACAGTCAACTTGTCAGTAACTGTCCTGTTCCCCCTGCAGCCTGGTAACCAGTCAACTAGTCAGTAACTGTCCTGTTCCCCCTGCAGCCTGGTAACCAGTCAACTAGTCAGTACTGTCCTGTTCCCCCTGCAGCCTGGTAACCAGTCAACTAGTCAGTAACTGTACTGTCCTGTTCCCCCTGCAGCCTGGTAACCAGTCAACTAGTCAGTAACTGTCCTGTTCCCCCTGCAGACTGGTAACCAGTCAACTAGTCAGTAACTGTCCTGTTCCCCCTGCAGCCTGGTAAACAGTCAACTTGTCAGTAACTGTCCTGTTCCCCCTGCAGCCTGGTAACCAGTCAACTAGTCAGTAACTGTCCTGTTCCCCCTGCAGCCTGGTAACCAGTTTACTAGTCAGAAACTGTACTGTCCTGTTCCCCCTGCAGCCTGGTAACCAATCAACTAGTCAGTAACTGTACTGTCCTGTTCCCCCTGCAGCCTGGTAACCAGTCAACTAGTCAGTAACTGTACTGTCCTGTTCCCCCTGCCGCCTGGTAACCAGTCAACTAGTCAGTAACTGTACTGTCCTGTTCCCCCTGCAGCCTGGTAACCAGTCAACTAGTCAGTAACTGTCCTGTTCCCCCTGCAGACTGGTTACCAGTCAACTAGTCAGTAACTGTCCTGTTCCCCCTGTAGCCTGGTAACCAGTCAACTAGTCAGTAACTGTCCTGTTCCCCCTGCAGCCTGGTAACCAGTCAACTAGTCAGTAACTGTACTGTCCTGTTCCCCCTGCAGCCTGGTAACCAGTCAACTAGTCAGTAACTGTCCTGTTCCCCCTGCAGACTGGTAACCAGTACACTAGTCAGTAACTGTCCTGTTCCCCCTGCAGCCTGGTAAACAGTCAACTTGTCAGTAACTGTCCTGTTCCCCCTACAGCCTGGTAACCAGTCAACTAGTCAGTAACTGTCCTGTTCCCCCTGCAGCCTGGTAAACAGTCAACTAGTCAGTAACTGTCCCGTTCCCCCTGCAGCCTGGTAACCAGTTTACTAGTCAGAAACTGTACTGTACTGTTCCCCCTGCAGCCTGGTAACCAATCAACTAGTCAGTAACTGTACTGTCCTGTTCCCCCTGCAGCCTGGTAACCAGTCAACTAGTCAGTAACTGTACTGTCCTGTTCCCCCTGCAGCCTGGTAACCAGTCAACTAGTCAGTAACTGTCCTGTTCCCCCTGTAGCCTGGTAACCAGTCAACTAGTCAGTAACTGTCCTGTTCCCCCTGCAGCCTGGTAACCAGTCAACTAGTCAGTAACTGTACTGTCCTGTTCCCCCTGCAGACTGGTAACCAGTCAACTAGTCAGTAACTGTCCTGTTCCCCCTGCAGCCTGGTTACCAGTTTACTAGTCAGAAACTGTACTGTCCTGTTCCCCCTGCAGCCTGGTAACCAATCAACTAGTCATTAACTGTACTGTCCTGTTCCCCCTGCAGACTGGTAACCAGTCAACTAGTCAGTAACTGTCCTGTTCCCCCTGCAGCCTGGTAACCAGTTTACTAGTCAGAAACTGTACTGTCCTGTTCCCCCTGCAGCCTGGTAACCAATCAACTAGTCAGTAACTGTACTGTCCTGTTCCTCCTGCAGCCTGGTAACCAGTCAACTAGTCAGTAACTGTCCTGTTCCCCCTGCAGCCTGGTAACCAGTCAACTAGTCAGTAACTGTACTGTCCTGTTCCCCCTGCAGCCTGGTAACCAGTCAACTAGTCAGTAACTGTCCTGTTCCCCCTGTAGCCTGGTAACCAGTCAACTAGTCAGTAACTGTCCTGTTCCCCCTGCAGCCTGGTAACCAGTCAACTAGTCAGTAACTGTACTGTCCTGTTCCCCCTGCAGACTGGTAACCAGTCAACTAGTCAGTAACTGTCCTGTTCCAACTGCAGCCTGGTAACCAGTTTACTAGTCAGAAACTGTACTGTCCTGTTCCCCCTGCAGCCTGGTAACCAGTCAACTAGTCAGTAACTGTACTGTCCTGTTCCCCCTGCCGCCTGGTAACCAGTCAACTAGTCAGTAACTGTACTGTCCTGTTCCCCCTGCAGCCTGGTAACCAGTCAACTAGTCAGTAACTGTCCTGTTCCCCCTGCAGACTGGTTACCAGTCAACTAGTCAGTAACTGTCCTGTTCCCCCTGTAGCCTGGTAACCAGTCAACTAGTCAGTAACTGTCCTGTTCCCCCTGCAGCCTGGTAACCAGTCAACTAGTCAGTAACTGTACTGTCCTGTTCCCCTTGCAGCCTGGTAACCAGTCAACTAGTCAGTAACTGTACTGTCCTGTTCCCCCTGCAGCCTGGTAACCAGTCAACTAGTCAGTAACTGTCCTGTTCCCCCTGCAGACTGGTAACCAGTACACTAGTCAGTAACTGTCCTGTTCCCCCTGCAGCCTGGTAAACAGTCAACTTGTCAGTAACTGTCCTGTTCCCCCTGCAGCCTGGTAACCAGTCAACTAGTCAGTAACTGTCCTGTTCCCCCTGCAGCCTGGTAAACAGTCAACTAGTCAGTAACTGTCCCGTTCCCCCTGCAGCCTGGTAACCAGTTTACTAGTCAGAAACTGTACTGTACTGTTCCACCTGCAGCCTGGTAACCAATCAACTAGTCAGTAACTGTACTGTCCTGTTCCCCCTGCAGCCTGGTAACCAGTCAACTAGTCAGTAACTGTCCTGTTCCCCCTGCAGCCTGGTAACCAGTCAACTAGTCAGTAACTGTACTGTCCTGTTCCCCCTGCAGCCTGGTAACCAGTCAACTAGTCAGTAACTGTACTGTCCTGTTCCCCCTGCAGCCTGGTAACCAGTCAACTAGTCAGTAACTGTCCTGTTCCCCCTGTAGCCTGGTAACCAGTCAACTAGTCAGTAACTGTCCTGTTCCCCCTGCAGCCTGGTAACCAGTCAACTAGTCAGTAACTGTACTGTCCTGTTCCCCCTGCAGACTGGTAACCAGTCAACTAGTCAGTAACTGTCCTGTTCCCCCTGCAGCCTGGTTACCAGTTTACTAGTCAGAAACTGTACTGTCCTGTTCCCCCTGCAGCCTGGTAACCAATCAACTAGTCAGTAACTGTACTGTCCTGTTCCCCCTGCAGCCTGGTAACCAGTCAACTAGTCAGTAACTGTCCTGTTCCCCCTGCAGCCTGGTAACCAGTCAACTAGACAGTAACTGTATTGTCCTGTTCCCCCTGCAGCCTGGTAACCAGTCAACTAGTCAGTAACTGTCCTGTTCCCCCTGCAGCCTGGTAACCAGTCAACTAGTCAGTAACTGTAGTGTCCTGTTCCCCCTGCAGCCTGGTAACCAGTCAACTAGTCAGTAACTGTCCCGTTCCCCCTGCAGCCTGGTAACCAGTCAACTAGTCAGTAACTGTCCTGTCCTGTTCCCCCTGCAGCCTGGTAACCAGTCAACTAGTCAGTAACTGTAATGTCCTGTTCCCCCTGCAGCCTGGTAAACAGTCAACTTGTCAGTAACTGTCCTGTTCCCCCTGCAGCCTGGTAACCAGTCAACTAGTCAGTAACTGTCCTGTTCCCCCTGCAGCCTGGTAACCAGTCAACTAGTCAGTACTGTCCTGTTCCCCCTGCAGCCTGGTAACCAGTCAACTAGTCAGTAACTGTACTGTCCTGTTCCCCCTGCAGCCTGGTAACCAGTCAACTAGTCAGTAACTGTCCTGTTCCCCCTGCAGACTGGTAACCAGTCAACTAGTCAGTAACTGTCCTGTTCCCCCTGCAGCCTGGTAAACAGTCAACTTGTCAGTAACTGTCCTGTTCCCCCTGCAGCCTGGTAACCAGTCAACTAGTCAGTAACTGTCCTGTTCCCCCTGCAGCCTGGTAACCAGTTTACTAGTCAGAAACTGTACTGTCCTGTTCCCCCTGCAGCCTGGTAACCAATCAACTAGTCAGTAACTGTACTGTCCTGTTCCCCCTGCAGCCTGGTAACCAGTCAACTAGTCAGTAACTGTCCTGTTCCCCCTGCAGCCTGGTAACCAGTCAACTAGTCAGTAACTGTACTGTCCTGTTCCCCCTGCAGACTGGTAACCAGTCAACTAGTCAGTAACTGTCCTGTTCCCCCTGCAGCCTGGTAACCAGTTTACTAGTCAGAAACTGTACTGTCCTGTTCCCCCTGCAGCTTGGTAACCAATCAATTAGTCAGTAACTGTACTGTCCTGTTCCCCCTGCAGCCTGGTAACCAGTCAACTAGTCAGTAACTGTACTGTCCTGTTCCCCCTGCCGCCTGGTAACCAGTCAACTAGTCAGTAACTGTACTGTCCTGTTCCCCTGCAGCCTGGTAACCAGTCAACTAGTCAGTAACTGTCCTGTTCCCCCTGCAGACTGGTTACCAGTCAACTAGTCAGTAACTGTCCTGTTCCCCCTGTAGCCTGGTAACCAGTCAACTAGTCAGTAACTGTCCTGTTCCCCCTGCAGCCTGGTAACCAGTCAACTAGTCAGTAACTGTACTGTCCTGTTCCCCCTGCAGCCTGGTAACCAGTCAACTAGTCAGTAACTGTCCTGTTCCCCCTGCAGACTGGTAACCAGTACACTAGTCAGTAACTGTCCTGTTCCCCCTGCAGCCTGGTAAACAGTCAACTTGTCAGTAACTGTCCTGTTCCCCCTACAGCCTGGTAACCAGTCAACTAGTCAGTAACTGTCCTGTTCCCCCTGCAGCCTGGTAACCAATCAACTAGTCAGTAACTGTACTGTCCTGTTCCCCCTGCAGCCTGGTAACCAGTCAACTAGTCAGTAACTGTCCTGTTCCCCCTGCAGACTGGTAACCAGTACACTAGTCAGTAACTGTCCTGTTCCCCCTGCAGCCTGGTAAACAGTCAACTTGTCAGTAACTGTCCTGTTCCCCCTGCAGCCTGGTAACCAGTCAACTAGTCAGTAACTGTACTGTCCTGTTCCCCCTGCAGCCTGGTAACCAGTCAACTAGTCAGTAACTGTCCTGTTCCCCCTGCAGCCTGGTAAACAGTCAACTTGTCAGTAACTTTCCTGTTCCCCCTGCAGCCTGGTAACCAGTCAACTAGTCAGTAACTGTCCTGTTCCCCCTGCAGCCTGGTAACCAGTCAACTAGTCAGTAACTGTCCTGTTCCCCCTGCAGCCTGGTAAACAGTCAACTTGTCAGTAACTTTCCTGTTCCCCCTGCAGCCTGGTAACCAGTCAACTAGTCAGTAACTGTACTGTCCTGTTCCCCCTGCAGCCTGGTAACCAGTCAACTAGTCAGTAACTGTCCTGTTCCCCCTGCAGCCTGGTAAACAGTCAACTTGTCAGTAACTTTCCTGTTCCCCCTGCAGCCTGGTAACCAGTCAACTAGTCAGTAACTGTACTGTCCTGTTCCCCCTGCAGCCTGGTAACCAGTCAGCTAGTCAGTAACTGTACTGTCCTGTTCCCCCTGCAGCCTGGTAACCAGTCAACTAGTCAGTAACTGTCCTGTTCCCCCTGCAGACTGGTAACCAGTCAACTAGTCAGTAACTGTCCTGTTCCCCCTGCAGCCTGGTAACCAGTCAACTTGTCAGTAACTGTCCTGTTCCCCCTGCAGCCTGGTAACCAGTCAACTAGTCAGTAACTGTCCTGTTCCCCCTGCAGCCTGGTAACCAGTCAACTAGTCAGTAACTGTACTGTCCTGTTCCCCCTGCAGCCTGCTAACCAGTCAACTAGTCAGTAACTGTACTGTCCTGTTCCCCCTGCAGCCTGGTAACCAGTCAACTAGTCAGTAACTGTACTGTCCTGTTCCCCCTGCAGCCTGCTAACCAGTCAACTAGTCAGTAACTGTACTGTCCTGTTCCCCCTGCAGCCTGGTAACCAGTCAACTAGTCAGTAACTGTCCTGTTCCCCCTGCAGACTGGTAACCAGTCAACTAGTCAGTAACTGTCCTGTTCCCCCTGCAGCCTGGTAACCAGTCAACTAGTCAGTAACTCTTCCGTTCCCCCTGCAGCCTGGTAACCAGTCAACTAGTCAGTAACCGTCCTGTCCTGTTCCTCCAGCAGCCTGGTAACCAGTCAACTAGTCAGTAACCGTACTGTCCTGTTCCCCCTGCAGCCTGGTAAACAGTCAACTAGTCAGTAACTGTCCCGTTCCCCCTGCAGCCTGTTAACCAGTCAACTAGTCAGTAACTCTACTGTCCTGTTCCCCCTGCAGCCTGGTAACCAGTCAACTAGTCAGTAACTGTCCCGTTCCCCCTGCAGCCTGGTAACCAGTCAACTAGTCAGTAACTCTACTGTCCTGTTCCCCCTGCAGCCTGGTAACCAGTCAACTAGTCAGTAACTGTCCTGTTCCCCCTGCAGCCTGGTAACCAGTCAACTAGTCAGTAACTGTACTGTCCTGTTCCCCCTGCTGCCTGGTAACCAGTCAACTAGTCAGTAACTGTCCTGTTCCCCCTGCAGCCTGGTAACCAGTCAACTAGTCAGTAACTGTCCTGTTCCCCCTGCAGCCTGGTAACCAGTCAACTAGTCAGTAACTGTCCTGTTCCCCCTGCAGCCTGGTAACCAGTCAACTAGTCAGTAACTCTACTGTCCTGTTCCCCCTGCAGCCTGGTAACCAGTCAACTAGTCAGTAACTGTCCTGTTCCCCCTGCAGCCTGGTAACCAGTCAACTAGTCAGTAACTGTACTGTCCTGTTCCCCCTGCAGCCTGGTAACCAGTCAACTAGTCAGTAACTGTCCTGTTCCCCCTGCTGCCTGGTAACCAGTCAACTAGTCAGTAACTGTCCTGTTCCCCCTGCAGCCTGGTAACCAGTCAACTAGTCAGTAACTGTCCTGTTCCCCCTGCAGCCTGGTAACCAGTCAACTAGTCAGTAACCGTCCTGTGCTGTTCCCCCTGCAGCCTGGTAACCAGTCAACTAGTCAGTAACCGTCCTGTGCTGTTCCCCCTGCAGCCTGGTAACCAGTCAACTAGTCAGTAACTGTACTGTCCTGTTCCCCCTGCAGCCTGGTAACCAGTCAACTAGTCAGTAACTGTACTGTCCTGTTCCCCCTGCAGCCTGCTAACCAGTCAACTAGTCAGTAACTGTACTGTCCTGTTCTCCCTGCAGCCTGGTAACCAGTCAACTAGTCAGTAACTGTACTGTCCTGTTCCCCCTGCAGCCTGGTAACCAGTCAACTAGTCAGTAACTGTACTCTCCTGTTCCCCCTGCAGACTGGTAACCAGTCAACTAGTCAGTAACTGTCCTGTTCCCCCTGCAGCCTGGTAACCAGTTTACTAGTCAGAAACTGTCCTGTTCCCCCTGCAGCCTGGTAACCAGTCAACTAGTCAGTAACTGTACTGTCCTGTTCCCCCTGCAGCCTGGTAACCAGTCAACTAGTCAGTAACTGTCCTGTTCCCCCTGCAGGCTGGTAAACAGTCAACTTGTCAGTACCGACTGTCCTGTTCCCCCTGCAGCCTGGTAACCAGTCAACTAGTCAGTAACTGTCCTGTTCCCCCTGCAGCCTGGTAACCAGTCAACTAGTCAGTAACTGTACTGTCCTGTTCCCCCTGCAGCCTGGTAACCAGTCAACTAGTCAGTAACTGTACTGTCCTGTTCCCCCTGCAGCCTGGTAACCAGTCAACTATTCAGTACCACTGTCCTGTTCCCCCTGCAGACTGGTAACCAGTCAACTAGACAGTACCGACTGTCCTGTTCCCCCTGCAGCCTGGTAACCAGTCAACTAGTCAGTACTGTCCTGTTCCCCTTGCAGCCTGGTAACCAGTCAACTAGTCAGTAACTGTACTGTCCTGTTCCCCCTGCAGCCTGGTAACCAGTCAACTAGTCAGTAACTGTCCTGATCCCCCTGCAGACTGGTAACCAGTCAACTAGTCAGTACGACTGTCCTGTTCCCCCTGCAGCCTGGTAAACAGTCAACTTGTCAGTAACTGTCCTGTTCCCCCTGCAGCCTGGTAACCAGTCAACTAGTCAGTAACTGTCCTGTTCCCCCTGCAGCCTGGTAACCAGTTTACTAGTCAGAAACTGTACGCCTGTTCCCCCTGCAGCCTGGTAACCAGTCAACTAGTCAGTAACTCTACTGTCCTGTTCCCCCTGCAGCCTGGTAACCAGTCAACTAGTCAGTAACTGTCCTGTTCCCCCTGCAGCCTGGTAACCAGTCAACTAGTCAGTAACTGTACTGTCCTGTTCCCCCTGCAGCCTGGTAACCAGTCAACTAGTCAGTAACTGTCCTGTTCCCCCTGCTAGCCTGGTAACCAGTCAACTAGTCAGTAACTGTCCTGTTCCCCCTGCAGCCTGGTAACCAGTCAACTAGTCAGTAACTGTACTGTCCTGTTCCCCCTGCAGACTGGTAACCAGTCAACTAGTCAGTAACTGTCCTGTTCCCCCTGCAGCCTGGTAACCAGTTTACTAGTCAGAAACTGTACTGTCCTGTTCCCCCTGCAGCCTGGTAACCAATCAACTAGTCAGTAACTGTACTGTCCTGTTCCCCCTGCAGCCTGGTAACCATTCAACTAGTCAGTAACTGTACTGTCCTGTTCCCCCTGCATTCTGGTAACCAGTCAACTAGTCAGTAACTGTCCTGTTCCCCCTGCAGACTGGTAACCAGTCAACTAGTCAGTAACTGTCCTGTTCCCCCTGCAGCCTGGTAACCAGTCAACTAGTCAGTAACTGTCCCTTTCCCCCTGCAGCCTGGTAACTTGTCAACTAGTCAGTAACTGTCCCGTTCCCCTTGCAGCCTGGTAACCAGTCAACTAGTCAGTAACTGTCCCGTTCCCCCTGCAGCCTGGTAACCAGTCAACTAGTCAGTGACCGTCCTGTCCTGTTCCCCCTGCAGCCTGGTAACCAGTCAACTAGTCAGTAACCGTACTGTCCTGTTCCCCCTGCAGCCTGGTAACCAGTCAACTAGTCAGTAACTGTACTGTTCCCCCTGCAGCCTGGTAACCAGTCAACTAGTCAGTAACTGTACTGTTCCCCCTGCAGCCTGGTAACCAGTCAACTAGTCAGTAACTGTCCCGTTCCCCCTGCAGCCTGGTAACCAGTCAACTAGTCAGTAACTCTACTGTCCTGTTCCCCCTGCAGCCTGGTAACCAGTCAACTAGTCAATAACTGTCCTGTTCCCCCTGCAGCCTGGTAACCAGTCAACTAGTCAGTAACTGTACTGTCCTGTTCCCCCTGCAGCCTGGTAACCAGTCAACTAGTCAGTAACTGTCCTGTTCCCCCTGCTGCCTGGTAACCAGTCAACTAGTCAGTAACTGTCCTGTTCCCCCTGCAGCCTGGTAACCAGTCAACTAGTCAGTAACTGTCCTGTTCCCCCTGCAGCCTGGTAACCAGTCAACTAGTCAGTAACCTGTCCCTGTTTCCCCCTGCAGCCTGGTAACCAGTCAACTAGTCAGTAACCGTCCTGTCCTGTTCCCCCTGCAGCCTGGTAACCAGTCAACTAGTCAGTAACTGTACTGTCCTGTTCCCCCTGCAGCCTGGTAACCATTCAACTAGTCAGTAACTGTACTGTCCTGTTTCCCCTGCATTCTGGTAACCAGTCAACTAGTCAGTAACTGTCCTGTTCCCCCTGCAGACTGGTAACCAGTCAACTAGTCAGTAACTGTCCTGTTCCCCCTGCAGCCTGGTAACCAGTCAACTAGTCAGTAACTGTCCCTTTCCCCCTGCAGCCTGGTAACTTGTCAACTAGTCAGTAACTCTCCCGTTCCCCTTGCAGCCTGGTAACCAGTCAACTAGTCAGTAACTGTCCCGTTCCCCCTGCAGCCTGGTAACCAGTCAACTAGTCAGTAACTGTCCCGTTCCCCCTGCAGCCTGGTAACCAGTTAACTAGTCAGTAACTGTCCCGTTCCCCCTGCAGCCTTTCCCAGACCCCAGCAGGAACCCCTACAGAACCCCTAAAAGAGGCGGAGCTAAATGACAACATCACCATCTTTACCCGAATACTGGACAGACTGCTGGACGGCTATGACAACAGGCTACGTCCTGGACTAGGAGGTAGGGACCCATCCACCCCTCAATGTCTCCCAAATGGCACTATATAGGGAATAGGGCTCTGGTCTATAGTAGTACCACTATATAGGGAATAGGGCTCTGGTCTATAGTATTGCACTATATAGGGAATAGGGCTGTGGTCTATAGTAGTACCACTATATAGGGAATAGGGCTCTGGTCTATAGTAGTGCACTATATTGGGAATAAGGCCCTGGTCTATAGTAGTGCACTATATAGGGAATAGGGCTCTGGTCTATAGTAGTGTACTATATAGGGAATAGGGCTCTGGTCTATAGTAGTGTACTATATAGGGAATAGGGCTCTGGTCTATAGTAGTACCACTATATAGGGAATAGGGCTCTGGTCTATAGTAGTACCACTATATAGGGAATAGGGCTCTGGTCTATAGTAGTGCACTATATAGGGAATAGGGCTCTGGTCTATAGTAGTGCACTATATAGGGAATAGGGCTCTGGTCTATAGTAGTGCACTATATAGGGAATAGGGCTCTGGTCTATAGTAGTGCACTATATAGGGAATAGGGCTCTGGTCTATAGTATTGCACTATATAGGGAATAGGGCTCTGGTCTATAGTATTGCACTATATAGGGAATAGGGCTCTGGTCTATAGTAGTGTACTATGTAGGGAATAGGTGCCATTTAGGACACACACTTAAAACCTTTACCATGTTGCATACTGTTCAAACTGTATGGACATGTAAACTGATTGCATACATACCACATGTAAACTGATTGCATACATACTTTATGGACATGTAAACTGATTGCATACAGTACATACTGTATGGACATGTAAACTGATTGCATACATACTGTATGGACATGTAAACTGATTGCATACATACCACATGTAAACTGACTCTCTCTCCATATTGTTTCCTGGCCTCGTTAAGTTAAGAATCATAATTGTTTTATGATATAATGAAGCAGACATATGTTCCCTCCACTATAACCTCTGTATCTATTGTACCATTAGTAAGAGACCATAGACAGGTGATAATAAAGCTTTGTCAGTCTGCTAGTCCTCTATTATATTGTACCATTAGTAAGAGACCATAGAGAGGTGATAATGTCCTTGTTAGTCTGCTAGTCCTCTATTATAGAGGGGGATGGGCCTATATTCATAGCCCCTGGTAAACACAGGTCTCTGACGAAGAGACATGTTCATTGCAATGGTTAGGGGAGCTAGTGGGCGACTGACCTTGAGAGACAGAGACAGAGAGAGAGAGAGAGAGAGGAAGAGAGAGAGAGAGAGCGAGAGAGAGAGAGGAAGAGAGAGGAAGAGGAAGAGAGAGAGCGAGAGAGAGAGAGGAAGAGAGAGGAAGAGGAAGAGAGAGAGAGAGAGAGAGAGGAAGAGAGAGAGAGGAGAGAGAGAGAGAGCGCTATCACTCCTTTCATAAATGCCAGGGTCTTTGCTCTCAAAGGACCGAGGCCAACTTTTCAGATCCTCTTATGGAAAATAAATGTAATTATTGAAGGTTCAACGCAGAATTGTGTGTCAATCCATGTTGTTTGAATAGAAAAAGAGAAAGATCAGTGAAATAAAGGAACATGTATTCCCACGTGCCTCTCTGAGCAACTCCCACCCTCTCTGGATGGGATCTATTTTCTACAGAGAAGGTGACCGAGATCAACTTTTCAGATCCTCTCATGGAAAATACATTTGTATTTATTTTATTTTATTTTATACAAAGAAGGTTACTGAGATCAACTTTTCAGATCCTCTTATGGAAAATACATTTGTATTTATTTTATTTTCTACAGAGAAGGTTACCGAGATCAAGACAAACATATTTGTGACCAGCTTCGGTCCCGTTTCTGATACTGAAATGGTAAGGACTTCTTCTTGATTAATTCTCATCCTAAAAGAAACTGTAACAGCTTCCATATTCCCGTGCTACTTTTATTTATAATTGTATTATTGAATGAAAGTTTAAAAAAAAAAATGGAAAAACAAAAAAATTGAATCAATTTTTATAAACATTTACTTATTTCATCTATTTTTTTAAATTACGATTTGTATTTTTTTTTTTTTTAAATTACGAATAGTCTGTATTAAGGTATTGGGGCCGGTTTACCAGCAACAGATTAAGTCTAGGCCAGGACTAACAAGCAAACTCAATGGAGAATCTCCAATGAACATGCATCTTGGGGCAGCAGGTGGCCTAGTGGTTAGAGAAGGGAGGCAGGTAGCCTAGTGGTTAGAGGGGGGGAGGCAGGGTAGCCTAGTGGTTAGAGGGGAGAGGCAGGTAGCCTAGTGGTTAGAGGGGGGAGGCAGGTAGACTAGTGGTTAGAGGGGGGAGGCAGGTAGACTAGTGGTTAGAGGGGGGAGGCAGGTAGCCTAGTGGTTAGAGGGGAGGAGGCAGGTAGCCTAGTGGTTAGAGGGGGGAGGCAGGTAGCCTAGTGGTTAGAGGGGGGAGGCAGGTAGCCTAGTGGTTAGAGGGGGGAGGCAGGTAGCCTAGTGGTTAGAGGGGGGAGGCAGGTAGCCTAGTGGTTAGAGGGGGGAGGCAGGTAGCCTAGTGGTTAGAGGGGGGAGGCAGGTAGCCTAGTGGTTAGAGGGGGGGAGGCAGGAAGCCTAGTGGTTAGAGGGGGGAGACGGGTAGCCTAGTGGTTAGAGGGGGAAGGCAGGTAGCCTAGTGGTTAGAGGGGGGAGGCAGGTAGCCTAGTGGTTAGAGGGGGGAGGCAGGTAGCCTAGTGGTTAGAGGGGGGGAGGCAGGAAGCCTAGTGGTTAGAGGGGGGAGACGGGTAGCCTAGTGGTTAGAGGGGGAAGGCAGGTAGCCTAGTGGTTAGAGGGGGGAGGCAGGTAGCCTAGTGGTTAGAGCGTTGGACTAGTAACCGAAAGGTTGCCAGATTAAATCCCTGAGCTGACAAAGTAAAAAATCTGTCGTTCTGCTCCTGAACAAGGCAGTTAACCCACTGTTCCTAGACCGTCATTGTAAATAAGAATTTGTTCTTAACTGACTTGCCTCGTTAAATAAAGATAAAATCACATTTTAGGATTCGGCTTAATCTGTTTTCTGAGAAACTGTCCCTTAATGTCATACTTTACATCCAATGATTCCCTCTTGGGTTCATATACCAACTGAACCCCCTGTCTCGTCTCGTCGTTGACCTCTTGACATCCAGGAGTACACCATAGACGTGTTCTTCAGACAGAGCTGGAAGGATGAACGTCTGTGTTTCCAAGGCCCCATGAAGATGTTACCGTTAAACAACCTCCTGGCGTCTAACATCTGGACCCCGGATACCTTCTTCCTCAACGGGAAGAAATCTATCGCCCACAACATGACCACACCCAACAAACTTCTCCGACTCAAAGACGATGGGACACTGCTCTACACTATGAGGTCAGTGAGACCCTCAACAGTGTTGTGAGCAAAAACATTGTTTACCTTTTTTTGTTGTTGTTCTTTTGTTTTTGTTTTCTCCCACTGTTGGTCCCACTGTCCTCCTAAAAACAAACAGTCTAAAGACTAAAGACTGGTACAAACAAACAAACAAACAAACAAACAAGTCTATAGACTAAAGACTGGTACAAACAAACAAACAGTCTAAAGACTGGTACAAACAAACAAACAGTCTAAAGACTAAAGACTGGTACAAACAAACAAGTCTAAAGACTAAAGACTGGTACAAACAAACAAACAAACAGTCTAAAGACTAAAGACTGGTACAAACAAACAAACAGTCTAAAGACTAAAGACTGGTACAAACAAACAAACAGTCTAAAGACTAAAGACTGGTACAAACAAACAAACAGTCTAAAGACTAAAGACTGGTACAAACAAACAAACAGTCTAAAGACTAAAGACTGGTACAAACAAACAAACAGTCTAAAGACTAAAGACTGGTACAAACAAACAAACAGTCTAAAGACTAAAGACTGGTACAAACAAACAAACAAGAGGATGTCTGATATCAGCTCCCTCACACTGAAGAGGATGTCTGATATCAGCTCCCTCACACTGAAGAGGATGTCTGATATCAGCTCCCTCACGCTGAAGAGGATGTCTGATATCAGCTCCCTCACGCTGAAGAGGATGTCTGATATCAGCTCCCTCACGCTGAAGAGGATGTCTGATATCAGATCATTTCTTCGTTACCAAATGAGGAGAGTTAAACTTCACACACCAGTCAGTTATACTTAAAACTACATATTTAATAATAAGAGCAAAAGCACTTTGACTTTCAATGATGTGCCATTTCTAACGAACCGTTGAAAGTGACAACACAAAAATAGAAAGATCTTTCAATAGCCAAGATACACCCCTCTCTAACCTACATGACGAACAACAGATCTTAGGAACAGTTCACAAAGAAAGACTTTTACTTGAGAAAGGAGTATCCCATAGCCAGATAGCATTCGCTATAAATTATCGTTCAGTTTGATCCCTAATGATAAGGTTCTAATCCCGTTCCTGGTACTTCATAGCACAAAAACACCATCTCATCCAATGTCATAAATCAATTGTCAACTCTAGATACTCCCATCTCAAGTAAACCCCCTCTTGACCCCACTCCTGGACAAGCTCACTGAGGGGAGTGAGTCTCTAGGTCATACACTATCCCAGGATAAGTGCAACATCAGAGAGGACATACAATGGTTCCAGACACTGCCATACCCCTCCCCCCAATGCCAAAGGAGGGAGTGACTTGCACACAGACACTGTGGAGACAAGTAATTGGTTCCCCATTAATCACGCTGTAACGATTGTCAAAAGGAGTCGACCAAGGTGCAGCGTGGAATATGTTCATCTTGTGATTTATTTACTCAGAACACGATAAAAGTAATGAACAAAGAAAATACGACCGTCACGTTCTGTAGGCACACAAAGCAGTACAAAAATAAGATCCCACAAACACAGGTGGAAAAAAGGGCTGCCTAAGTATGGTTCCTAATCAAAGACAACGATAGACAGCTGCCTCTGGTTAGGAACCATACTCGGCCCCAACACATAGAAATACAAAACATAGAATGCCCACCCCACACCTTGACCTAACCACATAGAGAAACAAACCCTCTCTCTCAGGTCAGGGTGTGACACACACCATCCCTTCACATGGTTTAAGAATAGGTAAAGACACATTCACATATGAAGATAAATGTTCCATCCTGTCCTCTTCCCTTTCTGATATTCTGCATAGCAACAGAGACATGTAAAAGACAAGTCTGACCTTTCCCTTCTCTGGGCCCCAGGTGACTGAGCCCCAGCTGAGGGAAGAAATGCAACTGCCAATACTAGAGTCTATTAGAAATACATTCTAATAAACACGTATATCACATAAACATATTATGCAATACAAGCATTATAACGTAATCTTGCAATATTTCCACGACATCTCCCTCATTTTGAGAATCTTCTCAACTTAAAAGAAAACTACAAGATTTAAGAACATTCATTCACATAGAAAATACATATATTCTACATAAACCAAAAATCACAAAATAATAACTCATTGCATGGCGTTCCTGCACGTGACCAGCTTCCACAACACTGACTCAGCCTCATTCAAACCCACAACACATTTACTAAACACTCTAGCAATTTGTCTGGGAAGGTTATGATACACAGTCACCTGTACGAACCCATGAAGAAAGACAAAAATTGCATACAGTTTATGAGATTCCAAGCTATATTTTCCATAGACAGTGAAAAGCACATATTTAATGCATAATGCAGTGCATGCACCAATGGAGTTTAAAATAAAATATTCTTTAGTTATCTATCACACTCCAATGGATCAGCATAGTATGTTGGAAATGACTATTTCCATCCCAAAAACTACGATTAGCATATCTTGTTGGACAAATCCAGGTAGTGACTCCTATTTCAAATAAAATGTGTTCCATTGGTGCCTAATGAACATGACCCAAGACAAGCATCATGATTCCACTATTTATAAGGCAATGCCTATAGATCAAATAGATTAGGATCATTTGGTGCCTAATGAACATGACCCAAGATAAGCATCATGATTCCACTATTAATAAGGCAATGCCTATAGATCAAATAGATTAGGATCATTTCACTCTCCAGATCAGAGTATACCCATGGCATTCACCCATTATAAGCATGCCATGTAGGTGTAGGACAATAGATTGAGGAGGTGTGCTCTTATTTAGTCTGGCTAACACCTAGATTCTGGAAAGAATGTTTGGATGTGTATTGATAATGAAGGGCACTGTGCTTTTACTGGTTGTTTCTCCTCTATGCCTTTCTCCCTCAAACACCCACACGCACAGCCTCACACCCTCTGAGCGCCCCCTCCTGGTACAACTGTTGGATTTTCAAATCCAAAAACAACAAGAGGTCTCAGCCCCCCCAGGAAGAAAATTAATGTTTGAAAGAACCAATCAATGCGTTGGCTCAACAAGCAAATACTTTATTTACAACACCAGGTCTGTGTTCTTTCCTCTACTGCACATTTCCTGTGGGGATTCTTACTCCAATGTTTTACAAAAAAAGGAAGTTAAGAGTATAACCACAAATGATCAATGTCCGATTACATTTTAAGATTTATTGGAACAAAATGTTGATATATGGGCTGAGTTGTATTGTTGTATTTGATTGGACCACATTATGAACAGAGACATACCTGTATATACCATCTGATGTAGGAGCTGGTTAGAGTGAATAATGCTGATCTTACTGAACCGCGTTTGGAAAGCCAGGCGATGATGATGATGATGATGATGACGATGAACTATCTCCAGTAGATGGCAGTGTAGGATCACAGTTTTCAGATGGGATACTGTTACGCTGTTCTGATACAGCTGGAAACACACATCACTGTAGGATCACAGTTTTCAGATGGGATACTGTTACGCTGTTCTGATACAGCTGGAAACACACATCACTCTAGGAAGGCTGTTCCCATGAGTTCACACATGGCATTCCAGAGAGAAAAGAGAGAAGAGTGACAGAGAGAGACACAGATAAAGACGGAGAGAGAAAAGAGAGAAGAGTGACAGAGATAGACACGGATAAAGAGGGAGAGAGAAAAGAGAAACAGAGATAGACGGATAAAGAGGGAGAGAGGAAGGAGAGAAGAGTGACAGAGATAGACACAGATAAAGAGGGAGAGAGAAAAGAGAGACAGAGATAGACGGATAAAGAGGGAGAGAGAAAGGAGAGAAGAGTGACAGAGATAGACACGGATAAAGACGGAGAGAGAAAAGAGAGACAGAGATAGACGGATAAAGAGGGAGAGAGGAAGGAGAGAAGAGTGACAGAGAGAGACACAGATAAAGAGGGAGAGAGAAAAGAGAGACAGAGATAGACGGATAAAGAGGGAGAGAGAAAAGAGAGACAGAAAAGAGAGAAGAGCGACAGAGATAGACGGATAAAGAGGGAGAGAGAAAAGAGAGAAGAGTGACAGAGATAGACACGGATAAAGACGGAGAGAGAAAAGAGAGAAGAGTGACAGAGATAGACACGGATAAAGAGGGAGAGAGAAAAGAGAGACAGAGATAGACGGATAAAGAGGGAGAGAGGAAGGAGAGAAGAGTGACAGAGATAGACACGGATAAAGAGGGAGAGAAAAGAGAGACAGAGATAGACGGATAAAGAGGGAGAGAGAAAGGAGAGAAGAGTGACAGAGATAGACACGGATAAAGACGGAGAGAGAAAAGAGAGAAGAGCGTGGAGTGTAAGTGTACAGGGCCTCATTAAGTCTGTATTTTAGCTAAAATTCGTTTTTTCCAAGATTTTGTTTTCTCCCATTTAGTTTTTTTTCCAGTTTTCTGTTTTTCCCATTTGTTTTCATGTTTTTGCTCTCAAAATCACACTTAAAAAAATGTAAAATAGAAACCAACTAATATTGAATGTTATAAGTCCTCAGCAACACTTAAACTACATCAGGAGACCACTTGTGGAGTCTTTATAGCATTAAAGGGCCCTATATTTGGTTTATAGGGTTAAAGGGCCTTGTGTGTATATATACTGCTCAAAAAAATAAAGGGAACACTTAAACAACACATCCTAGATCTGAATGAAAGAAATAATCTTATTAAATACTTTTTTCTTTACATAGTTGAATGTGCTGACAACAAAATCACACAAAAATAATCAATGGAAATCCAATTTATCCACACATGGAGGTCTGGATTTGGAATCACACTCAAAATTAAAGTGGAAAACCACACTACAGGCTGATCCAACTTTGATGTAATGTCCTTAAAACAAGTCAAAATGAGGCTCAGTAGTGTGTGTGGCCTCCACGTGCCTGTATGACCTCCCTACAACGCCTGGGCATGCTCCTGATGAGGTGGCGGATGGTCTCCTGAGGGATCTCCTCCCAGACCTGGACTAAAGCATCCGCCAACTCCTGGACAGTCTGTGGTGCAACGTGGCGTTGGTGGATGGAGCGAGACATGATGTCCCAGATGTGCTCAATTGGATTCAGGTCTGGGGAACGGGCGGGCCAGTCCATAGCATCAATGCCTTCCTCTTGCAGGAACTGCTGACACACTCCAGCCACATGAGGTCTAGCATTGTCTTGCAGTAGGAGGAACCCAGGGCCAACCGCACCAGCATATGGTCTCACAAGGGGTCTGAGGATCTCATCTCGGTGCCTAATGGCAGTCAGGCTACCTCTGGCGAGCACATGGAGGGCTGTGCGGCCCCCCAAAGAAATGCCACCCCACACCATGACTGACCCACCGCCAAACCGGTCATGCTGGAGGATGTTGCAGGCAGCAGAACGTTCTCCACGGCGTCTCCAGACTCTGTCACGTCTGTCACGTGCTCAGTGTGAACCTGCTTTCATCTGTGAAGAGCACAGGGCGCCAGTGGCGAATTTGCCAATCTTGGTGTTCTCTGGCAAATGCCAAACGTCCTGCACGGTGTTGGGCTGTAAGCACAACCCCCACCTGTGGACGTCGGGCCCTCATACCACCCTCATGGAGTCTGTTTCTGACTGTTTGAGCAGACACATGCACATTTCTGGCCTGCTGGAGGTCATTTTGCAGGGCTATGGCAGTGCTTCTCCTGCTCCTCCTTTCACAAAGGCGGAGGTAGCGGTCCTGCTGCTGGGTTGTTTCCCTCCTACGGCCTCCTCCACGTCTCCTGATGTACTGGCCTGTCTCCTGGTAGCACCTCCATGCTCTGGACCCTACGCTGACAGACACAGCAAACCTTCTTGCCACAGCTCGCATTGATGTGCCATCCTGGATGAGCTGCACTACCTGAGCCACTTGTGTGGGTTGTAGACTCCGTCTCATGCTACCACTAGAGTGAAAGCACCGCCAGCATTCAAAAGTGACCAAAACATCAGCCAGGAAGCATAGGAACTGAGAAGTGGTCTGTGGTCTCCACCTGCAGAACCACTCCTTTATTGGGGGTGTTTTGCTAATTGCCTATAATTTCCACCTGTTGTCTATTCCATTTGCACAACAGCATGTGAAATTGATTGTCAATCAGTGTTGCTTCCTAAGTGGACAGTCTGATTTCACAGAAGTGTGATTGACTTGGAGTTACATTGTGTTGTTTAAGTGTTCCCTTTATTTTTTTGAGCAGTGTATATATATTTTTTTTTTAACTACAAAAGCTTCTCGGGCAATGATAATCTCTTTGTTATATCGTAATATTCTTATCAACAGAAGAAGGTCCCGTGTGGCTCAGTTGGTAGAGCATGGTGTTTGCAACGCCAGGGTTGTGGGTTCGATTCCAATGGGGGACCAGTACGGGGGAAAAAAGAAAAGAAAAAAATAGAAAAATGCATGAAATGTAATGTTTGGAATGTATGCATTCACTACTGTAAGTCGCTCTGGATAGGAGCGTCTGCTAAATGACTAAACGTAAGAAGTCTCCATGACAACTCTCCCTAATGTTCCTCCAACTGTAAATGTTTTGACCTCTTGTTCTAGTAAATAATGCAGGGTTTTGTTCCTCTGTCTATATAATATAATTTACATTTTAGTCATTTAGCAAACGCTCTTACCCAGAGCGACTTACAGTAGTGAATGCATACATTTCATGCATTTTTTTTGTTCTTTTTTCTCCGTACTGGCCCCCGTGGGAATCAAACACACAACCCTGGCGTTGCACACACCATGCTCTACCAACTGAGCCACAGCCACAACTCCATTGTGATCTAAATGGATAAATGTTATCGTAGAAAATATAATAGTGATGACGACGAGGATGATGATGTATTGTAAAATAATCATGATGTTGTTTTGTAACTTCTCTAGGTTAACCATGTCAAAGCATAAATTACTCTTCTGGTTTTGTAGTAACAACTGTAATTCCTCCAGTAATACCTCACTCTGACATAGTAATGGAATCGTTGGTGTAAATGAGTTGAGCCACTGATGATAATGATGATTAATAAATTGTAATGAATCACGATCGCAATATAAATTTCATAATCTTTGATGTCTCTCCAGGTTAACCATCTCAGCAGAATGTCCCATGCAGTTAGAGGACTTCCCCATGGACGCCCACGCCTGTCCTCTTAAGTTTGGAAGCTGTAAGTTAATAAGACTCCTCAGTAAACACATCTGGTGTTACGGGTCTGCTATTTATATCACACACACACACACACACACACACACACACACACACACACACACACACACACACACACACACACACACACACACACACACACACACACACACACACACACACACACACACACACACACACACACACACACACACACACACACACGATGCTTCTCCTGTGAGTCTGTACCTCTGTCCAAATGCTGTGAAGGATTCTGTGGAAGGTCATTAGTTAAAACAATGACTTGCCTAGTTAAAGCTAGTGAGGGAGATATGAGTCTCCAACTTCAGTGAGTTTTGTAATTCGTTCCAGTCATTGGCAGCAGAGAACTGAAAGGAAAGGCGGCCAAAGAGGTGTTGGCTTTGGGGGGTGACCAGTGAGATATACCTGCTGGAGCGTATCCTGTTTCCTGTCTCCTGTTGTAGATGCATATCCTGTTTCCTGTCTCCTGTTGTAGATGCGTACCCTGTTTCCTGTATCCTGTTTCCTGTTGTAGATGCGTACCCTGTTTCCTGTATCCTGTTTCCTGTTGTAGATGCGTACCCTGTTTCCTGTTTCCTGTCTCCTGTGGTAGATGCGTATCCTGTTTCCTGTCTCCTGTGGTAGATGCGTATCCTGTTTCCTGTCTCCTGTTGTAGATGCGTATCCTGTTTCCTGTCTCCTGTTGTAGATGCGTACCCTGTTTCCTGTCTCCTGTTGTAGATGCGTATCCTGTTTCCTGTCTCCTGTTGTAGATGCGTACCCTGTTTCCTGTCTTATGTTGTAGATGCGTATCCTGTTTCCTGTCTCCTGTTGTAGATGCGTATCCTGTTTCTGAGGTGGTGTATTCGTGGACCCAGGGAGCAGCCAAGTCAGTGGTGGTAGCAGAGGACGGGTCACGACTCAACCAGTATCATCTGATAGGACAGACCGCTGGCACTGAGGACATCTATACTAGCAGAGGTATACACACACACACACACACACACACACACACACACACACACACACACACACACACACACACACACACAAAATCACACATAGCATCACGACTCAGGATGTGACCCAGATGCAGACACGGAAGGCAGACAGTACAGTTCTCAGATGATTTATTAGAAACACAGAGGCAGGTCAAAGGGCAGGCAGAGGTTCGTGATCAGGTCAGATTCAGGCAGGTACAGAACGGCAGACAGGCTCGGGGGCAGGGCAGGCAGAATGGTCCGAACCGGGAAAAACTAGGAAACAGAACTGGAGAAACAGGAAGGCTGGAAAGAACGCTGCCAAGACCTGAAAAGACGAATTGGCAACAGACAAACAGAGAACGCAGGTATAAATAAACAGGGGATAAATGGGAAGATGGGCGACACCTGGAGACGGGTGGAGACAAGCACAAAGACAGGTGAAACAGATCAGGGTGTTCACTGGACGTGCTACCTGTCCCAGACCTGCTGTTTTCAACTCTCTAGAGACAGCTGGAGCGGTAGAGATACTCTCAATGATCGGCTATGAAAAGCCAACTGACATTTACTCCTGAGGCGCTGACCTGTTGCTCCCTCGACTACTGTGATTATGATTATTTGACCCTGCTGGTCATCTATGAACATTTGAACATCTTGGCCATGTTCTGTTATAATCTCCACCCGGCACAGCCAGAAGAGGACTGGCCACCCCTCATAGCCTGATTCCTCTCTAGGTTTCTTCCTAGGTTTTGGCCTTTCTAGGGAGTTTTTCCTAGCCACCGTGCTTCTACACCCGCATTGCTTGCTGTTTGGAGTTTTAGGCTGGGTTTCTGTACAGCACTTTGAGATATCAGCTGATGTAAGAAGGGCTTTATAAATACATTTGATTTGACACACAGGCTGCAGCTCTGACAGCAAGTTACCATTCTAATCTCTCATTACTCACCTACTCATCCTCCTACCAATCACCCATTCACTGCCATATCTCTCACACACACACACACACACACACACACACACACACACACACACACACACACACACACACACACACACACACACACACACACACACACACACACACACACACACACACACACACACACACATATATATATATATATGCTCTTCTATCATGGCCAAACCGTGTCAATAACATTTTGGAAATCCCTGTTCCAGTGTATACTGTGTTCCTGTGTGGTTTTGGGTGCTGATGTAAAGGAGTTAGCTTCGTAACCTCATTCCCCAATTTATTCTTTCCAATTGATACCTTTTCTATAGCATAATTGGTTAAAACCTTGTCAAGCGAGTGGTCATGTGTGTTTCCGAGGTTGAGGATCCCTGGTTTGAGCCCAGTAAAGGACAGGGAACCAGGATGGAGGACCTTAAGCAAGCACCAGGTCCCACTCACCAAAAGGTTTCTAACTTAAAGGATCTTTTTCTGGTTATATAAAAATGCTATTACAATTAACTTTCTCCATTCTCCCTCCATAATCCCTCCATTCTCTCTTCATTCTCTCCTCATTCTCCCTCCATTCTCTCCTCATTCTCCCTCCATTCTCCCCCCATTCTTTCTCCATTCTCCCTCCATTCTCCCTCCCTCCATTCTCCCTCCATTCTCCCCTCTCCCGCCGTAATCTCTCCATTCTCCTTCTATTCTCCCTCCATGCTCTCTCATTGTTCTCCATTCTCCCTCTCCCTTCATTCTCCCTTCATTCTCCCTCCATTCTCTCCTCATTCTCTCCTCATTCTCTCCTCATTCTCCCTCCATTCTCCATTCTCCATCCGTAATCTCTCCATTCTCCCTCCATAATCTCTCCATTCTCCTTCTATTCTCCCTCCATGCTCTCTCATTGTTCTCCATTCTCCCTCCATATTCCCTCCATTCTCTCTCCATTCGCTTTCCGTAATCTCTCCATTCTCCCTCCATTCTCTCTCCATTCTCTCTCCATTCTCCCTCCATTCTCCCTCCATTCTCTTTCCGTAATCCCTCCATTCTCCCTCCATTCTCTCTCCATTCTCCTTCTCCCTCCATTCTCCCTCCATTCTCCTTCTCTCTCCATTCTCCCTACATTCTCCCTCCATTCTCTCTCCATTCTCTCTCCATTCTCCTTCTCTCTCCATTCTCCTTCTCCCTCCATTCTCCTTCTCCTCTCTCCATTCTCCCTCCATTCTCCCTCTCCATTATCCTTCTCCTCTCTCCATTCTCCCTCCATTCTCCCTCCATTCTCCTTCTCCCTCCATTCTCTCTCCATTCTCCATTCTCCCTCCATTCTCCCTCCATTCTCCTTCTCCCTCCATTCTCCTTCTCCCTCCCTCTGTCTGTCTGTCTGTTGCCCCTGCAGGTCAGTACACAGTGATGATGTGTCACTTCTATCTGAAGAGGAAGATTGGCTATTTCGTCATCCAGACCTACATGCCCTGCTTCATGACCGTAGTCCTCTCCCAGGTGTCGTTCTGGCTGAACCGCGAGTCTGTCCCCGCCAGGACTGTCTTCGGTCAGTAGTGAGACAACAGAATTATATTGCATCTCTATGAGTCTGTCCCCGCCAGGACTGTCTTCGGTCAGTAGGGTGACAACAGAATGATATTGCATCTCTATGAGTCTGGCCCCCGCCAGGACTGTCTTCGGTCAGTAGTGAGACAACAGAATTATATTGCATCTCTATGAGTCTGTCCCCGCCAGGACTGTCTTCGGTCAGTAGGGTGACAACAGAATGATATTGCATCTCTATGAGTCTGGCCCCCGCCAGGACTGTCTTCGGTCAGTAGGGTGACAACAGAATGATATTGCATCTCTATGAGTCTGTCCCCGCCAGGACTGTCTTCGGTCAGTAGGGTGACAACAGAATGATATTGCATCTCTATGAGTCTGGCCCCTGCCAGGACTGTCTTCGGTCAGTAGTGTGACAGTTTTCTGAAGGCAAAAAAACGAAATGAAATTCCTATGAGCACCACAATGCATTTTCCAGCCAATGCGTTTTCAACACAATGCGTTCTTCACCCAATGGTCTACTGAGGTTTTCTAGCATACAGCTTTGATATACTGCTCTAGTTATGTTGGTATTGTACTTCCAACAATGTGTTGGCAGGTTGCTTAGGATTCAAACCTTCTCAAACAGACTAATTCATACTCTTAGTGGAGGTGCTCCAACACTAATGTGAGTTGTACCACATACAAGGTTTTGTAATTGCATTCTTCCCACCCCACACTAAGACATTACCCCATTCCACTACCTTTTCAATCTTGTTTTTAATCATATGAAGGAAGGCTTTGCTTTTATACTGACAGTACTATCAGGCTTGATTGAGTGAGCTATTTAGTATTGTAGTAATGTGGTGCCTGCCTGTATTTCCTTAAACCGTTATTTTAATAATGCATGTCCGGGCTGTATCACAACCGGCTGTGATTTGGAGTCCCATAGGGCGGCGCACAATTGGCCCAGCTTCGTCCGGGTTTGGCCGGTGTTGGCCGTCATTGTAAATAAGAATTTCTTCTTAACCGACTTGCCTAGTTAAATAAAAATACTACTAATTTAAAAAATAATAAAAAAAAATAAAAAAATAATTTAAATAGAATTGTTTTCATTTTTCATAACATCTTTTTTTGGTCAGTAGGTACCCAACATATCTGTTTATATTGTCTGTTTCTTCCTGTTTCTCTCTATTTGTCTGTTTCTTCCTGTTTCTCTCTATTTGTCTTTTTCTCCCTTTTTCTCTCTGTTTTTCTAAGTGTCTGCATCTCTCTGCGTTGCATACGCCACCTTGGGCCAGAGAGTTACGGAAACAATGGGAAAAGATCTCCTCGGTGGACAGAGAAAAATGCTTGAAACCAGCCTTGGTTTCTCCTTCCTTCTCTCCGTTATGTTTCTCCTTCATCATCATCATCATCTCTCTTCATAGGTGTGACCACCGTGCTGACCATGACCACTCTTAGCATCAGTGCCCGTAACTCTCTGCCCAAGGTGGCGTATGCCACAGCCATGGACTGGTTCATAGCAGTCTGTTATGCCTTCGTCTTCTCCGCTCTTATCGAGTTTGCTACCGTCAACTACTTCACCAAGAGGAGCTGGGCCTGGGATGGGAAGAAAGCCATGGAGGATACGCGCAAGGTGTGTTTGTATTTGTAGGTGGGTGGATAGGTGTGTGTGTGTGGGTGTGTGTGGGTGTGTGTCGTGGGTGTGTTGTGAGGGTATTGTGAGTGTGTTGTGGGTGTGTTGGATGTGTTTGTCTGTGACTGTACGTGTGTGCGTGCGTGCGTGATTGTGTGTATGAATCAATAGGTACACAGCTCAACCTGCCAGGGGTCCAGGCTCTGCCAGGGGTCCAGGCTCTGCCAGGGGTCCAGGCTCTGCCAGGGGTCCAGGCTCTGCCAGGGGTCCAGGCTCTGCCAGGGGTCCAGGCACTGAGGCAGTCCACTATCTCCTGCTAACATTGATCCTCCCCTAGCGACTGGCTTTGTGTGTGGGTTGGGCATGCATTCGTTTGTGTGTGGGTTGGGCATGCATCGTTTGTGTGTGGGTTGGGCATGCATCGTTTGTGTGTGGGCTGGGCCTGCATCGTTTGTGTGTGGGTTGGGCATGCATCGTTTGTGTGTGGGTTGGGCATGCATCGTTTGTGTGTGGGTTGGGCATGCATCGTTTGTGTGTGGGCTAGGCCTGCATCGTTTGTGTGTGGGTTGGGCATGCATCGTTTGTGTGTGGGCTGGGCCTGCATCGTTTGTGTGTGGGTTGGGCATGCATCGTTTGTGTGTGGGTTGGGCATGCATCGTTTGTGTGTGGGTTGGGCATGCATCGTTTGTGTGTGGGCTAGGCCTGCATCGTTTGTGTGTGGGTTGGGCATGCATCGTTTGTGTGTGGGTTGGGCATGCATCGTTTGTGTGTGGGCTGGGCCTGCATCGTTTGTGTGTGGGTTGGGCATGCATCGTTTGTGTGTGGGTTGGGCATGCATCGTTTGCTGGGTGATTTCTTCCATAAAATACAAAAATTGTAGCTGGATTGTTTATTCATGTGTGATCAGAAGACTATTGATACCTTTACTAGTTACGTTGTACTATTAATACCTTTACTAGTTACTCTGTTCTATTAATACTACTGATACCTTTACTATTTAAGCTGCAGTATTGATACCTTTACTAGGTACATTGTACTATTGATAGTATGGATACAATTACTAGGTATGCTGTACTAATGATATCTTTACTAGTTACACTGTACTATTGATACCTTTTCTTTACTACTGTTGCTATAGTATTTAGCTTACTAAGGGAAAAGTTGTATTCAGTGCCAAGATGTTTCCTCATTTAAAATTGGATATAAATGTTATCAATGTGAATTTAGAATGAAAATACTGAAATAATGTTTTCCCTTTTTTGTCCTTCTCCTGACCAGAAAAACCCAATGGCTCTGTCCAAGAAACCTAACACCAATTCAGCTGGGGTCAACTACACTCCCAACCTGACTAAGGACAACGCCGTCTCCACCATCTCTAACAGCGCAGACATCCAGCTGAAACTGGCTGAGGACAACACCCCCGACCCCAAAAAGACTTACAACAGCGTCAGCAAGATCGACAAGATGTCCCGTATAGTGTTTCCTGTTCTGTTTGGGACGTTCAACCTGGTTTACTGGGCTACGTACCTCAACAGGGAACCAGTGATCAAAGGAGCTGTGAACCCCTATACATAGGAGTAGAACGCCAGAGAAGTGGCCTTAAAAGGTCCCCTGTTACCAATGGAGTGCTTACTTTTGATCAGAGCACATAGGGTTAGGTTTAAGGTTAGGGTTAAGGTTAGGGTTAAGGTTAGGGTTAAGGTTAAGGTTAGGGTTAAGGTTAGGGTTAAGGTTAGGGTTAAGGTTAGGGTTAAGGTTAGGGGCTCTGGTCAAAAGTAGGGCATTTTATTATATTTAGTGTGTAGGGTACCATTTGTGACATAGGGGCTCCTGTCTCACCTCACCCACCCCACTATACCACTACACTGTACCACCACCCCACTACACCACTACACCATACCACTACACCACTACACCATACCACACTACACCACTATACCACTACACTATAACACTACACTATAACACTACACCACTACACTATACCACTACACTATACCACTACACTACTACACTACACCACACCACACCACTACACCACTACACTACTACACTACACTACACCACAATATCACTATACAACTATACCACTACATCACTATACAACTATACCACTACATCACTATACATCTACACTATACCACTATACTATACCACTACACTACTACACCACTACACTATACCACTGCACTATACCACTACACTACTACACTATACCACTATACCACTATACCACTACAGTATACCACTACACTACACCACTACACTATATCACTACACCACTACACTATATCACTATACTACTATACCACTATACTACTATACCACTACACTACATCACTACACTATATCACTACACCACTACACCATACCACTATACTATATCACTATACCACTACACCACTACACTATATCACTATACTACTATACCACTACACTACACCACTACACTATATCACTATACCACTACACCACTATACCACTACACTACTACACTATACCACTATATCACTACACCACTATACCACTACACTATACCACTATACCACTACACCACTACACTATACCACTACACTATACCACACCACACCACTACACTATATCACTATACCACTATATCACCCTACTACTACACTATACCACTACACTACACCACTACACTATATCACTATACCACTACACTACACCACTACACCACTACACTGTACCAGTACACTATACCACTATACCACTACACCACCACACCACTACACTACACCACTACACTTAACAACTACAATATACCACTACACTATACCACTACAGACGTACTGTTGGATAAACTGTACCCACATACTGCTATCCTATCGAACACAATGCCAAGCAGATAATCCCTTATTCTAATCATTGTGGATTACTAGCAGAGTTATGTTCTTAATCCCTTATTCTAATCCTCGTGGATTACTAGGAGAGTTATGGTCTTAATCCCTTATTCTAATCCGCGTGGATTACTAGGAGAGTTATGCTCTTAATCCCTTATTCTAATCCTTGTGGTTTACTAGGAGAGTTATGCTCTTAATCCCTTATTCTAATCATCGTGGTTTACTAGGAGAGTTATGGTCTTAATCCCTTATTCTAATCCTCGTGGATTACTAGGAGTTATGGTCTTAATCCCTTATTCTAGTCCTCGTGGTTTACTTGGAGTTATGCTCTTAATCCCTTATTCTAATCATGGATTACTAGGAGAGTTATGGTCTTAATCCCTTATTCTAATCTTCATGGATTACTAGGAGAGTTATGTTCTTAATCCCTTATTCTAATCCTCATGGATTACTAGGAGAGATATGCTCTTAATCCCTTATTCTAATCATTGTTTACTAGGAGAGATTCTCTTATTGTTTTCATCTCAACACAAACTATAATATGAGAGCTATAATATGGCTATAGTCATAGAAATAGAATTTCTAGAAAGTGCTTAGAGCCTCTAACCCTGGCAATTTGACTGGTAAACGTATGGGTACTTTCCGTATGGTTGACCTGGTATTGCGATGCGATCCCAATCTACAGGTATTATTTCTATGGGAATAGTATTGCCATGTTTGCCTTGACTCTTTCTACTGTATGATAATACAGCTTCTACTTTCTTGAAATGATCCTTTCTTTTGCTCCTCCGTGTTTCTAGATCTCCAGATAGGCATCACTGATGATTAGTTTCTGACACAAACGTTTGCATCCCAAATTGCACCCTATTCCCTATAAAAGTGCACTACTTTTGACCAGCCACCCAAAGGGCTCTCGGTCCCTATAGGGAACAGGGTACCATTTGGAACATGGTAAACTCTGACCGGTAACATTTGGCATTTACATAATTTTCTCACACAGGTCCAGATGCTTTCTGTTGCTAAAATGACAGTGAGGCCAAATGCTATGCAAAACAATGTCTCTACTCTATGCCCACGGTATTAACACTCTATGACTACTGTATTAATACACTATGACTACTGTATTAGTACTCTATGACTTCTGTATTAGTACTCTATGCCCACGGTATTAACACTCTATGACTTCAGTATTAGTACTCTATGACTACTGTATTAATACAATATGACTTCAATATTAGTACTCTATGACTACTGTATTAATACACTATGACTTCAGTATTATGACTACCGTATTAATACTTCATGGCCACTGTATTAATACTCTATGACTACTGCATTAATATGCCATGGCTACTGTATTAATACTCTATGCCTTCTGTATTGATGCTCTATGCCCACTGCATTAATACACTATACCTACTGTATTAATACGCCATGGCTACTGTATTAATACTATGACTACTGCATTAATACTCTATGCATATTGTAATAATACTCTATGACTACTGTATTAATACGCCATGGCTACTGTATTAACACCATGACTACTGCATTAATACTCTATGCATATTGTAATAATACTCTATGACCACTGTATTAATACTCTATGGCCGTTGTGGTAATACTCTACGACTACTGTATTAGTACTCTATGACTACTGTATTGATGCTCTATGACTACTGTAATAATACTATATGACTACTGTATTAATGCTCTATGACTACTGTAATGATGCTCTATGACTACTGTATTAATACTCTATGACTACTGTATTAATACTATGATGCCTGATTTTATCTTTGAAAATATTTGGGTTGTGTCTCAAATGGCCGTCTATTATCTAAATTGTGCACTACTATTGACCAGAGCCCTGTGGACCTTGGTCAAACATAGTGCATTATATAGCCTAGGGAATAGGGTGCCATTTGGGAAGCACCTTGCTTTGTACAAAATGGTCTGAAAGCTGTTTAAGCCGTGGCTCAAGCACATGGATCTCCACTTAGCTTGTTAGAAGAAGAAGATAATAGCCATGATCAATGTGTTGCCTTCAGATCGGTAATTCCTCACCAATGCACTGACATTTCTTGCAATTACTTTTTGAAAAGCCAAGTGTTACAATGTTCGTCATTCATTGTTGTTTAACTAAATAGCCATTTTCTGTTGAAAGTTAAAAAAAAAGAACTGAATTTGAGCTGTGAAGGGATAGTTGGCGGCTTTATGCTTGTAGATCAGTCCCTGCAGGATTCCGCAATTCTGCGATCTGAAATTTGACAAAATCATCGCATATTGCCATACAAAATGTCAGAAAGGTCAGAAATCAAAATCAATACTTTTTGCCCCCAAATAACACAAAAACCTCTGTGAAATCCTGAAGGGACTAGTAGATACTCTGTGAAAGACATTTGTAGATGATATAACCTGCTGCTTTTAGCCAGGCCAGGCTCTATTCAATTACTAAAGTTAGCTTGGATTTGGGTTCCACAATATTGGTAACTTTCACCAGATTCCCAGGTTTTCCAGAAATCCCGGTTAGAGGATTCCTGATTCCCTGCTGATTCTAGGAATCTAACAAATCAAACCAAATGGGTATTTGTCACATGCTTCATAAACAACAGGTGTAGACTGACAGTGAAATGCTTCCTTACGGGTCCTTAAGAGCAACGCAGAGAGAAAATTGAAAAGTAATAGAAAAATAATAAGTTAAAAATGAGTAACAACTTGGAAGTACCAGTACTGAGTAGATGTGTAGGGGTACGAGGTAATAACATGGCTATATACACAGGGTACCAGTACTGAGTAGATGTACAGGGGTACGAGGTAATAACATGGCTATATACACAGGGTACCAGTACTGAGTAGATGTGTAGGGGTACGAGGTAATAACATGGCTATATACACAGGGTACCAGTACTGAGTAGATGTACAGGGGTACGAGGTAATAACATGGCTATATACACAGGGTACCAGTACTGAGTAGATGTACAGGGGTACGAGGTAATAACATGGCTATATACACAGGGTACCAGTACAGAGTAGATGTGTAGGGGTACGAGGTAATAACATGGCTATATACACAGGGTACCAGTACTGAGTAGATGTACAGGGGTACGAGGTAATAACATGGCTATATACACAGAGTACCAGTACAGAGTAGATGTGTAGGGGTACGAGGTAATAACATGGCTATATACACAGGGTACCAGTACTGAGTAGATGTGTAGGGGTACGAGGTAATAACATGGCTATATACACAGGGTACCAGTACAGAGTAGATGTGTAGGGGTACGAGGTAATAACATGGCTATATACACAGGGTACCAGTACTGAGTAGGGGTACGAGGTAATAACATGGCTATATACACAGGGTACCAGTACAGAGTAGATGTGTAGGGGTACGAGGTAATAACATGGCTATATACACAGGGTACCAGTACAGAGTAGATGTGTAGGGGTACGAGGTAATAACATGGCTATATACACAGGGTACCAGTACAGAGTAGATGTGTAGGGGTACAAGGTAATAACATGGCTATATACACAGAGTACCAGTACAGAGTAGATGTGTAGGGGTACGAGGTAATAACATGGCTATATACACAGGGTACCAGTACTGAGTAGATCTGTAGGGGTACGAGGTAATAACATGGCTATATACACAGGGTACCAGTACTGAGTAGATGTGTAGGGGTACGAGGTAATAACATGGCTATATACACAGGGTACCAGTACTGAGTAGGGGTACGAGGTAATAACATGGCTATATACACAGGGTACCAGTACAGAGTAGATGTGTAGGGGTATGAGGTAATAACATGGCTATATACACAGGGTACCAGTACAGAGTAGATGTGTAGGGGTACAAGGTAATAACATGGCTATATACACAGAGTACCAGTACAGAGTAGATGTGTAGGGGTACGAGGTAATAACATGGCTATATACACAGGGTACCAGTACTGAGTAGATCTGTAGGGGTACGAGGTAATAACATGGCTATATACACAGGGTACCAGTACTGAGTAGATCTGTAGGGGTACGAGGTAATAACATGGCTATATACACAGGGTACCAGTACTGAGTAGATGTGTAGGGGTACGAGGTAATAACATGGCTATATACACAGGCTACCAGTACAGAGTAGGGGTACGAGCTAATAACATGGCTATATACACAGGGTACCAGTACTGAGTAGTTGTGTAGGGGTACGAGGTAATAACATGGCTATATACACAGGGTACCAGTACTGAGTAGATCTGTAGGGGTACGAGGTAATAACATGGCTATATACACAGGGTACCAGTACTGAGTAGATGTGAAGGGGTACGAGGTAATAACATGGCTATATACACAGGGTACCAGTACTGAGTAGATCTGTAGGGGTATGAGGTAATAACATGGCTATATACACAGGGTACCAGTACTGAGTAGATGTGCAGGGGGACGAGGTAATAACATGGCTATTTACACAGGGTACCAGTACTGAGTAGATGTACAGGAGTATGAGGTAATGACATGGCTATATACACAGGGTACCAGTACTGAGACAATGTGCAGGGGTACGAGGTAATAACATGGTTATATACACAGGGTACCAGTACTGAGTAGATGTGAAGGGGTACGAGGTAATAACATGGCTATATACACAGGGTACCAGTACAGAGTAGATGTGAAGGGGTACGAGGTAATAACATGGCTATATACACAGGGTACCAGTACAGAGTAGATGTATTTACATTACATTTTTACATTTAAGTCATTTAGCAGACGCTCTTATCCAGAGCGACTTACAAATTGGTGCATTCACCTTATGATATCTAGTGGAACAACCACTTTACAATAGTGCATCAAATCTTTTAAGGGGGGGGGGGGGGGTTAGAAGGATTACTTTATCCTATCCTAGGTATTCCTTAAAGAGGTGGGGTTTCAGGTGTCTCCGGAAGGTGGTGATTGACTCCGCTGTCCTGGCGTCGTGAGGGAGCTTGTTCCACCATTGGGGTGCCAGAGCAGCGAACAGTTTTGACTGGGCTGAGCGGGAACTGTGCTTCCTCAGAGGTAGGGGGGCCAGCAGGCCAGAGGTGGATGAACGCAGTGCCCTTGTTTGGGTGTAGGGCCTGATCAGAGCCTGAAGGTATGGAGGTGCCGTTCCCTTCACAGCTCCGTAGGCAATCACCATGGTCTTGTAGCGGATGCGAGCTTCAACTGGAAGCCAGTGGAGAAAGCGGAGGAGCGGGGTGACGTGAGAGAACTTGGGAAGGTTGAACACCAGACGGGCTGCGGCGTTCTGGATGAGTTGTAGGGGTTTAATGGCACAGGCAGGGAGCCCAGCCAACAGCGAGTTGCAATAATCCAGACGGGAGATGAGAAGTGCCTGGATTAGGACCTGCGCCGCTTCCTGTGTGAGGCAGGGTCGTACTCTGCGAATGTTGTAGAGCATGAACCTACAGGATCGGGTCACCGGCTTGATGTTAGTGGAGAATGACAGGGTGTTGTCCAGGATCACGCCAAGGTTCTTAGCACTCTGGGAGGAGGACACAAGGGAGTTGTCAACCGTGATGGCGAGATCATGGAACGGGCAGTCCTTCCCCGGGAGGAAGAGCAGCTCCGTCTTGCCGAGGTTCAGCTTGAGGTGGTGATCCGTCATCCACACTGATATGTCTGACAGACATGCAGAGATGCGATTCGAGAAGGTCTGGAGAAGAGAGGAGGGGATAGGGTCAAGTGGGCAGGTTGTTGGGCGGCCGGCCGTCACAAGACGCGAGATTTCATCTGGAGAGAGAGGGGAGAAAGAGGTCAAAGCACAGGGTAGGGCAGTGTGAGCAGGACCAGCGGTGTCGTTTGACTTAGCAAACGAGGATCGGATATCGTCAACCTTCTTTTCAAAATGGTTGACGAAGTCATCCGCAGAGAGGGAGGAGGGGGGGGAGGGGGAGGAGGATTCAGGAGGGAGGAGAAGGTAGCAAAGAGCTTCCTAGGGTTAGAGGCAGATGCTTGGAATTTAGAGTGGTAGAAAGTGGCTTTAGCAGCAGAGACAGAAGAGGAGAATGTAGAGAGGAGGGAGTGAAAGGATGCCAGGTCCGCAGGGAGGCGAGTTTTCCTCCATTTCCGCTCGGCTGCCCGGAGTCCTGTTCTGTGAGTGAGATGTGTAGGGGTACGAGGTAATAACATGGTTATATACACAGGGTACCAGTACTGAGTAGATGTGTAGGGGTACGAGGTAATAACATGGCTATATACACAGGGTACCAGTACTGAGTAGATGTGTAGGGGTACGAGGTCATAACATGGCTATATACACAGGGTACCAGTACTGAGTAGATGTGTAGGGGTACGAGGTCATAACATGGCTATATACACAGGGTACCAGTACTGAGTAGGGGTACGAGGTAATAACATGGCTATACAGGGCACAGGGTACCAGTACAGAATAGATGAACAGGAAATGTGCAGCAAATGTGATGAGTCAACGAAGTTAGTGCAAAAGGGGTCAATGCAATTTGGGTTAACTATTTAGCAGTCAAATCGGGATTTCTGGAAAATGCAGGAATTTGGTGAAAGCTGAATTTAGCAACCCCTAGCTTGGATAAAATACTACATGCAGACAGAGTTACAGCTTAGGTGACTGGAGAGAGACTGCCTCCCAAGTAGAGCTCTACTTCCTATATAGCGCTCTACTTTTGACCAGAGCATGGGCTCTATGTAGGGAATAGGGTGTCCTGGGCCCATACGGCTCTGGTCAAAGGTATTGCTCTGTGTAGGGAATAGGGTGTCCTGGGCCCATACGGCTCTGGTCAAAGGTATTGCTCTGTGTAGGGAATAGGGTGTCCTGGGCCCATACGGCTCTGGTCAAAGGTATTGCTCTGTGTAGGGAATAGGGTGTATTTGGGACGTACCCAGTGAGATTAGTTGAATAGCTCAAGGCCTAGCAGCTCTAACAGAATAGGATGCTTTTTTACATTGTGTATTTATGCTCTTTCAGGCTTCTGGATATTTGTTTTGTTCCTTCCTATGTGCATTGATGATGATGATGATGATACTTATCTTCTTAATGAACAAATCGTTTTTATGCTTTTGGAGTAAAAATGTCTCAATCTTTCTCCTCACAGTTTTTAGGTAAGTATCTGTACTGGAGAGGCAGAGTAGTTCTGTAGCTAAATAAAATCAATAAATCTCTTTTTCACCTTTTTTTGTTATTTTTAAAAGAATAGGCTACATTTAAAAGGACACAAAGGTGATAATAAAATAATCATTGAATAACCAACTTTTTAAATCCAAAGTCTTTCTTGATAATAGGAAACAATGCTTCATCAAAGTGCTTTTAAAGGGTCAGAGAGAGGGAGTATGTTCTGTTTTCTACATCACAACGGCTTCTTACTTCGTTTTCATAACATGTTCAATTTACATTTACGACATTTAGCAGACTCTCTTATCCAGAGCGACTTACAGTAGTGAATGTATACATTTCATACATTTTTTTTCTCCGTACTGGTCCACCGTGGGAATCGAAACCGCAACCCTGGCGTTGCAAACACCATGCTCTACCAACTGAGCCACACGGGACCACCAATTTAAAGTAATAATTTGTATCAGCTTATTGTTGTCAATGGTCTCCGCAGCTCTCTTGCCGAACCTCTAGCATGCAAAATAAAAATACCATGACAACACACCATAGTAATGTGAATGGAGAGAATGGGTTTGGAAATGATCACAGTTCTACCTAAAGTTCTAGAAGAAATCAAGTTCTAGATGCTCTGACCTTAGTTCTGTAGTTCTATACGGGACACCTCAAGTCAAATCATTCTCTACAGTTCTATAGTTCTATACAGGACACCTCAAGTCAAATCATTCTCTACAGTTCTATAGCTCTATACAGGACACCTCAAGTCAAATCATTCTCTACAGTTCTATAGTTCTATACAGGACACCTCAAGTCAAATCATTCTCCATAATTCTGTAGTTCTATACAGGACACCTAAAGTCAAATCATTCTCTACAGTTCTATACAAGACACCTCAAGTCAAATCATTCTCTATAGTTCTATAGTTCTATACAGGACACCTCAAGTCAAATCATTCTCCATAGTTCTGTAGTTCTATACAGGACACCTCAAGTCAAATCATGCTTTATAGTTCTACTGTTTATACAGGACACCTCAAGTCAAATCATTCTCCATAGTTCTATAGTTCTATACAGGACACCTCAAGTCAAATCATTCTCTCTAGTTCTACTGTTTATACAGGACAACTCAAGTCAAATCATTCTCTATAGTTCTATAGTTCTATACAGGACACCTCAAGTCAAATCATTCTCCATAGTTCTACTGTTTATACCCCACCATGTCTCTCCATCTATAGTTCTATACAGGACACCTCAAGTCAAATCATTAGCCAAGAGTAAGAAGCACCTGAATGTAGCATAACGTTTCAAATGATTTCTGTAATAACAGCTGGACCTTAAAGCAGAACTACCCCACCATGTCTGGACCTTACAACAGAATTACCCCACCATGTCTGGACCTTACAACAGAATTACCCCACCATGTCTGGACCTTACAACAGAATTACCCCACCATGTCTGGACCTTACAACAGAACTACCCCACCATGTCTGGACCTTAAAGCAGAACTACCCCACCATGTCTGGACCTTACAACAGAACTACCCCACCATGTCTGGACCTTAAAGCAGAACTACCCCACCATGTCTGGACCTTAGAGCAGAACTACCCCACCATGTCTGGACCTTACAACAGAACTACCCCACCATGTCTGGACCTTAGAGCAGAACTACCCCACCATGTCTGGACCTTACAACAGAACTACCCCACCATGTCTGGACCTTAGAGCAGAACTACCCCACCATGTCTGGACCTTACAACAGAACTACCCCACCATGTCTGGACCTTAAAGCAGAACTACCCCACCATGTCTGGACCTTAAAGCAGAACTACCCCACCATGTCTGGACCTTACAACAGAACTACCCCACCATGTCTGGACCTTAAAGCAGAACTACCCCACCATGTCTGGACCTTACAACAGAACTACCCCACCATGTCTGGACCTTACAACAGAACTAACCCACCATGTCTGGACCTTAAAGCAGAACTACCGCACCATGTCTGGACCTTACAACAGAACTACCCCACCATGTCTGGACCTCTAAGCTGAACTTACCCACCATGTAAAAACATGCCTGATATCTCTGGACTTTGTTAACCTACAGCATTTATTAAGCAAATAATATTTTTTTCTGCTTCTACTTGTGGTATGGAGCTTACAATGCCAGGGTTGTAGATTCAATTCCCACGGCCACACAAACATAACATCTATACACGCATGACTAAGTAACTTTGTTTAAATTTAATATATTACAATAGTATTTTTCTCTTCATCCTAAAGTGATTTGTCTATGTTTCTAGTCTAGAGGTTAACTGATCATTTCATGGTATGACTATAAACACTGATAAAGTATCATATACATCATGTTGGTATGACTGTAAACACTGATAAAGTATCATATACATCATGTTGGTATGACTGTAAACACTGATAAAGTATCATAAACATCATGTTGGTATGACTGTAAACACTGATAAAGTATCATAAACATCATGTTGGTATGACTGTAAACACTGATAAAGTATCATAAACATCATGTTGGTATGACTGTAAACACTGATAAAGTATCATATACATCATGTTGGTATGACTGTAAACACTGATAAAGTATCATAAACATCATGTTGGTATGACTGTAAACACTGATAAAGTATCATAAACATCATGTTGGTATGACTGTAAACACTGATAAAGTATCATAAACATCATGTTGGTATGACTGTAAACACTGATAAAGTATCATAAACATCATGTTGGTATGACTGTAAACACTGATAAAGTATCATAAACATCATGTTGGTATGACTGTAAACACTGATAAAGTATCATAAACATCATGTTGGTATGACTGTAAACACTGATAAAGTATCATAAACATCATGTTGGTATGACTGTAAACTCTGAGGATACAATCCCGTTAATTTTAAAGATACTCAACTCGTTAATCCAATCACATTGTCTTATTTCAAAAAGGCTTTACGGTGAAAGAAAAACAGATTATTTTAGCATCTCAGCAAAGAAAAAAAAAAGCAATTTCCAAGCACGATAGCCATCACAAAACCAGATATACAGCTAAAATGAAGCACTAACCTTTGACAATCTTCATCAGATGACACTCCTAGGACATCATGTTAGACAATACATGGATTTTTTGTTCGATCAAGTTTATATTTATATCCAAAAACCCAATTTTTACATTGGTGGGTGACGTTCAGAAAATGTTTTCTGCCCATAAGTTCCGGTGAATAGGCACATTTAATTTACGGAATAACTCATAAACGTTTAAAAGAAATTACAACAATTATTTAAAGAATTAGAGATAATCTACTCCTTTATGCAACCACTTTGTCTGATTTCAAAATAACGTTACGGAAAAAGCAACATTGTTCAATATTCTGAGTACAGAACTTAGCCTTCAATGCTAAGCTATACAGTTAGCCTACAACCACGGCGTCGACAAATCTCTAACAATATGTTGGCAATATTTACTTACCTTTGCTGATCTTCGGCGGAATGCACTCGGATGGGCTCCCACTTCCACAAGAAATGTTCATTTGTTCTGCAAAGTCCATCATTTATGTCCAAATACGTCCGTTTTGTTGACCTGTCCAGAACACATGTTACAATGCCATGTGGCATGGACGCAAATCCGTAGACGAAATGGCCAAAAAGTTCCATTACCGTTTGTAGAAACACGTCAAACGATGTTTACAATCAATCGTTTTGGGTATTTTTTTACGTAAAATTTGGATAATTTAACAACCGGGCTGTAGGTATTCGTCATACAAGAAAAAATAAAACAACAGCTAAGGCACGTGGATGCGCGTTATAAAACACCTGTTCTCTGATTGGCCAGGGATTGAACGAGCCAGAATTTTCTGCCCGGTAACAGATGACGGATGAAAGCAGTTCCTAAAGATTGTTGACAGCCAATGGAAGAGTCGGGATTTACGTTGCACCTACTATGTCATTGTAGTTTTTCAAGGGATTCAAAAGAAAACTACATTTCGAATTTCTCCCACTTCCTGACTACATTTTTCTCAGGTTTTTTGCTTGCCATATGAGTTCTGTTATACTCACAGACACCATTCAAACAGTTTTAGAAACTTCAGAGTGTTTTCTGTTCAAATCTACTAATGATATGCATATTCAATTTTCTGGGCCAGAGTAGTAACCTGTTTAAATTGGGTACGTTTTTCATTCGGCCGTGAAAATACTGCCCCCTATCCCCTAGAGGTTAGAAGGTCCATCAAATCCACATACTTTAGTGTAGACATTCTTTTTTTTAATGATTTCATGACTGTTTGATAGTAGATCCCTGAATGGTAAAAAAAACTCTTAAAAAATAGAAGTATGTTTGCAGCACAAAATATCTTACAGACAGGCTCTCTCACTCACATCATGTAAGAAGTCGACATTCTTGGCCTATTTTTTGGTATTGGAAGAAAATTGCCCAGGCTGCCTCCTAACTTTATAATCATTTTAACCTCTCTGGGCTAGGTGGGACGTTTGCGTCCCACCCTAGTCAACAGCCAGTGGAATCCCGTGGCGCGACATTCAAATACCTTAGAAATGCTATTACTTCAATTTCTCAAACATATGACTATTTTACACCATTTTAAAGACAAGACTCTCGTTAATCTAACCACACTGTCCAATTTCAAAAAGGCTTTACAACGAAAGCAAAACATTAGATCATGTCAGCAGAGTACCCAGACAGAAATAATCAGACACCCATTTTTCAAGCTAGCATATAATGTCACAAAAACCAAAACCACAGCTAAATGCAGCTTCCGGTGAATTTACTAAATTACTCAAGATAAACCTTCACAAAACAACATAACAATTATTTTAAGAATTATAGATACAGAACTCCTTTATGCAATCGCGGTGTCCGATTTTAAAATAGCTTTTCGGTGAAAGCACATTTTGCAATATTCTGAGTAGATAGCCCGGCCATCACAGGTTAGCTATTTTGACACCCACCAAGTTTGGTACTCACAAAACTCAGATTTACTATAAGAAAAATTGGATTACCTTTGCTGTTCTTCGTCAGAATGCACTCCCAGGACTTCTACTTCCATAACAAATATTGGTTTGGTTCCAAATAATCCATATTTATATCCAAATAGCGGCGTTTTGTTCATGCGTTCAAGACACTATCCGAAGGGTAAAGAAGGGTGACGCGCCCGGCGTGTTTCGTGACAAAACATTTCAAAATATTCCATTACCGTACTTCGAAGCATGTCAAACGCTGTTTAAAATCAATTTTTATGCAATTTTTCTCGTAAAAAAGCGCTAATATTCCGACCGAGAGTCGTTGTTTTCGTTCAAAGACTGAAAATGTAAACATGGAGTCGTCTCGTGCACGCGTGCGCCAGTGTCATTGTTCTCAGATCGACCACTTACCAAATGCGCTACTGTTTTTCAGCCATGGCCTGCAAAGTCATCATTCAACGTTCTGGCGCCTTCTGAGAGCCTATGGGAGCGTTAGAAAATGTCACGTTACAGCAGAGATCCCCTGTTTTGGATAGAGATGATCAAGAAGGCCAAGAAATGGTCAGAGAGGGCGCTTCCTGTTTGGAATCTTCTCAGGTATTGGCCTGCCAAATGAGTTCTGTTATACTCACAGACACCATTCAAACAGTTTTAGAAACTTTAGGGTGTTTTCTATCCAAATCAAACAATTATATGCATATTCTAGTTACTGGGCAGGAGTTGTAACCAGATTAAATCGGGTACGTTTTTTATCCGGCCGTGCAAATACTGCCCCCTATCCCCAACAGGTTAAGATAGCAATTGGTTAAGTCTGATCATCTCATGTACTGTTGGAACTTTATTTTAATCCTTTTTAACTCTTTAAAAAAAAAAAAAAAATCCAGAGCCTCTGTATACATTTTTACACATTTTTTCCCTCTCTACTTTGTACAATGACAGAGAAGTGGGTGCCCCCTGGTGGATTCAGCCACCAGGGGGCACCCACCCTCCATGAAAACTTTCATAGGCTCTCTTTCACTCAGTAATCATGTAACAAGTCGACAGGCTCCCAGAGGCAGGGCAATCAAAGGCTCCAACTCACTGAACTGCCCATCAGCCAAGCCATTGTTATTATTCATACTATTTGTAAACAGGTTCTATTCAAAACCTCTCAGACTAGAAAATATAAATAATATTTACTATAGTGTTTTAAATTGTTTGCATCTGTGATAACTTTATGTAATATATCCTCTCTCTCTCTCTCAGGATATGAAAAAAGGCTGACCACCTCTTGCCCAGCCATTCTAACAGTGGAAGCCAGGATCTGTGAGAAACTATGATAATAAACTATATAGATCACAGTGGTGTGGAGACCAGCCAACACAACTATATAGATCACAGTGGTGTGGAGACCAGCCAACACCACTATATAGATCACAGTGGTGTAGAGACCAGCCAACACCACTATATAGATCACAGTGGTGTGGAGACCAGCCAACACCACTATATAGATCACAGTGGTGTGGAGACCAGCCAACACCACTATATAGATCACAGTGGTGTGGAAACTAATGGACCAATATATGATCACAGTGGTGTGGAGACCAGCCAACACCACTATATAGATCACAGTGGTGTGGAGACCAGCCAACACCACTATATAGATCACAGTGGTGTGGAGAGAAGAAAGTAAGACAGTAGAACCCATCTCAACATGACAGAAAGTAAGACAGTGGAACCTATCTCAACATGACAGAAAGTAAGACAGGATAACCTGTTTCAACATGACGGAGAGTAAGACTGTTTTTTTTATCCTCAGTAGTGTAGAATTTATTATGCTGTTTAATTAAACTGACCTGTCCGACGGATACGGAAGTACCCCGGAGAAATATAAATATCTGAAACAAAGAGTTTCTAAACCAAGAAGTGCAACATTGCGATACTTCCGGGAACAGAAATAGACCTAAACTGACCTGTCCGACGGATACGGAAGCACCCCGGAACATAAATATCTGAACCACTTCTGGGAACATTTATGAAATAGACCTAAACTGACCTGTCCAGGGGTGTTTTGAGAAATCAATGAGAAGAAGTGAACAAATCTTCCTTATGTATAGTTGTTCATTTTCACCTGAAATCTTTAAAGTCACAATCTAGATTCAAGACAATGTTTTTAAAAGTAGTTGAACCATGTTATTACTCTAACCTCGTGAAAATAACTAATTGACACGTTTTCATTTTCGGCAGAAACAACTTTATATATATATATATATTGTAATGACCCGGCTGGGTCATAAAGGAAAAAGAGACGGACTCTAGGTGTGCAGGTCAGAAAACAGGTTTATTCCTAAACTGGGCTATTGTTCAGGCCACAGCCCACGCCGCTAAATGCCGAACTTACACAATTATACCAAGTCTAATTAAGGGTTACTCCCATAGGTACAGATCAAGGCCCCGAACAGAAACGAGAGAGAAGATGAGACAGTAATCCCTATTTATGCATTTCCAAATCCCGCGGGATTACCCATCATACCCCCCAACCTTTCCCTCTGTCCTGACATATTTAACCCCTGCTAGTAGCCATGACAACCATAACACACCCACAAACACAGAACACAATACCGGGTATATATATATATATAGCGTGACTTTGCGTGACAATAGCGTGACTTTGATTTTTTGCTCAGTTCGGCCATGACGTCGCCTATAATAAGTGTGATCGGTGGATTTCTATTGGAGAAGCAGTTTATTCTGGACCATCCAATCACAAGCGAGAAAAAAACAACTTTAACCCGGAAATAGTTAACCAAAAGAGTTTTACCGCGGAAATTAAGCAGACAGACTGAGACGGGAGAAGAATTAAAAACAATTAAAAAACCACTGAACAGACTAAAAAAAGTAGTATTAAATAGATATTATTGTCATCATATTATTATTATACACTAGTAAAAGACCTCGGCAGGTCAGTCACATAGAGATATTAAACTTTGACCGACTACTATGGACGAGGAGTACGACGAGATGTTCGGGACACCGGACGAGTACGAACAACAGTTCGCCGATGAGCTGCAGGTTCTGGCTGAGATGGACTGTGAGTAGTAGTCAAGCTAGACGGAATAACAAGTTAATCTGGTCTGGTCAACACTTAAATATACAACAGTATTATTATTATTATTATTATTATTATGAATAAACCGACTGGACGTCAGGTGATATAATAGTCAAGCTAGACGGAATAACAAGTTAGTCTGGTCTGGTCAACACTTAAATATCCAACAGTATTATTATTATTATTATTATTATTATTATTATTAAACCGTTTTGAAAAGTTGCTTTATAAGGGGGGTTCGTCAATATTTACAACAGGTGTAGACTTTACTGTGAAATGCTTACTTACGAGCCCTTCTCCAACAATGCACAGTTAAAACAGTAGGAAAAGGATTAGAAAATGAAAATAGTAAGACAATAGCCAGTGGAGACCCGTTTTTTGCATGTTATTTTGGCGTTCATACATGCCACATCAGTTAGCAAACAATGTAAAAATAAATAAATATATATATTATTTAAAAAATCCTTGTGTTAAAAAAGCCGCATGCAAACTTGGTCTCTTTTTTTGTTTTCTTGAGTAAAGCAGCTCCAAAATGCAGGTGTTTCAGCCCAGCTCAGTGCTTTCTGTGGTGGAGGGGCAGCCAGCGGAAAATACGGAGCGTTGCGCCATGATTGGCTCACTGTTCTGTCACTCATGGGGACACTACATCACCGCCAAATCTAAGGGTAGAGCTCTAAAATTCAAGGCCCTTTGGGTGCTGCCATAGAGTTGCATTAGAAGTGCCCATCCAAGAAGTCTTAAGGTCATTGGCCATAGATGCAGTGGGTTAACTCATATACTTGCGTTCTCTGTCCTCAGTTGCGTTTCCTCGTCTCCTTCTCAAAACCCATTGGATGAGAAGGTCAGAGGTCCCTACCCTCTCACCTTCTTATCCAATGTGTTTTGAGGAGGAGGTCAAGGAGAGAGGACGTGAGGAATGAAGGAAATGCAGTTGACCTCCCTCTCAAAGCCCATTGGAGCAGGGAAGGTTCCTCACCTCCCTCTCAAAGCCCATTGGTGGAGAGCAGGGAAGAATCCTTACCTCCCTCTCAAAGCCCATTGGAGGAGAGCAGGGAAGGTTCCTCACCTCCCTCTCAAAGCCCATTGGAGCAGGGAAGGTTCCGCACCTCCCTCACAAAGCCCATTGGAGGAGAGCAGGGAAGGTTCCTCACCTCCCTCTCAAAGCCCATTGGTGGAGAGCAGGGAAGAATCCTTACCTCCCTCTCAAAGCCCATTGGAGGAGAGCAGGGAAGGTTCCTCACCTCCCTCTCAAAGCCCATTGGAGCAGGGAAGGTTCCGCACCTCCCTCACAAAGCCCATTGGTAGAGAGCAGGGAAGGATCCTCCCCTCGGGCTACAATGCACTTTCAAGGAGTGGTAAGTAGTGGAGTAAACAAGGACAGAGGAGGCCAGAATGAGATGTCCAGTAAATCACACACACACTGCTTGTAGAGTTTACTGGTTATAATGGTGTCATTATTGGAAAGATTTACTTGACCGAACCCATTGTATTATATTATTGTATTAAAACATATAGAACAGGACTGTTTAACATGGCTATAAATGATAGAGAAGTTGGACTAAACCACAAACAGACCTGCTACTAGGCAGGACAAAGAGACATGCTGTGTCCATGTGGCATTTAGAATGACATGTAGATGGTGTGTTGTTGCTAGGGGGAGTTATGGTCTCATTGTGTTGTTGCTAGGGGGAGTTATGCTCTCATTGTGTTGTTGCTAGGGGGAGTTATGGTCTCATTGTGTTGTTGCTAGGTGGAGTTGTGGTCTCATTGTGACATGTAGATGTTGTGGTGTTGCCATGGGGAGTTTTGGTCTCATTGTGTTGCTAGGTGTTGTGTTGTTGCTAGGGGGAGTTATGGTCTCATTGTGTTGCTAGGTGTTGTGTTTCTAGGGGGAGTCTTATTTTTGTAACTGTGAAGCTGGAAGAAAATTATATTTGAATGTTTACCAAACCATTTTGAAATGTTGAACCTGGTGTCTGGTCCCTGTATTTATAGAAAGAGCCAAGTACAGAAATAGTTTCACTAATATCCTACTAGTCAGTGACGACTGTATTGAGTTTGACAGCGTCTATGTGAGTTTTCTTCCAGTATTATAGACACCCCTTTCCAGTATTATAGACACCCCTTTCCAGTATTATAGACACCCCTTTCCAGTAGTATTATAGACACCCCTTTCCAGTAGTATTATAGACACCCCTTTCCAGTAGTATTATAATAGACACCCCTTTCCAGTAGTATTATAATAGACACCCCTTTCCAGTAGTATTATAATAGACACCCCTTTCCAGTAGTATTATAGACACCCCTTTCCAGTAGTATTATAGACACTCCTTTCCAGTAGTATTATAGACACCCCTTTCCAGTAGTATTATAGACACCCCTTTCCAGTAGTATTATAGACACCCCTTTCCAGTAGTATTATAATAGACACCCCTTTCCAGTAGTATTATAATAGACACCCCTTTCCAGTAGTATTATAATAGACACCCCTTTCCAGTAGTATTATAATAGACACCCCTTTCCAGTAGTATTATAATAGACACCCCTTTCCAGTAGTATTATAGACACCCCTTTCCAGTAGTATTATAGACACCCCTTTCCAGTAGTATTATAGACACTCCTTTCCAGTATTATAGACACCCCTTTCCAGTATTATAATAGACACCCCTTTCCAGTAGTATTATAATAGACACCCCTTTCCAGTAGTATTATAATAGACACCCCTTTCCAGTAGTATTATAATAGACACCCCTTTCCAGTAGTATTATAGACACCCCTTTCCAGTAGTATTATAATAGACACCCCTTTCCAGTAGTATTATAATAGACACCCCTTTCCAGTAGTATTATAATAGACACCCCTTTCCAGTAGTATTATAGACACCCCTTTCCAGTAGTATTATAGACACCCCTTTCCAGTAGTATTATAGACACCCCTTTCCAGTAGTATTTTAGACACTGTCCTGGGATTTCCTGACTTCTCTATAGAGGAACCCCTCCCCTTCCTGTTGTATAGCTTGTAAACGTTACAGATCAAATCATGTTTCTGTGGGAGTCTCAGCTTTTCATAGATCGTTTTTAATAGCTGGTCGCTCAAACCATTCAGACTCTATGGTTGTTGTAAAAAGCCCCTTGGAGATCTTCCCTTGTCTCACAAACAGCGCTGTAACTCAGCCTCTGTTATTAATCACACAGACTCATGGGACCAACGGATGCAGGAGAAATGGATGAATCTAATGGTGCAGAAGTTCAGGTTCCCACACGGCCATGTTACAGATCTTGGTTAGGGTTCCCACATTGCCATATCTCCACGTTACAGATCTTGGTTAGGGTTCCCACATTGCCATATCTCCACGTTACAGATCTTGGTTAGGGTTCCCACATTGCCATATCTCCACGTTACAGATCTTGGTTAGGGTTCCCACACGGCCATATCTCCCTGTTACAAATCTTGTTCACAGGAGACCTCTGGTACTTAGTTAGGGTTCTACTTAGTTATCTGTATCTCCTAACACCTGTGTGTAATTGGACGAAGGACGCCAGAAAAGTGTTGTCACTGAAAAATACTGTCGGCTACAGACTATTCTGATGTGTGTGTGTGTGTGTGTGTGTGTGTGTGTGTGTGTGTGTGTGTGTGTGTGTGTGTGTGTGTGTGTGTGTGTGGTCAGTTGATCCGGCCCCGTCCACTAAGCGGTCAGAGTTCAGGAAGCAGAAACCTCAGTTGTTCCAGGAAGCCATCACCGCTGGTGACCAGCCACTCAGGAACCAATCACAGGCATCGTCAGAACGGAGCCTCGGCCAATTGGAAGGCCCGCCTGTGACGTGTGACAGAGAGGACATAGAACACCTGCTGGCGGATGAGCCAATCAGTGAGTAGCTCCTCCCTCTTCTCAGCCGTTGGGGGGGAGAGAGAGGGAGGGAGGGAGATGGAGAGAGAGAGTGAGTTGTCTCTTGTCGTTGATATATTTGTATCCCTGTGTAGCTCCCAAGGCTAAGCGTCTGAGGCAGGATGTGGCCAAGAAGCTGTTTGAGGTGTCTCAGGTTGATGACATCACGCCCCCATCGTCTCCAGAGGAGTTCCATCGACCTCCGAGCAGCAGGTAGGACCGTGGGGTCAATGGTCATACTGGGACCAGCCCTCTGATAACCCACTAGTACATCAACTAGAACCACAGCCCTCTGATAACCCACTAGTACATCAACTAGAACCAGCCCTCTGATAACCCACTAGTACATCAACTAGAACCAGCCCTCTGATAACCCACTAGTACATCAACTAGAACCACAGCCCTCTGATAACCCACTAGTACATCAACTAGAACCAGCCCTCTGATAACCCACTAGTACATCAACTAGAACCACAGCCCTCTGATAACCCACTAGTACATCAACTAGAACCACAGCCCTCTGATAACCCACTAGTACACCAACTAGAACCAGCCCTCTGATAACCCACTAGTACATCAACTAGAACCAGCCCTCTGATAACCCACTAGTACATCAACTAGAACCAGCCCTCTGATAACCCACTACTACATCAACTAGAACCACAGCCCTCTGATAACCCACTAGTACATCAACTAGAACCACAGCCCTCTGATAACCCACTAGTACATAAACTAGAACCAGCCCTCTGATAACCCACTAGTACATCAACTAGAACCACAGCCCTCTGATAACCCACTAGTACATCAACTAGAACCAGCCCTCTGATAACCCACTAGTACATCAACTAGAACCAGCCCTCTGATAACCCACTAGTACATCAACTAGAACCACAGCCCTCTGATAACCCACTAGTACATCAACTAGAACCAGCCCTCTGATAACCCACTACTACATCAACTAGAACCAGCCCTCTGATAACCCACTAGTACATCAACTAGAACCACAGCCCTCTGATAACCCACTACTACATCAACTAGAACCAGCCCTCTGATAACCCACTAGTACATCAACTAGAACCAGCCCTCTGATAACCCACTACTACATCAACTAGAACCAGCCCTCTGATAACCCACTACTACATCAACTAGAACCAGCCCTCTGATAACCCACTAGTACATCAACTAGAACCAGCCCTCTGATAACCCACTAGTACATCAACTAGAACCACAGCCCTCTGATAACCCACTAGTACATCAACTAGAACCACAGCCCTCTGATAACCCACTACTACATCAACTAGAACCACAGCCCTCTGATAACCCACTACTACATCAACTAGAACCAGCCCTCTGATAACCCACTACTACATCAACTAGAACCAGCCCTCTGATAACCCACTAGTACATCAACTAGAACCACAGCCCTCTGATAACCCACTAGTACATCAACTAGAACCAGCCCTCTGATAACCCACTAGTACATCAACTAGAACCAGCCCTCTGATAACCCACTAGTACATCAACTAGAACCACAGCCCTCTGATAACCCACTAGTACATCAACTAGAACCAGCCCTCTGATAACCCACTACTACATCAACTAGAACCACAGCCCTCTGATAACCCACTAGTACATCAACTAGAACCAGCCCTCTGATAACCCACTACTACATCAACTAGAACCAGCCCTCTGATAACCCACTAGTACATCAACTAGAACCAGCCCTCTGATAACCCACTAGTACATCAACTAGAACCAGCCCTCTGATAACCCACTAGTACATCAACTAGAACCAGCCCTCTGATAACCCACTACTACATCAACTAGAACCACAGCCCTCTGATAACCCACTAGTACATCAACTAGAACCAGCCCTCTGATAACCCACTAGTACATCAACTAGAACCAGCCCTCTGATAACCCACTACTACATCAACTAGAACCACAGCCCTCTGATAACCCACTAGTACATCAACTAGAACCACAGCCCTCTGATAACCCACTAGTACATCAACTAGAACCAGCCCTCTGATAACCCACTAGTACATCAACTAGAACCAGCCCTCTGATAACCCACTACTACATCAACTAGAACCACAGCCCTCTGATAACCCACTACTACATCAACTAGAACCAGCCCTCTGATAACCCACTAGTACATCAACTAGAACCAGCCCTCTGATAACCCACTAGTACATCAACTAGAACCACAGCCCTCTGATAACCCACTAGTACATCAACTAGAACCAGCCCTCTGATAACCCACTAGTACATCAACTAGAACCACAGCCCTCTGATAACCCACTACTACATCAACTAGAACCACAGCCCTCTGATAACCCACTACTACATCAACTAGAACCAGCCCTCTGATAACCCACTAGTACATCAACTAGAACCAGCCCTCTGATAACCCACTAGTACATCAACTAGAACCACAGCCCTCTGATAACCCACTAGTACATCAACTAGAACCACAGCCCTCTGATAACCCACTAGTACATCAACTAGAACCAGCCCTCTGATAACCCACTAGTACATCAACTAGAACCACAGCCCTCTGATAACCCACTACTACATCAACTAGAACCACAGCCCTCTGATAACCCACTAGTACATCAACTAGAACCACAGCCCTCTGATAACCCACTAGTACATCAACTAGAACCAGCCCTCTGATAACCCACTAGTACATCAACTAGAACCAGCCCTCTGATAACCCACTAGTACATCAACTAGAACCAGCCCTCTGATAACCCACTAGTACATCAACTAGAACCAGCCCTCTGATAACCCACTAGTACATCAACTAGAACCAGCCCTCTGATAACCCACTAGTACATCAACTAGAACCAGCCCTCTGATAACCCACTAGTACATCAACTAGAACCAGCCCTCTGATAACCCACTAGTACATCAACTAGAACCAGCCCTCTGATAACCCACTAGTACATCAACTAGAACCAGCCCTCTGATAACCCACTACTACATCAACTAGAACCAGCCCTCTGATAACCCACTAGTACATCAACTAGAACCACAGCCCTCTGATAACCCACTAGTACATCAACTAGAACCAGCCCTCTGATAACCCACTAGTACATCAACTAGAACCAGCCCTCTGATAACCCACTAGTACATCAACTAGAACCAGCCCTCTGATAACCCACTAGTACATCAACTAGAACCAGCCCTCTGATAACCCACTAGTACATCAACTAGAACCAGCCCTCTGATAACCCACTAGTACATCAACTAGAACCAGCCCTCTGATAACCCACTAGTACATCAACTAGAACCACAGCCCTCTGATAACCCACTAGTACATCAACTAGAACCAGCCCTCTGATAACCCACTACTACATCAACTAGAACCAGCCCTCTGATAACCCACTAGTACATCAACTAGAACCAGCCCTCTGATAACCCACTAGTACATCAACTAGAACCACAGCCCTCTGATAACCCACTAGTACATCAACTAGAACCACAGCCCTCTGATAACCCACTAGTACATCAACTAGAACCAGCCCTCTGATAACCCACTAGTACATCAACTAGAACCACAGCCCTCTGATAACCCACTAGTACATCAACTAGAACCAGCCCTCTGATAACCCACTAGTACATCAACTAGAACCACAGCCCTCTGATAACCCACTAGTACATCAACTAGAACCAGCCCTCTGATAACCCACTAGTACATCAACTAGAACCAGCCCTCTGATAACCCACTAGTACATCAACTAGAACCAGCCCTCTGATAACCCACTAGTACATCAACTAGAACCACAGCCCTCTTATAACTAGTACACCACAATACACATCAAAAAACAATAAACACATTAAAATAAATACACATTAAATGTGGACCGATTTAATCAGCATGGCCAATTTAATTAGGGACTATTTCAAGTTTTTCATATCAATCGGTAATTGGCCTTTTTTTGGACACCGATTATGGCCGATTACATTGCAATCCACGAGGAGACTGTGTGGCAGGCTGACTTCCTGTTTGGCAAACTCCCAAGAGAGCTGTCATGTGCCTTTTACTGAGGAGTGTCTTCCGTCTGGTGACTCTACCCATAAAGGCCTGATTTGGTGGAGTGCTGCAGAGATGGGTGTCCTTCTGGAAGGTTCTCCCATCTCCACAGAGGAACTCTGGAGCTCTGTTAGAGTGACCAACAGGTTCTTGGTCACCTCTCTGACCAAGGCCCTTCTCCCCCGTTTGCTCAGTTTGGCCGGGCTGCCAGCTCTAGGATGAGTCTTGGTGGTTCCAAACTTCTTCCAACCCTAACCCGTTTTTATCCTAATTAGTTAAAGCAAATGTATTTTTGTATCCACTCTCGTTGGACTTTGGCTGAAATATTCTACTTCAATTTCTAAACAGTTTTGTGAATCTTAGCTAAACAAGGAAGCCTTGAAAATGGGTAATAATAATTATTAAGGTGAGTACTATCCTTTTATGGAGCAGCAGCACGAACTGATTTCCATGCTTTTTGAATATTTCCCGATAACCCAGTTTGTTTTGTTTAACATTGCTATTGAGCCAATTTGTCGCCCCCCCTTTATGGATTTTTTTTGTCTATTGCTAGAAAACCATTCAGGACTTATTTTTCTGTAAACAGCCTGAAAGAAAAGCTTTGACTGACTATCATTTCTCTGATCATTCAGAACGTTTCCCCCCCCCCCCCTATCAGCATCCAGCCCAGTTTCATTGTGAAAAGGCTTAGAAGTTCTTTCAAAACATATAACATGGTGAATTAAATGCATCAATTATGTCATTTTCTTCCTGTAATGAGGCCAGTGTCTGAATTAATTTGTTGTGGCCTAGAGGAGGAAGTAGAGCCCTTCAGGTTCAATACCAGAGTCCAGAATGACCCCTCTACCCTGTCTGTCAGCTCTGAACACATGATAACCCTCTATATTAATACCAGAGTCCAGAATGACCCCTCTACCCCCCCCCCCCCACCCTGTCTGTCAGCTCTGAACACATGATAACCTCTATATTAATACCAGAGTCCAGAATGACCCCTCTACTCCCCCCCTCTACCCTGTCTGTCAGCTCTGAACACATGATAACCCTCTATATTAATACCAGAGTCCAGAATGACCCCTCTACTCCCCCCCTCTACCCTGTCTGTCAGCTCTGAACACATGATAACCCTCTATATTAATACCAGAGTCCAGAATGACCCCTCTACTCCCCCCCCCCACCCTGTCTGTCAGCTCTGAACACATGATAACCCTCTATATTAATACCAGAGTCCAGAATGACCCCTCCACCCCCCCACCCCCCTCTACCCTGTCTGTCAGCTCTGAACACATGATAACCCTCTATATTAATACCAGAGTCCAGACTAACCCTGTATATTATGTTATATATATATAATATTATAATATATTAATGAACTATATATTATTTATTACATTATTGATGTAATTCCAGTTCAGGAAGTAAACTCCTAATTCCCAGATAAATCCAAGTCTGATTTTACGATTTTGTTTAGTCACATTTGAAAGTCCATCTGAAACGATTCTGTGTTCAATAGGTGGTTTACAGCTATCTATCTATCTATCTATCTATCTATCTATCTATCTATCTATCTATCTATCTATCTATCTATCTATCTATCTATCTATCTATCTATCTATCTATCTATCTATCTATCTATCTATCTATCTATCTATCTATCTATCTATCTATCTATCTATCTATCTATCTATCTATCTATCTATCTATCTATCTATCTATCTATCTATCTATCTATCTATCTATCTATCTATCTATCTATCTATCTATCTATCTATCTATCTATCTATCTATCTATCTATCTATCTATCTATCTATCTATCTATCTATCTATCTATCTATCTATCTATCTATCTATCTATCTATCTATCTATCTATCTATCTATCTATCTATCTATCTATCTATCTATCTATCTATCTATCTATCTATCTATCTATCTATCTATCTATCTATCTATCTATCTATCTATCTATCTATCTATCTATCTATCTATCTATCTATCTATCTATCTATCTATCTATCTATCTATCTATCTATCTATCTATCTATCTATCTATCTATCTATCTATCTATCTATCTATCTATCTATCTATCTATCTATCTATCTATCTATCTATCTATCTATCTATCTATCTATCTATCGATCGATCGATCGATCGATCTATCGGCGACTCTCCGAGGAGACTCCTGGATGGCTGCGAAGCCACTGATGTCCAAGATCACCGGGACTGGCTGGGGTCTACACACAAACAAACACAATCAAACAAACACACTTTGATTTGAGAGTTCCACATATTGACATTGACTGCGGCCTCTATAACTAATACGGATAGACAGAATGGTGCAGATCTATGTATCTATACATCTATCTATCTACACAGAAACACACTTTGATTGGCATCGATCGATCGATGCCAATCAAAGTGTGTTTCTGTGTAGATAGATAGATGTATAGATACATAGATCTGCACCATTCTGTCTATCCGTATTAGTTATAGAGGCCGCAGTCAATGTCAATATGTGGAACTCTCAAATCAAAGTGTGTTTGTTTGATTGTGTTTGTTTGTGTGTAGACCCCAGCCAGTCCCGGTGATCTTGGACATCAGTGGCTTCGCAGCCATCCAGGAGTCTCCTCGGAGAGTCGCCGCGGCAACGTCGTCGTGTCACGTTCTGAAGCGCCCCCCGGCCGAGGGGGGATACGTTAGCGTGACGGACCAGACGGGAAACCGGGTCTACCTACGGCAAACAGACGACCTGAGGGGAAAGGTAAACTATCAGCCAATCACTGAGCTACAACCTGATCCACCAATCACCTCTCTGTCTCTCTCTGTCTCTCTCTGTCTCTCTCTCTGTCTCTCTCTCTGTCTCTCTCTCTGTCTCTCTCTCTGTCTCTCTCTCTGTCTCGCTCTCTGTCTCGCTCTCTGTCTCGCTCTCTGTCTCGCTCTCTGTCTCTCTCTCTGTCTCTCTCTCTGTCTCTCTCTCTGTCTCTCTCTCTGTCTCTCTCTCTGTCTCGCTCTCTGTCTCGCTCTCTGTCTCGCTCTCTGTCTCGCTCTCTGTCTCGCTCTCTGTCTCGCTCTCTGTCTCGCTCTCTGTCTCGCTCTCTGTCTCGCTCTCTGTCTCGCTCTCTGTCTCGCTCTCTGTCTCGCTCTCTGTCTCGCTCTCTGTCTCGCTCTCTGTCTCGCTCTCTGCTCTCTCTCGCTGTCTCTCTCTCGCTGTCTCTCTCTCGCTGTCTCTCTCTCGCTGTCTCTCTCTCGCTGTCTCTCTCTCGCTGTCTCTCTCTCGCTGTCTCTCTCTCGCTGTCTCTCTCTCGCTGTCTCTCTCTCTCTCGCTGTCTCTCTCTCTCTCGCTGTCTCTCTCTCTCTCTCTCTCTCTCTCTCTCTCGCTCTCTCTCTCTCTCTCTCTCGCTGTCTCTCTCTCTCGCTGTCTCTCTCTCTCTCTCTCGCTGTCTCTCTCTCTCTCTCTCGCTGTCTCTCTCTCTCTCTCGTCGCTGTCTCTCTCTCTCTCTGTCGCTGTCTCTGTCGCTGTCTCTCTCTCTCTCTGTCGCTGTCTCTCTCTCTCTCTGTCGCTGTCTCTCTCTCTCTCTGTCGCTCTCTCTGTCGCTCTGTCGCTCTCTCTGTCGCTCTCTCTGCTCGCTCTGTCCTCTGTCGCTCTCTCTGTCGCTCTCTCTGTCGCTCTCTCTGTCGCTCTCTCTGTCGCTCTCTCTGTCGCTCTCTCTGTCGCTCTCTCTGTCGCCTCTCTCTCTCTGTCGCTCTCTCTCTCTGTCGCTCTCTCTCTCTGTCGCTCTCTCTCTCTGTCGCTCTCTCTCTCTGTCGCTCTCTCTCTCTGTCGCTCTCTCTCTCTGTCGCTCTCTCTCTCTCTCTCTCGCTCTCTCTGTCGCTCTCTCTCTCTCTGTCGCTCTCTCTCTCTCTCTCTCGTCGCTCTCTCTCTCTCTCTCTGTCGCTCTCTCTCTCTCGTCGCTCTCTCTCTCGCTCTCGTCGCTCTCTCTCTCTCTCTCTCTCTGTCGCTCTCTCTCTCTCTCTCTCTCTGTCGCTCTCTCTCTCTCTCTCTCTGTCGCTCTCTCTCTCTCTCGCTCTCTGTCGCTCTCTCTCTCTCTCGCTCGCCTCGCTCCCTCTCTCTCTCTCTCTCGCTCGCTGTCTCTCTCTCTCGCTCGCTCTCGCTGTCTCTCTCTCGCTGTCTCTCTCTCGCTGTCGCTCTCTCGCTGTCGCTCTCTCTCTCGCTCTCTCGCTCTGTCGCTCTCTCTCTCTCTCTCGCTCTGTCGCTCTCTCTCTCTCTCTCGCTCTGTCGCTCTCTCTCTCTCTCTCGCTCTGTCGCTCTCTCTCTCTCTCTCGCTCTGTCGCTCTCTCTCTCTCTCTCGCTCTCTCTCTCTCTCTCTCGCTCTGCTCTCTCTCTCTCTCGCTCTGTCTCTCTCTCTCTCTCGCTCTGTCGCTCTCTCTCTCTCGCTCTGTCGCTCTCTCTCTCTCGCTCTGTCGCTCTCTCTCTCGCTCTGTCGCTCGCTCTGTCGCTCTCTCTCGCTCTGTCGCTCTCTCTCGCTGTCGCTCTCTCTCGCTCGCTCTCTCTCGCTGTCTCTCTCTCTCGCTCGCTCTCGCTGTCTCTCTCTCTCGCTGTCTCTCTCTCTCGCTCGCTCTCTCTCGCTGTCTCTCTCTCTCGCTCGCTCTCTCTCGCTGTCTCTCTCTCTCGCTCGCTCTCTCTCTCGCTGTCTCTTTCTCTCGCTCGCTCTCTCTCTCGCTCGCTCTCTCTCTCGCTCGCTCTCTCTCGCTGTCTCTCTCTCTCGCTCGCTCTCTCTCGCTGTCTCTCTCTCTCGCTGTCTCTCTCTCTCGCTCGCTCTCTCTCGCTGTCTCTCTCTCTCGCTCGCTCTCTCTCGCTGTCTCTCTCTCTCGCTCGCTCTCTCTCGCTGTCTCTCTCTCTCGCTCGCTCTCTCTCGCTCTCTCTCTCGCTCGCTCTCTCTCGCTGTCTCTCTCTCTCTCGCTCGCTCTCTCTCGCTGTCTCTCTCTCTCTCGCTCGCTCTCTCTCGCTGTCTCTCTCTCTCTCGCTCACTCTCTCTCGCTGTCTCTCTCTCTCGCTCGCTCTCTCTCTCTCGCTGTCTCTCTCTCTCTCTCGCTCTCTCTCTCTCGCTCTGTCGCTCTCTCTCTCTCTCTGTCGTTCTCTCTCTCTCTCTCGCTCTGTCGCTCTCTCTCTCGCTCTGTCGCTCTCTCTCTCTCTCTCGCTCTGTCACTCTCTCTCTCGCTCTGTCACTCTCTCTCTCGCTCTGTCGCTCGCTCTCTCGCTCTGTCGCTCGCTCTGTCGCTCTCTCTCGCGGTCTCTCTGTCGCTCTCTCTCGCTGTCTCTCTGTCGCTCGCTCTCGCTGTCTCTCTCTCTCGCTCGCTCTCGCTGTCTCTCTCTCTCGCTCGCTCTCGCTGTCTCTCTCTCTCGCTCGCTCTCGCTGTCTCTCTCTCTCGCTCGCTCTCGCTGTCTCTCTCTCTCTCGCTCGCTCTCTCTCGCTGTCTCTCTCTCTCTCGCTCGCTCTCTCTCGCTGTCTCTCTCTCTCGCTCGCTCTCTCTCGCTGTCTCTCTCTCTCGCTGTCTCTCTCTCTCGCTCGCTCTCTCTCGCTGTCTCTCTCTGTCGCTCGCTCTCGCTGTCTCTCTCGCTCGCTCGCGCTCTCGCTGTCTCTATCGCTCGCTGTCTCTATCGCTCGCTGTCTCTCGCTCTCGCTCGCTCTCTCTCTTTCTCTCGCTCTCGCTCGCTCTCTCTCTTTCTCTCGCTCTCGCTCGCTCTCTCTCGCTCTCTCTCGCTCGCGCTCTCGCTGTCTCTCTCTCGCTCGCTGTCTCTCTCTCGCTGTCTCTCTCTCTCGCTGTCTCTCTCTCTCGCTCGCTCTCTCTCGCTGTCTCTCTCTCTCGCTCGCTCTCTCTCGCTGTCTCTCTCTCTCGCTCGCTCTCTCTCGCTGTCTCTCTCTCTCGCTCGCTCTCTCTCGCTGTCTCTCGCTCTCTCTCGCTGTCTCTCTCTCTCGCTCGCTCTCTCTCGCTGTCTCTCTCTCTCGCTCGCTCTCTCTCGCTGTCTCTCTCTCTCGCTCGCTCTCTCTCGCTGTCTCTCTCTCTCGCTCGCTCTCTCTCGCTGTCTCTCTCTCTCGCTCGCTCTCTCTCGCTGTCTCTCTCTCTCGCTCGCTCTCGCTGTCTCTCTCTCTCGCTCGCTCTCGCTGTCTCTCTCTCTCGCTCGCTCTCGCTGTCTCTCTCTCTCGCTGTCTCTCTCGCTCTCGCTGTCGCTCGCTCGCGCTCTCGCTGTCTCTCTCTCGCTCTCGCTGTCGCTCGCTCGCGCTCTCGCTGTCTCTCGCTTGCTCGCGCTCTCGCTGTCTCTCGCTCGCTCGCGCTCTCGCTGTCTCTCGCTCGCACTCTCGCTGTCTCTCTCTCTCTCTCTCGCTGTCTCTCTCTCGCTCTGTCTCGCTCTGTCTCTCTCTCTCTCGCTCTCTCTCTCTCTCTCGCTCTCTCGCTCTCTCTCTCTCTCTCTCTCTCTCTCTCTCTCTCTCTCTCTCTCTCTCTCTCTCTCTCTCTCTCTCTCTCTCTCTCTTATTTATATATTTACTGGGTCTTATAGGCTGTGGACCCCAGTCACCTCTCTCTCTGTCTACCTTATTTACTGGGTCTTATAGACTGTGGACCCCAGTCACCTCTCTCTCCGTCTACCTTATTTACTGGGTCTTATAGACTGTGGACCCCAGTCACCTCTCTCTCTCTGTCTACCTTATTTACTGGGTCTTATAGGACCCCAGTCACCTCTCTCTCTCTGTCTACCTTATTTACTGGGTCTTATAGGACCCCAGTCACCTCTCTCTCTCTGTCTGCCTTATTTACTGGGTCTTATAGACTGTGGACCCCAGTCACCTCTCTTTCTGTCTACCTTATTTACTGGGTCTTATAGGCTGTGGACCCCAGTCACCTCTCTCTCTGTCTACCTTATTTACTGGGTCTTATTGGACCCCAGTCACCTCTCTCTCTGTCTACCTTATTTACTGGGTCTTATAGACTGTGGACCCCAGTCTCCTCTCTCTCTGTCTACCTTATTTACTGGGTCTTATAGACTGTGGACCCCAGTCTCCTCTCTCTCTCTGTCTACCTTATTTACTGGGTCCTTATAGACTGTGGACCCCAGTCTCCTCTCTCTCTCTGTCTACCTTATTTACTGGGTCCTTATAGACTGTGGACCCCAGTCTCCTCTCTCTCTTTGTCTACCTTATTTACTGGGTCCTTATAGACTGTGGACCCCAGTCTCCTCTCTCTCTCTGTCTACCTTATTTACTGGGTCTTATAGACTGTGGACCCCAGTCACCTCTCTCTGTCTACCTTCTTTACTGGGTCTTATAGGCTGTGGACCCCAGTGCTCTTCGTAGCTCCCATAATGCATTGGGTTTGCTGGCTGTTCCCATTGAGGTCCTGAGAGAACAGGTGGCCGAGAAGGTGAGCGCGCGCGCACACACACACACACAGTGTTGTTTGATAGCTGACTGTTTCTGACTGTTTCTGACTGTTTCTGACTGTTTCTGTCTGTTGCTGCAGCGTCATCGCCAAGTGGTGGAGGAATCTCAGCGCCTAACAGAGCTACTCAACAGGTACGTGTGTGTGTGTGTGTGTGTGTGTGTGTGTGTGTGTGTGTGTGTGTGTGCATACAGTACCAATCAAAAGTTTGGACACCTACTCATTCAAGGGTTTTTCTTTATGTAGAATAATAGTGAAGACATCAAAACTATGAAATAACACAAATGGAATCATGTAGTAACCAAAAAAGTGTTAACTAAAATCTAAAATATATTTAGATTTGTTTTCTCCAGTAGCCACCCTTTGCCTTGATGGCAGCTTTGCACACTGTTGGCATTCTCTCAACCAGCTTCACCTGGAATGCTTTTCCAACAGTCTTGAATGAGTTCCCACATGCTGAGCACTTGTTGGCTGTTTTTTCCTTCACTCTGTGGTCCAACTCATCCCAAACCATCTCAATTGGGTTGGGGTTGGATGATTGTGGAGGCCAGGTCATCTGATGCAGCACCTCATCACTCTCCTTCTTGGTCAAATAGCCCTTACACAGCCTGGAGGTGTGTTGGGTCACTGTCCTGTTGAAAAACAAATGATAGTCCCACTAAGCCCAAACCAGAATGGATGGCGTATCGCTGCAGAATGCTGTGGTGTGCCTTGAATTGCTGGTTGTGTGCCTTGAATTCTAAATAAATAACTGACAGTGTCACCAGCAAAGCACCATCACACCTCCTCCTCCATGCTTCACGGTGGGAACCACTCATGCGGAGATCATCCGTTCACCTACTCTGCGTCTCACAAAGACATGGCGGTTTCAACCAAAAATCGCAAAATTGGAGTCAACAGACCAAAGGACAGATTTCCACCGGTTTAATGTCCATTGCTCGTGTTTCTTGGCCCAAGCAAATCTCTTCTTCTTATTGGTGTCCTTTAGTAGTGGATTCTTTGCAGCTTTTCAACCATGAAGGCCTGATTCACACAGTCTCCTCTGAACAGTTGATGTTGAGATGTGTCTGTTACTTGAACTCTGTGAAGCATTTATTTGGGCTGCAATTTCTGAGGCTGGTAACTCTAATGAACTTATCCTCTGCAGCAGAGGTAACTCTGGGTCTTCCTTTCCTGTGGCGGTCCTCATGAGAGCCAGTTTCATCATAGCGCTTGATGGTTTTTGCGACTGCACTTGAAGAAACTTTCAAGGTTGAATTTTTCCAGAATGACTGACCTTCATGTCTTAAAGTAATGATGGACTGCTGTTTCTCTTTGCTTGTTTGAGCTGTTTTTGCCATTAATATGGACTTAGCCCTATTTGGTAAAAGACCATCTTCTGTATACCACCCCTACCTTAAAGCATTAAGAGGGAAAGAAATTCCACAATTTAACTATTAACCTGTTAGGGCTAGGGGGCAGTATTTACACGGCCGGATAAAAAACGTACCCGATTTAATCTGGTTATTACTAATGCCCAGAAACTAGAATATGCATATAATTATTGGCTTTGGATAGAAAACACCCTAAAGTTTCTAAAACTGTTTGAATGGTGTCTGTGAGTATAACAGAACTCATATGGCAGGCAAAAACCTGAGAAGATTCTGTACAGGAAGTGCCCTCTATGACCATTCCTTGGGCTTCTTGACTCTTTTTATTGAAAACTTAGGATCTTTGCTGTAACGTGACACTTCCTACGGCTCCCATAGGCTCTCAGAACCCGGGAAAAAGCTGAATGATGTCGAGGCAGCCCCTGGCTGAAAAACATTAGCGCCTTTGGTAAGTGGTCTATCAGAGGACAATGAGACTGAGGCGCGTGCACGAGGCGACCCCATGTTTTTATTTTCTCTCTCTTTGTACTAAAACACAGATTCCCGGTCGGAATATTATCGCTTTTTTACGAGAAAAATGGCATAAAAATTGATTTTAAACAGCGGTTGACATGCTTCGAAGTACGGTAATGGAATATTTAGAATTTTTTTGTCACGAGACGCGCCGGGCGCGTCACCCTTCTTTACACTTCGGATAGTGTCTTGAACGCACAAACAAAACAGAGGATATTTGAACATAACTATGGATTATTTTGAACCAAACCAACATTTGTTATTGAAGTAGAAGTCCTGGGAGTGCATTCTGACGAAGAACAGCAAAGGTAATAACATTTTTCTTATAGTAAATCTGACTTTGGTGAGGGCTAAACTTGGTGGGTGTCTAAATAGCTAGCCCTGTGATGCCGGGCTATCTACTCAGAATATTGCAAAATGTGCTTTCACCGAAAAGCTATTTTAAAATCGGACATAGCGAGTGCATAGAGGAGTTCTGTATCTATAATTCTTAAAATAATTATGTTTTTTGTGAACGTTAATTTAGTAAATTCACCGGAAGTTTGCGGGGGGTATGCTAGTTCTGAACGTCACATGCTAATGTAAAAAGCTGGTTTTTGATATAAATATGAACTTGATTGAACAAAACATGCATGTATTGTATAACATAATGTCCTAGGCATGTCATCTGATGAAGATCATCAAAGGTTAGTGCTGCATTTAGCTGTGGTTTGGGTTTATGTGACATTATATGCTAGCTTGAAAAATGGGTGTCTGATTAATTCTGGCTTGGTACTCTGCTGACATAATCTAATGTTTTGCTTTCGTTGTAAAGCCTTTTTGAAATCGGACAGTGTGGTTAGATTAACGAGAGTCTTTAAAATGGTGTAAAATAGTCATATGTTTGAGAAATTGAAGTAATAGCATTTATAAGGTATTTGAATAACGCGCCACAGGATTCCACTGGCTGTTACGTAGGTGGGACGATTTCGTCCCACCTTCCCTAGAGAGGTTAACAAGGTACACCTGTTAATTGACATGCATTCCAGGTGACTACCTCATGAAGCTGGTTGAGAAAATGTCAAGAATGTGCAAAGTTATCACCAAGGCAAACGTTGGCTACTTTGAAGAATCACAAAGATATAAAATATATTTTTGATTTGTTTAACACTATTTTGGTTACTAGATGATTCCATATGTGTTATTTCATAGTTTTGATATCTTCACTATTATTCTACAAGGTAGAAAATAGTAAAAATAAAGAAAAACCCTGGAATGAGTAGGTGTGTCCAAACGTTTGATTGGTTCTGTGTGTGTGTGTGTGTGTGTGTGTGTGTGTGTGTGTGTGTGTGTGTGTGTGTGTGTGTGTGTGTATATATAGATACGAACACACACACGATAGATATTGTCGTTTCTGTACATTATTACTTGTTTATAGCATAAACGTGTGTGTGTGTTCAGTCAAGTGGATGAAGAGTTTGGAGAGCTGGACGGCAGACGGAGAGAAGAGGGGGATCGAGAGGAAGAGGAGGAGGAGGAATCTTCCCGTCTCTGGGTGGATCAGTTTTCTCCTCAACACTACACTGAACTACTCAGCGACGACGTGAGTGGTGGTGGTTGGGGAACGTGAGTGGTGGCGGTTGGGGACTGGTGGCCTGTGATTGGTAGGTAGGTATAATTGTGTGTGTGTGTGTGTGTGTGTGTAGTTCACCAACCGCTGTCTGCTGAAGTGGCTGAAGCTGTGGGACCAGGTGGTGTTTGGACGAGAGAGGAAGACACGCCCACCCCCAGCCGAGAGGCCCGACCAGAGCACCGCCAATCAGGACCGGGGACGCTTTCATTCCACCAATAAGGGCCGGGGACGCTTTCATTCCACCAATCGGAGCCAGGGAAACTTTAATCAAGCCAATCAGAAATTTAAAACCAAGACTCAGATCACTGAGGAGATTCTGGAGGCCGAACTGGACCAATACAAAAGACCCAAATACAAGGTAGGTAGACCCACACAGATTGTTAAATACAAGGTAGGTAGACCCACACAGACTGATAAATACAAGGTAGGTAGACCCACACAGATTGTTAAATACAAGGTAGGTAGACCCACACAGACTGATAAATACAAGGTAGGTAGACCCACACAGACTGATAAATACAAGGTAGGTAGACCCACACAGACTGATAAATACAAGGTAGGTAGACCCACACAGACTGATAAATACAAGGTAGGTAGACCCACACAGACTGATAAATACAAGGTAGGTAGACCCACACAGACTGATAAATACATGGTAGATGGACCCACACAGACTGATAAATACATGGTAGATGGACCCACACAGACTGATAAATACAAGGTAGGTGGACCCACACAGACTGATATTTTTACGTCATTTAGCAGACGCTCTTATCCAGAGCGACTTACAGTAGTGAATGCATACAGTTTTTTTTCCTGTGCTGGCCCCCCGTGGGAATCGAACCCACAACCCTGGCGTTGCAAACACCATGCTCTACCAACTGAGCTACAGGGATGGCTGATAGATACAAGGTAGGTGGACCCACACAGACTGATAGATACAAGGTAGGTGGACCCACACAGACTGATAAATACAGGGTAGGTGAACCGACGCAGACTGATAAATACAAAGTAGGTGGACACATACAGACTGATAAATACAAGGTAGGTTGCCCACACAGACTGATAAATACAAGGTAGGCTGTTCGTATATATACTAGTAGGTTAATATAGCTGGTTAATCTGTCCTCCTCCCGCTAGGTGGTGCTGCTGTCAGGTCCTCTGGGGGTTATAGAGCTGTTAGTATATATACTAGTAGGTTAATATAGCTGGTTAATCTGTCCTCCTCCCGCTAGGTGGTGCTGCTCTCAGGTCCTCTGGGGGTTATAGAGCTGTTAGTATATATACTAGTAGGTTAATATAGCTGGTTAATCTGTCCTCCTCCCGCTAGGTGGTGCTGCTGTCAGGTCCTCCAGGTTTAGGGAAGACCACTCTGGCCCACATCATCGCTAAGCATGCTGGGTACAACGTGGTGGAGATTAACGCAAGGTGAGTTTAACGACTTCAACAGGTTGGTGTTGTGGTTTCCCATAATAACTAAGGTGGTGTTGATGCTGTAGTTTCCATAGTAACTAAGGTGGTGTTGATGCTGTGGTTTCCCATAATAACTAAGGTGGTGTTGATGCTGTGGTTTCCCCATAATAACTAAGGTGGTGTTGATGCTGTGGTTTCCCATAATAACTAAGGTGGTGTTGATGCTGTGGTTTCCCCATAATAACTAAGGTGGTGTTGATGCTGTGGTTTCCCCATAATAACTAAGGTGGTGTTGATGCTGTGGTTTCCCATAATAACTAAGGTGGTGTTGATGCTGTGGTTTCCCATAATAACTAAGGTGGTGTTGATGCTGTGGTTTCCCATAATAACTAAGGTGGTGTTGATGCTGTGGTTTCCCCATAATAACTAAGGTGGTGTTGACGCTGTGGTTTCCCATAGTAACTAAGGTGTTGTCGACGCTGTGGTTTCCATAGTGACGACCGCAGTGCGGAGCTGTTCCAGAAGCGTATCGACACAGCGACCCAGATGAGGTCAGTGCTGGGAGCCAATGAGAAGCCCAACTGTCTCATCATCGACGAGATCGACGGAGCGCCCGCCGTAAGTCCCGCCCACCGCTCCGTCCCCTGCCCTTCTATTGGACCCACTCTCACCTAGCCTCATCTCGAGAGTAACACCTCTCTCTCTCTCTCTCTCTCCTCTCTCTCTCTCTCGTCTCTCCTCTCTCCTCTCTCCTCTCTCCTCTCTCTCTCTGTGATTGGTCGGCCAGGCTGCCATCAGCATCCTATTGGCCACTCTGAACAGGAAGGACAGCCAGGGGGCGGAGTCAGAGGCGGAGCCTCTAAAGAAGAAGAAGAAGAGAGACTCGGTCCTCCTCCGTCCAATCATCTGCATCTGTAATGACCTGTAAGAGACGGAGGAGGGAGGGGTTTTTATCTCTGTATCTGTGATCTGATTGGTTCTCTGTCCTGTCAAGGTACGTTCCAGCCCTGAGGCCTCTGAGGCAGCAGGCGTTTCTATTGGCCTTCCCTCAGACACAGCCTTCCCGCCTGGCACAGAGATTGGCTGAGGTAATCTCTTGTTTTCGTTTTCTAATGTTGGTGATGCAACATGTCAGACCAGCAATGATGGGTGTCAATATTAATGTGTGGGTTATATCTCCAGGGGTGATGAAGGCTGACATGTCAGACCAGCCATGATGGGTGTCAATATTAATGTGTGGGTTAGATCTCCAGGGGTCATGGTATGAAGGCTGACATGGGGACTCTGATGGCTCTCTGTGAGAAGACTGACAACGACATCAGATCCTGCATAAACACACTGCAGGTACACACACACACATACACACACACACACACACACACTGTGTTTCCAGATCATAACAGCTACCATGTATTACAACAATATCAAGGGTCCGAACACTGATCCCTGAGGAACACCTGTCTGTACACATTAACACACAGCTGATAACTCGGATGGAAAATTTACTGAGGACGATAAGGACGATATCGTCCTCTATCTGCCATATCTTCAATATTAGCCTACTAGAGAGTGTGTTGCCCTCAGGCCTGGAGGGAAGCTAAAGTCATTCTGCTACCTAAGAATAGTAAATCCCACTTTACTGGCTCAAATAGCCCACCAATCAGCCTGTTACCAACCCTTAGTAAACTTCTGGGGGAAAAAATGGTGTTTGACCAGATACAATGCTATTTTACAGTAAACAAATTAAGTCTTTCTGCACGCTTGTAGGGAAGGACATTCAACAATCACAGCACTTACACAAATGACTGATGATTAGCTGAGAGAAATTGATGATAAAATGATTGTTGGGGCTGTTTTGTTAGACTTCAGTGCAGCTTTTGACATTATCGATCATAGACTGCTGCTGGAAGAACGTATGTGTTACGGCTTTAATGCTATAATGGCTTTACACCCCCTGCTATAATGGCTTTACACCCCCTGCTCTAATGTGGATAAAGAGTTACCTGTCTAACAGAACACAGAGGGTGTTCTTTAATGGAAGCCTCCCCAACATAATCCAGTTAGAAGCAGGAATTCCCCAGGGCAGCTGTTTAGGCCCCTTGCCTTTTTCAATCTTTTACTAACGACATGCCACTGGCTTTGAGTAAAGCCAGAGTGTCTATGTATGCGGATGACTCAACACTATACATGTCAGCTACTACAGCAACTGACTGTGTTGTAGTTCCTCCACGGTCGAGGGAAGAGACAGCTGGACGTGTTTTACTGTGTTGTAGTTCCTCCACGGTCGAGGGAAGAGACAGCTGGACGTGTTTTACTGTGTGTTGTAGTTCCTCCACGGTCGAGGGAAGAGACAGCTGGACGTGTTTTACTGTGTGTTGTGTTGTAGTTCCTCCACGGTCGAGGGAAGAGACAGCTGGACGTGTTTTACTGTGTTGTAGTTCCTCCACGGTCGAGGGAAGAGACAGCTGGACGTGTTTTACTGTGTGTTGTGTTGTAGTTCCTCCACGGTCGAGGGAAGAGACAGCTGGACGTGTTTTACTGTGTGTTGTGTTGTAGTTCCTCCACGGTCGAGGGAAGAGACAGCTGGACGTGTTTTACTGTGTGTTGTGTTGTAGTTCCTCCACGGTCGAGGGAAGAGACAGCTGGACGTGTTTTACTGTGTTGTAATTCCTCCACGGTCGAGGGAAGAGACGGCTGGACGTGTTTTACTGTGTGTTGTAGTTCCTCCACGGTCGAGGGAAGAGACGGCTGGACGTGTTTTACTGTGTGTGTTGTGTTGTAGTTCCTCCACGGTCGAGGGAAGAGACAGCTGGACGTGTTTTACTGTGTGTTGTAGTTCCTCCACGGTCGAGGGAAGAGACAGTTGGACGTGTTTTACTGTGTGTTGTGTTGTAGTTCCTCCACGGTCGAGGGAAGAGACAGCTGGACGTGTTTTACTGTGTGTTGTAGTTCCTCCACGGTCGAGGGAAGAGACAGCTGGACGTGTTTTACTGTGTGTTGTAGTTCCTCCACGGTCGAGGGGAAGAGACGGCTGGACGTGTTTTACTGTGTGTTGTAGTTCCTCCACGGTCGAGGGAAGAGACAGTTGGACGTGTTTTACTGTGTGTTGTGTTGTAGTTCCTCCATGGTCGAGGGAAGAGACAGCTGGACGTGTTTTAATTGTGTGTTGTGTTGTAGTTCCCCCACGGTCGAGGGAAGAGACAGCTGGACGTGTTACTGTGTTGTAGTTCCTCCACGGTCGAGGGAAGAGACAGCTGGACGTGTTTTACTGTGTGTTGTGTTGTAGTTCCTCCACGGTCGAGGGAAGATACGGCTGGACGTGTTTTACTGTGTGTTGTGTTGTAGTTCCTCCACGGTCGAGGGAAGAGACGGCTGGACGTGTTTTACTGTGTGTTGTGTTGTAGTTCCCCCACGGTCGAGGGAAGAGACGGCTGGACGTGTTTTACTGTGTGTTGTGTTGTAGTTCCTCCACGGTCGAGGGAAGAGACAGCTGGACGTGTTTTACTGTGTGTTGTGTTGTAGTTCCTCCACGGTCGAGGGAAGATACGGCTGGACGTGTTTTACTGTGTGTTGTGTTGTAGTTCCTCCACGGTCGAGGGAAGATACGGCTGGACGTGTTTTACTGTGTGTTGTGTTGTAGTTCCTCCACGGTCGAGGGAAGAGACAGCTGGACGTGTTTTACTGTGTGTTGTGTTGTAGTTCCTCCACGGTCGAGGGAAGAGACGGCTGGACGTGTTTTACTGTGTGTTGGGTTGTAGTTCCTCCACGGTCGAGGGAAGAGACAGCTGGACGTGTTTTACTGTGTGTTGTAGTTCCTCCACGGTCGAGGGAAGAGACGGCTGGACGTGTTTTACTGTGTGTTGTGTTGTAGTTCCCCCACGGTCGAGGGAAGAGACAGCTGGACGTGTTTTACTGTGTGTGTTGTAGTTCCCCCACGGTCGAGGGAAGAGACAGCTGGACGTGTTTTAATTGTGTGTTGTGTTGTAGTTCCCCCACGGTCGAGGGAAGAGACAGCTGGATGTGTTACTGTGTTGTAGTTCCTCCACGGTCGAGGGAAGAGACAGCTGGACGTGTTTTACTGTGTGTTGTGTTGTAGTTCCTCCACGGTCGAGGGAAGAGACAGCTGGACGTGTTTTACTGTGTGTTGTAGTTCCTCCACGGTCGAGGGAAGAGACAGCTGGACGTGTTTTACTGTGTGTTGTGTTGTAGTTCCTCCACGGTCGAGGGAAGATACGGCTGGACGTGTTTTACTGTGTGTTGTGTTGTAGTTCCCCCACGGTCGAGGGAAGAGACAGCTGGTCGTGTTTTACTGTGTGTTGTGTTGTAGTTCCTCCACGGTCGAGGGAAGAGACAGCTGGACGTGTTTTACTGTGTTGTAGTTCCTCCACGGTCGAGGGAAGAGACAGCTGGACGTGTTTTACTGTGTGTGTTGTAGTTCCTCCACGGTCGAGGGAAGAGACGGCTGGACGTGTTTTACTGTGTGTTGTGTTGTAGTTCCTCCACGGTCGAGGGAAGAGACAGCTGGACGTGTTTTACTGTGTGTTGTGTTGTAGTTCCTCCACGGTCGAGGGAAGAGACAGCTGGACGTGTTACTGTGTTGTAGTTCCTCCACGGTCGAGGGATGAGACAGCTGGACGTGTTTTACTGTGTGTTGTGTTGTAGTTCCTCCACGGTCGAGGGAAGAGACAGCTGGACGTGTTTTACTGTGTTGTAGTTCCTCCACGGTCGAGGGAAGAGACAGCTGGACGTGTTTTACTGTGTGTTGTGTTGTAGTTCCTCCACGGTCGAGGGATGAGACAGCTGGACGTGTTTTACTGTGTGTTGTGTTGTAGTTCCTCCACGGTCGAGGGAAGAGACAGCTGGACGTGTTTTACTGTGTGTTGTGTTGTAGTTCCTCCACGGTCGAGGGAAGAGACAGCTGGACGTGTTTTACTGTGTGTTGTGTGTGCCTCCACGGTCGGGGGCGCTGGCGGCGGGGGGGTCCCACGGTCGAGGGAGAGACAGCTGGACGTGTTTTACTGTGTGTTGTGTTGTAGTTCCTCCACGGTCGAGGGAAGAGACAGCTGGACGTGTTTTACTGTGTGTTGTGTTGTAGTTCCTCCACGGTCGAGGGAAGAGACAGCTGGACGTGTTTTACTGTGTGTTGTGTTGTAGTTCCTCCACGGTCGAGGGAAGAGACAGCTGGACGTGCAGTCGGTCCAGTCCATGAGGATCGGCCAGAAGGATCAGAATAAAGGAATGTTCAACCTCTGGCAGGAGATCTTCCAACTGCCACGCATCAAACGGTATTATAACAAACTATACTACTACTAACCATTACTAACTAACTATTTGTTATCTTCCTGGTTGACCGTATTTGGTGTCTTCCTGGTTGACTGTATTTGGTGTGTAGGAAGCGTGTGGGGGAGGAGCTGGATGAGGGGCTTAGAGAAGGAGGCGGGGCCGAGAGACTACAGCACATTCTTCACCTGGCCTCATCCACCGGAGAGCACGACAAACTCACACAGGTAACACACACACACACGCGGACAGCAGGACAGCAGGACAGCAGGACAGCGCACAGCAGGACAGCGCACAGCAGGACAGCGCACAGCAGGACAGCGCACAGCAGGACAGCGCACAGCAGGACATTAGGACAGCGCACACAGCAGGACAGCGCACACAGCAGGACAGCGCACACAGCAGGACAGCGTACGGCAGCAGGACAGCGTACGGCAGGAGAGCCGGACAGCGTACTGCAGGACAGCGCACGGCAGGGCAGGAGGGCAGCGCGCGGCAGGGCAGGAGGGCAGCGCGCGGCAGG